>NC_140989.1:108193927-108338927 GCF_052327205.1 Somniosus microcephalus
CGATTGGCCAACCATCAGGTGACTGAACTGTAGGATTGGTCAATCATGACGGCACAGGATTGGTGGAACCTTGACGTCAGTCAATCAATGGTAATTAGCAGATAATGAGTTTAATTTTGAAGGTTTTTTGTATAACGCGCGAACAATTTTTGTCCGACCGAAAAGTAAATATGCTTACGACCGTCCTGGAATGGTAAGCTTTCTTTGGACGTAACGCACATGCAGGTACGCTCTATAACTTTCGAGTGTATAGCCGGACAGACACACCGAAGGACAGACAGACAGACAGATAGACAGACAGACAGATCGATCCATTTATATATATAGATATATAGATACTAGCTGGAGTGCCTGGCGGCACTGAGGCTTTTTCGAGGGCATGTTGTTGTTGGAAGAGAGAGAGTGACTGGGGGGGAAGAGAGAGAGCGACTGGGGGGGAAGAGAGAGAGCGACTGAGGGGGAAGAGAGAGAGCGACTGGGGGGGAAGAGAGAGAGCGACTGGGGGGGAAGAGAGAGAGCGACTGGAGGGGAAGAGAGAGAGCGACTGGGGGGAAGAGAGAGAGCGACTGGAGGGGAAGAGAGAGAGCGACTGGAGGGGAAGAGAGAGCGACTGGGGGGGAAGAGAGAGAACGACTGGGGGGGAAGAGAGAGAGCGACTGGGGGGAAGAGAGAGAGCGACTGGGGGGAAGAGAGATAGCGACTGGGGGGGAAGAGAGAGAGCGACTGGGGGGGAAGAGAGAGAGCGACGAGGGGAAGAGAGAGAGCGACTGGAGGGGAAGAGAGAGAGCGACTGGGGGGGAAGAGAGAGAGCGACTGGGGGGGAAGAGAGAGAGCGACTGGGGGAAGAGAGAGAGCGACGGGGAAGAGAGAGAGCGACTGGGGGGAAGAGAGATAGCGACTGGGGGGGAAGAGAGAGAGCGACTGGGGGGGAAGAGAGAGCGACTGGAGGGGAAGAGAGAGAGCGACTGGAGGGGAAGAGAGAGAGCGACTGGGGGGGAAGAGAGAGAGCGACTGGGGGGAAGAGAGAGAGCGACTGGGGGGGAAGAGAGAGAGCGACTGGAGGGGAAGAGAGAGAGCGACTAGAGGGGAAGAGAGAGCGACTCGGGGGGAAGAGAGAGCGACTGGGGGGGAAGAGAGAGAGCGACTGGGGGGAAGAGAGAGCGACTGGGGGGAAGAGAGAGCGACTGGGGGAAGAGAGATAGCGACGGGGGAAGAGAGAGAGCGACTAGGGGGGAAGAGAGAGAGCGACTGGAGGGGAAGAGAGAGAGCGACTGGGGGGAAGAGAGAGAGCGACTGGGGGGAAGAGAGAGCGACTGGGGGATGAGAGAGAGCGACTGGGGGAAGAGAGGGCAGGGAGGGGGAGGGCGGGGGGGCGGGGAGGGGGGAGGGCGGAGGGGGGGAGTGCGGGAGGGGGGGCGGGGAGGGGGGGAGGGCAGGAGGGGGGGAAGGGAGGGCGGGGGGAAGGAAGGGAGGGTGGGGGGGAAGGGAGGGCGGGGGGGAAGCGAGGGCGGGGGCAGGGGAAGGGAGGGCGGGGGGGAAGCGAGGGCGGGGGTGGGGGGGAGGGAGGGCGGGCGGGGTGGGAAGGGAGGGGGGGAAGGGAGGAGGGAGGGTGGGGAGGAGGGGGGCAGGGAGGGGGAGAAGGGGGGCAGGGAGCGGGAGGAGGGGGGAGGGGGGAGGGAGATAAGATGGGAGCGTGGGAGAGAAGGGGGGGGAGAGGGGGAGAGAGACAGAGGGAAGGAGAGAGGGCGAGTGGCCCACGGCCGCAAATGGAGCCAAGCCCCGAGAACAGGCGTGAGCCGGCTTGAGGCTGAGAGATGGCCACGGCCACGCCCGGTTGCCGGGGTAACCCTGCCGCGCCGCGCCGCCCCGCCCCGCACTCCCGAGAGCCCCGCTGTCCAAGCCCCAGCCGCCCCGCCCCGCACTCCCGAGCCGAGAACAGGCGTGAGCCGTCTTGAGGCTGAGAGACGGCCGGCGGGCCCGGTTGCCGGGGTAACCCTTCACGCTCAGCAAGCCCCGGCCGAGATCCGCACTCCCGAGAGCCCCGCCCCCCCCGCCCCACAGTCCCGAGAGCACCGCCCCCCCGGCCGAGCCGGCTTGAAGTCCACCGATTGCGGCTGAGAGAGACGGCCGGTGGGCCTGGTTGCCGGGGTAACCCGCGCAGTCTGTGAAACCAAGAGAATTTTTTTTTTTTTTTTTAAAAGCTGCCACGGAGAAGGAACGCGCAGTCTGTGAAAGCAACAGAAATTTAATTTTTTTTTTTTTAAATTAGCTGGTTTTAAGAAGATGGGAGGCCATCTTGAAAGTTTTTTAATGTTTTTAAAAAGCTGCCACGGAGAAGGAACGCGCATTCTTGCTGAAAACACGAAAGGTTATTTTTTTTAAAACGGCTGTTATGAAGATGGGACACCATCTTCATTGTGTTTTTAACGCTTTAGACATTGTGTTTTGACGTTTTACACATTAAAAAAAATCGCTCCCAACAAATAAACACACAGAAGGTGAGAATAAAGATGGCGGCCACTCACCTCGGTTCAGAACGATAAGGCCCGCCCACACACGCACCGATTGGTCGACCGTCAGGTGACCAAAGCGTAGGATTGGTCAATCGTCCCGTCACTCGACCGTAGGAGGGCCCGGCCGCACGCGGCAGCAACCCGGCGTACGATTGGTCAACCTCGAGGTCACTCTGTCGCTAATGAGCGGATAATGAGATGCTAATGAGCGGAATGTTGAAGGTTTTTCGGATACCGCGGGCGCGATTTTAGCCCGGCCAAAACGTAAATACGCTTAAGACCGTTTGGAAAGGTAAGCTTTCTTTCGACGTAACGCACGCGTAGGTACGCCCTGTAACTTTCGAGCGCATAGCCCGACAGATGCACACGTGAGGACAGACAGACAGACAGACAGTAAGAAGGACAGACAGATCAACCGCTTTATATATATATATACTAGCTGAAGTGCCCGGCGGTGCCGAGGCTTTTTTGAGGGCATGTTGTTGTTGGAAGAGAGAGAGAGAGCGACTGGGGGGAAGAGAGAGAGCGACTGGGGGGAAGAGAGAGAGCGACTGGGGGGAAGAGAGAGAGCGACTGGGAGGAAGAGAGAGAGGAGGGGGGGAGGGGAGGGAGGGGGGAGGGGGGGGGGAAGGGAGGGGGAAGGGGGGAAGGGAGGGGGGAAGGGAGGGCGGAGGGAGGGGAGGGGATGGGGGGAAAGGGAGGGCGGGGGCCCCCCCGAGGGTCGCGGCCCCCCCGAGGGTCGCGCCCCCCCGGCACCCGCCCCCCCCCGAGGGTCGCGCCCGCCCCCCCCCGAGGTGAAGACCGCCGATTGCGTGCGCAGCAGGAGCTGAGACGCGGCGTCTCTCTCCTGGCTCGGCCGGCGGGCCCGGTTGCCAGGGTAACCGTGACGCTGACCAAGCCCCGCCCACCCGGCCGAGCCAGAGAGACGCCGCGTCTCAGCTGCTCCTGCTGCGCGCGCGGCCCCCCCCCCCCCGAGTGTCGCGGCCCCCCCCCCTCCCGAGGGTCGCGGCCCCCCCCGAGGGTCGCGGCCCCCCCCCCCGAGGTGAAGTCCGCCGATTGCGGCTGTGCGAGACGGGGTGGGGCCGGTTGCCAGGGTAACCGTCGATGCTCAGCAAGCCCCGCCCCCCGGCCGAGCCAGAGAGAGACGCCGCGTCTCAGCTCCTGCTGCGCGCACACCCTAGCGGCGCTGGGCTGAGGCTCGGCCCTCCAGCCTTCGAGTGGGGCCGGGAGGTGCCTAGCTCGGGCGTGGGTGCGAAGGAGGAAGCCGAGGCTTCGAGGCCTACCTGGAAAAACGGGGAAAGGTAGGAAAATTAATGAGATTAGATAAAGTTAATTCGTTTCTAAATCATTTTTTTTTAAACAATATGTGTTTTAAAAGCAACGTTTTTTTTTAAAGACGCAGAAAGCGGGAAAAAGAAAGGAAAAGTTTGGAATCAAGAATGGCGGCGACTCACCTCGGTTCAGAACGATAAGGCCCGGCCACACACGCACCGATTGCCCGGCAGCACACGCCAGCAACCCGGCGTACGATTGGTCGAGCTCGAGGTCACTCTGTCGCTAATGAGCGGATAATGATATGCTAATGAGCGGAACGTTGAAGGTTTTTGGAGTACGCGGGTGCGATTTTAGCCGGCCGAAACGTAAATACGCTTAAAACCGTCTCGGAAGCGTAAGCTTTCTTTGGAGGTAATGCGCGCGTAGGTACGCCCTGTAACGTTCGAGCGCATACCCGACAGACGCACACGCGATGACAGACAGAATGACAGACAGACAGACAGACGTACCGATTTATATATATATATAGATAGATAGATGTACCATAGGTTGTTTGAGATAAAGTCTTCAAGATATCCAGATATTATAATGCCTCCTAGAAAATATTAATAAAAACATGAGATTTGTACTTAATCAGAGAATCATACAGCACATTAGGCCATTCAGCCCATTGTGCCTGTGGCGGCTCACTGAAAAAGCTACCAATTAGCCCAACTCCCCATCTCTTTCCCCATAGCCCTGCAAATTGTTCCTTTTTAAGTAGAGATCCAATTCATTTTTGAAAATTACTACTGAATTTGCTTCCACCACCGTTTCAGTCAATGCATTCTAGATCATAACAACTTGCTGAGTTTTTTTTTAATCTCCTCATCTCCCCTCCCCCGCACACCCCCCCCCCCCCCCGGCTTTTTGGCCAATTATTTTAAATTTGTGTCCTCTGGTTACCGATCCTCCTGTCAGTGGAAACAGTTTCTCCCTATTCTATCAAAATCCCTCAATTTTGTAACATAATTGAGTAGCAAAGTCCTTGTATAGGTGACTGCTCCCGTTCCTTACCCAAACTCTATATACCCAGTCATACCTCTAGCACTACAATCAATCTACCTACTCCGTTAGAAGCCACTGGCCAAGAACAATCTAGTTTCTTGTTTAGCTCTCTGTACTGTTGAACTATAATGTCTTAATCTCCTAAATTGCTCTGTCCAACAATAATCTATGTCCCTGATACGTTCCTCTGCACTTTCCATATTGTTCTGCACCCAATATACCTGTCCATTTCCTCTGCACTGTTAAAGTGTACTCCATCTGTCTTTCTCCTGCACTGTCCAGTTTATGCCCATCTACTAGCCTAGTTTATGTAATCTCTCCTCATAATCTAACCCTTGGAGCCCCGGTAACATTCTGGTGATTCTGTGCTGCACTCCTTCTAAGGCCAATATATCCTTTATAACCTGCGGTGCCCAGAACTATACACAGTACTCCAGATCAATGTTCCCTGTAATTTATTTTGGTGCACAACCTATTCAAATTTTCACGCTTGCACAGTTTCTCCCATGTAAAAGCAGGTGTGCAGCCGCGCAGCTTAGTGGGAATGTTGCTCTAGATGCAGTCTAACCAGGGCTTTGTATAGCTGCAGCAAAACTTCCTTCACTTTATATTCTAGCCCTCCAGTTATAAAGGCTAACATTCCATTAGCCTTTTTGATTATTATTTGTACCCGACTACTACATTTTTGTGATCTGTGTACATGGACCCTTAAATCTCTTTGGATCTCCACTGTTACTAACTTTTCACCATTTAAATAATACTTGGACCTATCCTTGTGGGAGGTGGAAGAAATCACTCAGGTGAAATAGGAGGTGCCTTTCTGAAGTTAACCTGGGGCTGGGATATAGGTCCTGAATTTCCTCAGACCTTCTGCTGCTGTGGCATCGTAACTTAGTTGGAAGTGCAGTAGAAACCCCATGTACACATGTAAACAGGGTTTCCGCGTACTTCTGACAAAATTACAGCGGCACAGGGGCAGAAGGTCCAAGGAAATTCAGGGCCATATTGTTAGAGCAGACTAGAGGAGTTTTACTCTGTGTCTAATCCCTGCTTTGCCTGAACTAGGAGTAACTGGGTGCTTTGAATGGAAATCATTCAGTTTCTCAGCACTAACATCCTTAATCTTAACCCTCCACTACAGAGATTTTACTTCAGGCACACAGGGTTTCAAGGGTTGCTCATAAAAATTGAATTGCCAAGCATGTGACAATGAGATCATTCTGAAAAATGTGGTGTTCAGGGCCAAACCGTAAGACTAAGTAGACCTTCAATTTATTTTTGGTATTACAGTCCCCACCGCATTTAGAGGGTGCCTTCGTGCTAACGCGATTGGCTCGCTATACGCAGTGGATGGTAAATCAATTAGCGTCCTTCATAACATTCTCCGTGAGGGGAAAGCCCTAAACAGAATAGATTGAGTTGCTGCTGCTTCCTCATCCTCATGTATCTCCAAGCCACACTGTATTTATGCCAGTACAGACTACACGGTCTTAATTCCACTCAGTGGAACCTCTTTAAATAATAAAAATCAAACTGCTCTGCCCTGCCTTGGTCAATTTCAAAGTTTCTGAACTGCTGCCATTGTGTTTGTGACTGTCTTTCAGAAATTAGCATTTAATAAGGGGGTGATTCAAATACATTAAAGCAGTTCTGCAGGGCGAACGGCAGTGGACAGGGGTGGACGGAAGGTAATCCCTAACAGTTGCTTGAACTGCCCGAAATAGCCGGCCCACATAATATGGTTTAAGTGGCGTCTTTGTAATTGACGCCTATGGTGATGGCAAATGGTTAGTGGCATTTGGCCAATATAGGCGGCTGTCTGGGATAAACAAGGAACATGTGAGTGGTGGGGACTGTATATGTACAATACCAGGAAATTGCCATGGATTTTGTTTAGGAGTCACGGCCAGAATCTTTAATAGTTTGTGCTGTCCTTAATTCAAAGACAATGAACTGGGAGAAAACACTGCACTCTCCATCCTCTTCACCAGCCATTTTCTGCTTCTAATTTTACAGCAATTGCTTTTTTTTTGGTTACAACACATTGAAACATTTTATAAGAACATAAGAACATAAGAAATAGGAGCAGGAGTAGGCCAATCGGCCCCTCGAGCCTGCTCCGCCATTTAATAAGATCATGGCTGATCTGATCCTAACCGCCAATCTACTATCACAGAACCATCTCCTGAATCTAACAGAATTAGACACACGAAATAGGAGCAGGATCAGGCTACACGGCCCCTGGGCCCGCTCCGCTACCCACAGGGCCATGTCCGATCTGAACCTAGACTCATGTCCAATTTCCTGCCTGCTCCCCGTAACCCTTAATTCCCTTTACTTCTAGGAAACTGTCTATTTCTGTTTTAAATTTATGTAATGATGTAGCTTCTACAGCTTTTTGGGGCAGCATATTCCATGGACCTACCACCCTTTGAGTGAAGTAGTTCCTCCTCATCTCAGTTTTGAAAGAGCAGCCCCTTATTCTAAGATTATGCCCCCTAGTTCTAGTTTCACCCATCATCGGGAACATCCTCCCCGCATCCACCCGATCCAACCCCTTCACAATCTTATATGTTTCAATAAGATCGCCTCTCATTCTTCTGAACTCCAATGAGTAGAGTCCCAATCTACTCAACCTCTCCTCATATGTCCATCCCCTCATCCCCGGGATTAACCGAGTGAACCTTCTTTGTACTGACTCGAGAGCAAGTATGTCCTTTCTTAAGTATGGACACCAAAACTGTCTGCAGTATTCCAGGTGCGGTCTCACCAATACCTTGTACAACTGAAGCAATACCTCCCTATTTTTATATTCTATCCCCCTAGCAATAAAAGCCAACATTCCATTGGCCTTCTTAATCACTTGCTGCACCTGCATACTAACCTTTTGAGTTTCGTGCACCAGGACCCCCAGATCCCTTTGTACTTCAGTACTTTCCAGTTTCTTGCCATTAAGATAATAACTTGCTCTACGATTTTTCCTGCCAAAGTGCATAACCTCACACTTTCCAGTATTGTATTCCATCTGCCAAATCTCTGCCCACTTACTTAGCCTGTCTATGTCCCCTTGCAGGTTTTTTATGTCCTCCTCACTCACTACTTTCCCTCCCATCTTAGTATCATCTGCAAACTTTGATATGTTACACTTGGTCCCCTCCTCCAAATCGTTAATATGGATTGTAAAGAGTTGGGGACACAGCACTGACCCCTGCGGAACACCACTAGTTACTGATTGCCAGTCTGAGAATGAACCATTTATCCCAACTCTGCCTTCTGTTAGATAGCCAATCCTCTATCCATGCCAGAATATTACCCCCAATCCCGTGATTTTTTATCTTAAGTAATAATCTTTTGTGTGGCACCTTGTCAAATGCCTTTTGGAAGTCTAAATACACTACGTCCACTGGTTCCCCTTTATCCACCCTATATGTTACTTCCTCAAAGAACTCCAGCAAATTTGTCAAACACGACTTCCCCTTCATAAAACCATGCTGACTTTGTCCTATTAAATTATGATTATCCAAATGTCCTGTTACTGTCTCCTTAATAATGGACTCCAAAATTTTACCTACCACAGATGTTAGGCTAACCGGTCTATAGTTTCCAGCCTTCTGTCTACTGCCCTTTTTAAATAAGGGTGTTACATTAGCAGTTTTCCAGTCTGCCGGGACCTTTGCTGAGTCCAGGGAGTTTTGGAAAATTATTACTAATGCATCCACAATTCACCATATAGAGTATACAAGGTATAGCAGACATGGCGGAGTGTAGTAGTGAGTGAGCTTTATTGAATGGCTGGGGTTGTGGATGACCTGGAGACCAATTCCAGGTTGTAGGGGAGTTAGGCTCCCCCGACAGCTTAGTCAGTAAAGATGTTATCTGGTACAACACAAACGTACCAGAAGGTTCCAGATTCAATTCATGTTGAATTAGCTTTTTTCAGCTGGGGCAGCACCCGGGTGCTACAATTGGCCTCAGCATCCTGGGTTACTGAATGGGGAAAAAAATCAGCCAGGATTTCCACACTGATCACTGTCTAGTGACCCCTGCTGGAAAGTTTACATGGGTGGATGTTGGGTAAAGAATCACCAGTCTCAGATCTGATACCCTCCATAGTTTACTGACACTCTGGGCTCGATTTTTGCCAGGGCCGAGGAGGCGGCATTGGAGGCGTGTGAGATGTTCAAATCGCAAAAATTGGCGGGCAGCTCCAATCCCGCCTCTGAGCAATTTTCCCAGAATCGGGGTTTCAGACCCTGTTTCCATCCAAAGGCTGGATAGGCCCTTAAGGCCCTTAACAACCTCTATAATTCCATTTGAGAGTCTTTCTGATTTTAACACATTTCCCCCGTCCTGCACGTCTCCTCTGGAACATGCCAGTTAATCCTGGCGGCCTCACAAGTGGATTGCTTACTAACAGCTGCAGCTCCACCATTAAAAAGGAGTTTTCACCAATGATCATTTGCAGGTGGCAGAACTTTGTTTTCTCAGGTCTAGGAGAACTTTTAGCAGGCATACTCATTGTTGTGGAAGTTTGGAGCCTGACACCCATCTCCAGTGTGACCTCCTGGGAAATCCCTCTCCCCACCTTGACAGTGCTTCCTCAACTGAGGCATATACCAGCATGGGAACCATTTATTTCCTTTCCTCCTGGACATCAGATTCGGATGAAGACCAGCTGCAGCAGCAGCAGCAACAACAGGAGCGCCAAGCTGCTGCTCACCCACCTGAAGCTGCACAGACCAGAAGGTACTCGCGCGCAACCACATTGCTGCCCGGGATGCAAGGGATGCACTCATGTTGGCCAGATTTGCTTGGGATGCACAAACACTTTTGCCTCGCACCTTCTTACCAGAGCATCGACAATGGACAAGAACCTGCGGATTCCTATCACTCTGACCACCATACTGACAATTGCAAGTCACCCTAAGCCCTCAATGTGGAAGTCCCATTGCGAGATGACACAGGCCACAACTTCAACAGTTTGCATCAAATCTGTTTATCATAACATTACAAGGATGGCTTGTCAAAAAACAATACAACAGAACACCCAAGTGACTACCCTTGTGACTACTTGTGCTTTATCTTCCTCTTACGCGTGCTCCTTACGTGGTGCTTCCCCTGTGGCTTCAGCAGATGTGGAGGCCCCTTGCTCACTTACTTGCTGCTCCTGTCTTGACACCTTTGGCGGGCGTCCTCTGTGGTTGCGAGCCTGTGAGGGCGCAGCAACGGTCTGCTGCTCCTGCCGCTGTGCTCCTGCACCTATTCCTGGAGTTCCAGCACCGTTCTCCTTCTGGATGGACCTGGAGGCACAGGGTCGATGTGCAGCTGAGCCGAGCAGGCAGAGTCCTGCGCCCTCCGATGAGGACTCTCCACTGCTGTCCCCGTCTCCACCATCTGCTGATGCTCACTTGTGAGCTGTGATACACCAGGTGGCAACACTACTCTATCTCGCGAAGGTCCCACCGAGGTGTGAGTATCTGCACTGGTCATGGGTGCGCTGAATTCTGCTGACGCTGCGCCCTCAGAGGTTGCAGCTTCCTCTGAGGAGTCTGGAGGCTCAGGCTGTTCCTCCTTGATAGTGGGGACAGGGGCTGTCGATGGTACTGTGGGGGAGTAAAGGAAAGAGTTAGAGTAAAGGTTGCATGCACATTGAATTGTGCAGATGATCATAAGTCAATCTGTTAGAGCATCAGCATCATTATCAATCACTCATGCAATGCCAATGAGAGAAATGCCAAACTATTCTGTCACCAGCTTGCTGTGATGCGCCCGTCTGTCCGTCCCCCACTTGCGAATCGTCCTCGACACCGGCGATTTCCAGGGCCACCTCCTCCGAGGTGGTGAGCTGGGCTACTGAGGGTGGCCCTCCTCCTGTCCTCGCTCTTTCCCTCTTATTGTGGGCTCTCTTTTCCTGCAATGAGGGACACAAGTGGAGTTTGAGTGAGAATGAAGGAGGGAGTGTAGAGAATCCATAGCATAGATGCTTAGAAGGAGACAAAGGGCCCTCCCTATGTGTTGTAAGTTGTTATTGCATCACAGTGATAGGGTGTGTGAGGGCTGCATGGTCCAATAGTTAAGTGAATGTGACCATAGAGAAAGAAGGAATGGGTAAGGGTGCAGGGATGTAAGTGTCAAGTGGGATGTGGAGGAAGAGGTTGGCAAAGCAGAGTGCTGGTGAGGAGAGGCGATGAGGATCAGATTGAGGGTGATGGGAAAGTCATACTCACTTTTCCTGCACGGAGAAGGTCATGAAACCTCTTCCTGCACTGCAGCCAGGTTCTGCGGCACATAGAGATTGAGTTGACCTCCTGGGCCACTTGCATCCACACAGCTTTAGTCTGCTGGGGAGGCTTTTTCCTCCCCGAGGAAGGGAAGAGCACCTCCTTATTAGATCTTGCTCCCTGCACCAGAGCTTGGAGGGAGGCCTCATCGAACCTTGACCTACTGGTGGACATAGTTGCTGAATGAAGCGTTCACAACAATGGGCATAAAGTTTAAAGTCTCAGAAGAAGCAAGGCTGCATGCAAGCCTTAAATCCAGCAGCATTGATGACGTCATCGGAGGCGACTTTCTGTATGAAAAGACTCATTGGGCCAGGGGTTTCCACACGCTGGAAATCAAGTGCCCAATTAGGGCAAAATTGCACTTTTTTCCCACTTCACATCGGAGTCGGGGACCTGACAGGAAAACCACTTGACACGCCCCAGCCACCCACAATGGCAAAATCGAGCCCTCTGTCTGAGATTAGACATGAAAAATGGTGATGGGTGGGGTACCGAATAACTGCTCCACCCATGGAACCATATACCTTCAGGAAAAGAAGAGGGGTGAGGAAAGATGCAAAAAACCCTGAAAAGGCAGTTCATTGTCTACATAGAGGGAATTATCCTATCCTGCCTTGGAAAAGAGACAACTCCTCTCTTCCATTCCCCAACCCCCAATCCTAATCGTGTGGCTCTGACTAATCTGGTACATATTAATTATAGAGTGTATGGGCTTGATCTTGACCTGCTGTAGAAACTGTGGGATCCATTTCAATCAAAATGGTGTCTTTTCCAAGGCAGGATTGGGTCATTCTTGCTATGTAGACAATGAACTACTTTTGGATCTACACTATGGGGTGAATTCCAAAGCACTGCCAGTAACAGGCAAACAACTGTGCATATGGACTTGGCTGGCGCTGTTGCCCTGCACGGTAAACACAAAGCTTAACCTACCAGAGGTCAGAAACTATAAGGGAGTGTTCACATTGCTGCTTTGGTGCTGCTGCTGCTTCTTGAGACCTTGGTGAAAACCTCTCTTAATGTGGTGCCTCTAGGGGCAGCAGCAGCCTCATTTACTTGAACACAAAACCTAGGCTAACGCTTCATTGCAGTACTCGGGAGGTGCTGTATTTTAGATGGGATATTAAACCGAGGCCCCGTCTGCCGTCTTAGGTGGACGTAAAAGATCCCATGGCACTATGTTGAAGAACAGCAGGGGAATTCTTCCTGGTGTCCTGGCCAATATTTATCTCTCAACCAACATCACTGAAACAGATTATCTGGTCATTATTATTATGTCCGTGAATGATTGAGACACGGACAGCAGGAGTTTAACAAAACAAGTCTTTACTGATGGAAGTCAATAGTGAAACTGAAAACAACAGAGGCTCACTAGCGCCTTTTATACAGGGGTGGTCACTGCCGGTACTACAGTCTGAGACCAGTTATTCGCTTAAAGGTACATACACAACAATTCCTCCCCTTTTAGATAAACAGTACATAACATTCATTTAACAACTAAATGATAACTAATTACAATCACAATTACGGTTGCTAGATACATTGGTTAAGTTTAAGCAATTATAAGTTCAGTCTTTGAGGAGGCTTCCTGATTCTGTCTGGATAACGCCTTTTTGGGGTATCAGGTTCTTCTGGCAATGTTGAGTCGAGATCAATGTCGTTGTTTGGTTCATCTGCTTCCAATATCACCGGTTCTGCGGTAGCTGCAATTGGTACGTCGATTTCATTGCCAGGTGTATCAGATTGTGGTGTGGAGTTGACGTTTTCCAGTGACTCTAGAATCTGGTCAGCATGGCGTCTTACAATGCTCTCTCCAACGTCCACGGTATACGTGAGAGGTCCTGGCCGTGTACAAATCGTTCCTGGCTGCCATTTCTCAGTGCGGTAGTCCCGGGCCAAAACTGGTTGACCTATCTTAAAACTCCTGGTCGGCCTTTCATTCATATTCTGAAACTGCCTGTTCTCCACATCTCTTCGGACGTTTGGCTTAACCAAATCCAAGCAGCATCGTAGTCTTCGATTGAAGAACATCATGGCTGGAGTTTGGTTGGTAACCGCATGTGTCGCATTCCGGTAGGCAAACAAGAAGTTGTCTACCTTGTGTTGTAGAGGTATATCTTCATTACACATTGCCTTGATAGCTTTCTTGAATGTTTGGACAAACCTCTCGGCCAATCTATTAGTGGCTGGATGATATGGGGCAGATGTGTAATGCTTAACACCATTGTTCTTTAAGAACCTCCGGAACGCTTCAGACACAAACTGTGGTCCATTGTCAGAGCAAATCTGTTCAGGCAGCCCATTCCTGGCGAATATGGTTCGTAAAACTGTGATAGTTTTTTCCGTGGTGGTTGAGGACATTTTTATTACCTCTGGCCACTTTGAATGGCATCCACCGCAATTAAAAACATCGAGTCCATGAAGGGACCAGCAAAATCAATGTGCACCCTTTGCCATGGAGATGAGGGCCACTCCCATGGATGCAGACGAGCTTGTGGTGGGGCGTTTTGAACCTTCTGGCATCCTGCACAGCTCTTGGTCATCTCTTCGATTTCTCTATCGATTCCCGGCCACCACACAAACGCTCTGGCTAAGTTCTTCATTTTTACCCCACCCAGATGACCCTCATGAAGCTCATTGAGCACTCTATCCGTCAACTTAGGTGGAATTACTACTCTGGATCCACACATCAAGGTTCCTCTGCACACTGACAGCTGTTCTCTTCTCGGCGAGAATGCTGGCAGCAGTGGTTCGCCATGTGCTGGCCATCCCTTCACTGTTAAATCATAGACCCGTGATAGTGTCGGGTCATTCCGTGTTTCCTTTTCTATGTTTGCATTCATCACAGGGAGACATTCGACTATGGTCGAGTGGAATAACTCCATTGGATCCACTGCAAGGTCTTCTTCTTCCACCGTCGGCAACGGTAGGCGTGACAATCCATCAGCATTCCCATGCTGTTTAGTTCCTTTGTACTCGATGTCATATTGGTGTGCCCCTAGGAAAAGGGACCACCTCTGCAGCCGTTGTGCTGTCATTATCGGTACGCCCTTCTGAGGGTTGAAAATGGATACAAGAGGTTGATGATCGGTTAGTAGAGTAAATTTTTGACCGTGCAGGTAGTGATTGAACTTCTTCACCCCCCACACTAGGCTGAGGGCCTCTCTGTCAATCTGGGCGTAGTTACGCTCAGCAGAAGTTAACGAGCGTGACGCAAAAGCTATCGGCCTCTCTAAACCATCAAGGAATTTATGTGACAGTACCGCCCCAATGCCGTAGGGAGACACATCACATGCCAGTCTGATCGGCAGTGCTGGGTTGTAGTGAGCCAATACTTCCCTTGAAGTGATTAAGTCCTTACTCTTCTGAAAGGCCCGCTTACAATCATCGCTCCATTTCCATGCTACCCCCGTTCGTAGCAGGGCGTTCAATGGGTGCAGAATTGTCGACAAATTCGGCAAAAACATGGTAGTAATTCACCAATCCGAGGAATGACCTCAGTTGCGACACATTTTCAGGTGCTGGGGCCTTAACAACCGCTTCAATTTTGTCAGGGGACTTATGTAACCCCTCTTCATCAATCACGTGGCCACAATACGATATCTGTTTCTTAAAAAACTCGCACTTGGGGCGGTTGGCTCATAGCCCATGCTCCCGTAGTCTAGTGAGCACCTGTTCTAGGTTGTTAAGGTGTTCACTGTCATCTTCACCTGTCACAAGGATGTCGTCC
Organism: Somniosus microcephalus; assembly: GCF_052327205.1. Lineage (NCBI taxonomy): Eukaryota > Metazoa > Chordata > Chondrichthyes > Squaliformes > Somniosidae > Somniosus > Somniosus microcephalus. The sequence continues at coordinate 108,208,777 of NC_140989.1, forward strand.
AAGTAACACTGAGTCCCCGGAATCCCTTGCAGGACTTGATCCATCGCTCTTTGCCATATCGCCGGAGCCGATGCTACTCTGAATACCAATCGATGATACTGGTAAAGAACTTTGTGAGTGTTCATCGTGAGATACTTCCTAGAGGACTCTTCAACCTCCATCTGCAAATATGCTTGTGCTAGGTCAATTTTTGTAAAACGCTTCCCTCCAGACAGTGAGGCGAAGATGTCTTCTATCCTTGGAAGAGGATATTGTACTGTGTGAAGGACTGGGTTCACCGTCACCTTGAAATCCCCACAGATGCGAATCTTCCTTGGCTCCCCGGACTTATTACTTAACGTTTTCTTCATGACAGGAACGATGGGTGTCGCCCACTCGCTCCAGTCGACCTTACACAACGCGCCTGTCTTCTCCAGATTCTCCAGCTCTGCCTCGACGGCTGGGTGAATTGCATATGGTACCGGTCTTGCTTTGAAAAACTTGGGAACTGCATTCTCTTCTATTTTTATCGAGGCGGTTACGCCTTTAAGCGTGCCCAGTTCTTGTTGAAATACCTCTTTGGCGTTAGCTAAGATTGTTGACAATCGTCCAGGAGTGACGTCTTCATCTTTTTTACCGTCCACCGTCATTGCATGAATGGAGTGCCAATCTAAGTTTATCTTCCTGATCCATTCACATCCCAATAATGGTGGTCCACCATTTGGCAGTATGTAGAGATACAATTTCCGTATTTTCTTGCCGTTGTATTCGACAGGCACCCTTATTTTTCCTCTGGGGTATACTTTTTGCCCCATATACGTCGTCAAGACGATGGATGTCTCTCTCAAGGGTATGTGTGAGAATAGCCGCTCGTAGTCTCGTCGATTCATGACGGTTAGCGCTGATCCTGTATCCAATTCCATTTTAACTTGGGACCCTGCTATCGTGAGGGTGACCCAAATGGTTCGGTGATCCTCTTTTGTGATTACATCGTGAAGTTTGAGACAGCTTAGTCTCCTGTTCCCGGATTCACTATCGCTCATCTGGTCTTCGGAACTACTGTCCGTCATCTTTTGTACTTTCTTGTACGGTCCCTTAGTAGCCTTTTTGTTGTCGCTGGTCTTCTTCCCAGACCTGCAAACTCATGCAATGTGTCCCATCTTTCCGCATTGCCTGCATATTTTGTCTTTGGACCAGCAATCCTTCTGGTCATGGTTAGTTCTGCCGCAGCGATGACATTTTGCAAATCCCTGTGTCATTTCGTGGGTGCCGTATTCCTGTGGCTTTTGTTGAATTTCTGCAGCTCCCCTGGCTGCTGCTTCATACGATACTGCCATGCTGAAAGCCTTATCTAGCGTCAGCTCTTTCTCTGATAGTAACTTCTTCTGTGTTCCTTCACTCAGGAGTCCACAGACAAATTTGTCCCGTAGGGTATCTGCCAGTCCTTCTCCAAACTGGCAGTGCTTTGATAGCTTGCGTAGTTCCGTAAGGTACTCAGCATTGCTCTCATCTTTATGCTGAGTTCTCCTGTGGAATTTAAATCTTTCTGCTATCAACAGCGGTGCAGGGCTTAGGTGTTCCTGTAGGGCAGCAACAATTTCGTTAAAACTCTTCGCCTTCGGTTTGGCTGGAGTAATCAGGTCCCGCAATAGGCCGTACGTTCTAGCGCCCATTAAGTTTAGCAATACCGATGCTTTTTTCTCATCAGCTATTTCGTTTGCCTCGAAATATACCTCGACTCTTTCCACATACGTGGTCCAGTCCTCTATTGTATTATCAAAAGCAGTGATACAGCCAGTCTTCGGCATCTTGCAAATCTAAAATGGCGCCTCCCGCGCGTTGCCTTCTTCCCCGATTTAACAAAATGGCGCCTCCCGCGCTTTGCCGCCTTCCCCGCTGATTAAGATGGCGCCTCCCGCACTTTGCCTTCTTCCCCGCTGTTGCTAGTGCTGCTTTCCGTGGTTCCCGTTGCAACCTGCAGCTCCTCGCGGTTTCTTGCGCGTTTAATATTTCTTTTTTTTCTTGTCGTGGAACAACCCTGTGGGACTCTTGCCTCCCTCTTCTCGGGTCTATACGCAGCCCGGCTTCGTAGCACCGGCCGCGCCCTGTGTGCTCCACCCTCTCTCTCTCTTCCCGACAACGCTGCTCGGCCCCGTTGCAAGCCACCCGCTCGAGTTCGCGACCGCCGCAGCCCAGGAAGGATCAGTGTACTACCTGCCACCAGCCCGATTAGCTGAAGCACCGTCGACAGGAACCAGGCCCCGCTTCCGACAGCTTCTCCAGCAATCTTCAACTCCGCTAACACAGGGGCGGATGCCCACGGTCGACGCCCATTTCTACTGCCTCTTACTTCCTTTTCTTTCTGGCCTCGACCTCTGCTCACTTCACTGTAGGAATGGATCCCAGGAGGTGGTGCAGACTGTAGGTAGGTTCGTATCTGCTCGTCACCAGTATTATGTCCGTGAATGATTGAGACACGGACAGCAGGAGTTTAACAAAACGTGGCCTAGAAATTCAGTATGGCCCCGCCAGCTCAGTTGCGCCCAAAAGTTTGCGCAGCGCCCGGAGCCCGTTGCGCCCGCCAGAAATTCACTTTTAGCGCCCCAAGTCGGAACCGGGCGCTGTTCCAGGGTGTGCCCGCCTCCGCTTGGGGCGCTGAAAGTGAATTTCAGTGCTCCAGCTGCCGCTGCGCCACCCGATGCGGTGCGGCAGGCTGGGATACTGCAGGCCTCCTCCTTCTCTTAAGGAGGAGCTGCCTGCAGCCATGAGATCGCCGCTGGATTCTGCCGGCAAATGAGCCCGGCACCACGGAGAAGTGCCGGGCTCGCGGGAATCAGCCACCAATGCCGCGGGGGGGTGGTGTAGGAGGCCGGGGAGGGAGGTGCGGGCAGGCGGCCGCCGAAAAGGCGGCCGGCCGCACCTCCACCTTTATGCGCCCCACTAACGCTGCATGAAGGCCGTGTTTCACGAATGTTGTTTGCGGCCGCTGCGGAAGAGGCGGCCGCAACTGAATATGGGCGTCGGGCCGGCATCGGGGCGGAACCGGGGCGCTGCGCACACCGATGACGTCATCGGTGCCGGCGCAGCGCTACCGGCTACCGCCGCCATTAACGCTGCACTCAATTTCCGCGCTACCAACCCCGCCGGCGCAGAAGACCTCTTTAGGCGCTAAGTGAGCGCAAGGCCCACTGAATTTCTAGGCCCAAGTCTTTACTGATGGAAGCCAATAGTGAAACTGAAAACAACAGAGGCTCACTAGCGCCTTTTATACAGGGGTGGTCACTGCCGGTACTGCAGTCTGAGACCAGTTATTCTCTTAAAGGTACATACACAACAATTATCTCATTGCTGTTTGTGAGACCTTGCTCTGCGCAGATTGGCTGCCACGTTTTCCTACATTACAACAGTGACTGCACTTCAAAAGTGCTTCATTGTCTGTAAATCGCTTTGGGACATCCTGAGGTCGTGAAAGGCGCTATATAAATGCAAGTCTTTCTTTTTTCCTTTTTACTTTACAGTTGACGGATTTGGTGCTGCCACTAGTGACAGTGCCGTAAAAGAAATTCACCGAAAATCAGAGTTGCCAAAAGGCACTTTTAGTTCTGTGATCATGAGAGTAGCACTCAGAGACTTGTGACCTCTCAAATGGAGACCTACACTTGTTCACACATGCAGTGAGTGGTTGTCCTAAATTGCAGACGCACTCACTGTGTATGTGTGTACAGCGAGCATGGTGTAGCAAAATCATGATGTACATTGCTATGTCCCAGGAAAACAATGTAAAAAAGGGAAAATAAATAATTAGTGGACAGCTGACTCCCAGGCCATTGACATTCACTGAGAGTGGGTAAGATCCGTACAGGCCTGGGAGTTGGCAAGCTATTGGTTCTTATATCATTTAGCAGGTCGGAACAAGTACCTAATCTAATGACAGATTGTAAGACCTGAAAAATCTGCGTCTGTGATGGTGCCTGAACTGAAGGGATGAAGTCACTTTATGAGTTTCATCAATGGCAGAATTGTGCATCTGCCATTGCAGATACCCCCTCAAGGTAGAAGTACCCAAAGACCTGGCTTAGTGTTGGAGCTAATTCTCAAAGTAACTTTTGTTCATGACTGTGATGGTTTCTAAACATGATTTATACCCAGCTCTCTGTTTGGGTGCTTGGCACCCATATGCAACATCTTTTCTCTGATTGATTTATTTTGGCTGGCACATTACTGGCTGAAGAAAACTGCAGGTTAAGAATAAATTCTTTAAACAAATACAATGCATTTGGGTGGATTGAAATGTCATGTTTTTGGCTCCAAAAACTTCCAATAGTAGAAGCAGGCATTTTTCAAAACTGCTAGGCACTCGGCCAACAGATTCAAAAGCAATTTGTCACCTGTTTTGTTTTACTGCTAAGCAAGGTATCAATTATGAAGTGTGGATTAGGTGACAATTCCACCAATGTGTTGTGTAATTTGCAGTCATTCTGATCAAAGAACCCTGTAGCCAGTTAGGATATGTATTTGCACACAATCTGTGTGTAATAAGCACACAAGACTCATCTGGTTATCACTGCTATCTGTCATGGCTTTTGATACCACCATTGTACAGATCTGCTGCTGACACAACTGCTGAACCCAACATAAAACTTGTATTTTAAGTGCCTCTGAGAGGCACAAACTGGAGTTCACCTTCAGTAATGGCACCACTATAAACAGCAGCAGCACTGGCGCTGAACACAAAGGTGGCAAAAAAAAACATGGCTGCAGCCAGGCTGAGGTGGCTGACATCCTCTTGCTCCTCCTTGTTCAGGTGGCGAATCGCTTCTGTCTCCTGCATGAGTTCCCCAGCCATTAGGCAATTTATTGTAGAAAAAAAGGTTGTGCAAAGCAGCTGCACTTCCATATGCACCATTTTAAAATCTTTCTTAGCCTACTGTTTCCTTTTTTCTGGTAAGTTTGAGTATGGGGGAACCTCTGTGCCAGTGAGTGGAATTGAAACTGCTTCAATATCTGCACAGTGAGACAGGCTACTGATAGCTATGTGCTTGCTACCTCTTCCACCTTTGTGGCTGCAAAAAAATCTCTTGGGGGTAGATCTTGATTTTGTGAGATAGTGTAAAACGGGTGATAGCGAGTCAGAAGCCCGTTTTACATCTCTTGATTTTTATTTCCGTTTACTTATGTTGTTGTTTCGCTATCATGCATTTTACACTATTGCACAAAGTCAAGATCTATCTCTTGTGTAAAACAGGCTGAAATTCAGATTTCTAAAACTTTTTTATGGCATTCTGTGATGAAGACCCTGTGTAATGTTTGCCGTGTTTCCTATAACAGCGAGGTTTTCTTTCCACTTCTTTTTGCTGCCTCTGTTTTTCATTTTTCATTTTTTTGAGTCTATACACAGCAAGCAGAAAATGAATAATTAAAAAAAAGGTTTTTGTGTACTTCTGAGCAACACCAACAGCAGTGTTGCCACGACTTTACCTAGATGAAGGGACCGAGTGTAATGTATCCAAGTTTGCTGATGATACAAAGCTAGGTGGGACAGTAAGCTGTGAGGAGAACACAGAGTCTGCAAAGGGATATAGATAGACTGTGAGTGGGCGTAAGGTGGCAGGTGGAGTATAATGTAGGGAAATGTGAGGTTATTCACTTTGGTAGGATGAATAGAAAAACAGAATATTTTTTAAATGGTGAGAAACTTTCAAATGCTGGTGTTGAGATATTTGGGTGTCCTCGTTCAAGAAACACAGAAAACTAGCATGCAGGTACAGCAAGCAATTTGGAAGGCAAATGGCATATTGGCCTTTATTGCAAGGGCATTGGAGTATAAGAGTAAGGAAGTCTTGCTACAATTGTACAGGGCTTTGGTGAGACCACACCTGGAGTACTGTGCACAGTTTTGGTCTCCTTATCTAAGGAAGGATATACTTGCCTTGGAGGCGGTGCAACGAAGGTTCACTAGATTGATTCCTGGGGTGAGACGGCTGTCCTATGATGTGAGATTGTGTAGAATGGGCCTATACTCTCTGGAGTTTAGAAGAATGAGAGGTGATCTCATTGAAACATACAAGATTTTGAAGGGGATTGACAGGGTAGATACAGAGAGGTTGTTTCCCCTGGCTGGGGTGTCTAGAACAAGGGGCCATAGTCTCAGGATAAGGGGTAGGCCATTTAAGACTGAGATGAGGAAGAATTTCTTCACTCAGAGGGTTGTGAATTTTTGGAATTCTCTGCCCCAGAGGGCTGGGAATGCTGAGTCTTTGAGTATATTCACGGCTGAGATAGATAGATTTTTGGACTCTAGGGGAATCAAGGGATATGGAGATCGGGCGGGAAAGTGGAGTTGAGGTTGATGATCAGGCTCGAGGGGATGTACGGCCTACTCCTGTTACTTCTTATGTTTATTGGCATAAGATCTGAATCCTGAAAATACCGTCACATTGCTTGTGTGCCATGTTATTGTGACACAAAAGGTGTCCTGGCCAATATTTTTATCCCTCAACCAACATAACAAAAACAGATTATCTGGTCATTATCACATTGCTGTTTGTTCGACCTTGCTGTGCGCAAGTTGGCTGCCATGTTTCCTACATTACAATAGTGACTCCACTTCAAAAGTACTTCATTGGCTGTAAAGTGCTTTGAGAAGTCAAGTGGTCGTGAAAGGCGCTATATAAATGCAAGTCTTTTCTTTCAAAATGTCAGATTGGGCCTTGGGCCTTGGGCTGCTTCCTAATCTGATGACACTTCTTCTGTAAAACAAGAAAGTCTAGAACCAAGAAGGCCAGGCCATTCTTCTCCCAGCTGGCTGACTCTTTAGCACAACAAAAATGCTAGGCGCCTAGTGTTGGTGCTACAGAAAACTCTATTATCCGGCGTGGTGCCGGTTTATCAAAAAGTCCGGATTACAGAGAGGTATAGTTTAAAAGGTACGAGAGCTCCGTACACAGCAACAAATCCAGGCTTCCCTGTTGCTTAGCAACATGTGCAGGAACTCTGGCCACAGACCAAGTGTCACTGTTGCTTAGCAACAAGTGCACAAACCCCAGTTACACAGCCACAGGTCCAGGAACTGCCACTAATATGAAGTAAAACTTACCTGAACCTACTCCTGAATTTTGCCGGTTAACAGAGGTTTCCGGTTATTTAGGTGCCGGTTAAAAGAGAGTTTCCTGTACTAGGGGGGTGAAAATATCTTGACCTTGCCCTGCGGGAAACCCCTCCTGTACTTCAGATCTCAGCCTGAAAATATCACCACTACAAACAACACTGGTGCCTTTGGGAACGTTTTGCTCTGAGTTTGCTTCAGGAAGCACGGGACAAAAACTGAAATCCTAATCTAAATCCAGTAGTTCTTTCTACGTAAAAGTAATAACTAGAAAAAAGTAAATAGGAAGGCTATTTTTGAGGGATTTTATCTAATTAGGTGGTCAGGTTGTCAAAGTACCTGAGACAGCTAATTACAAAAAAGGAAGTAGAAAAGACTCAGCCTATTGTAAACATCAAAGGTAAAAGTGAATCTTCATGATCTTTTCTTCCTCCCCAGATCACTTTCCTGTCCCCCCCCCCCCCCCCCCCCCCGCAGCTGTTGGCTGCTCTTTAAGTGATTGGTGTCAAACTTGCCTCCTCGCAGCCCATAAAATTACAGTGAATCATCATGGGAAGGTGTCAGTATTTTTTGATAAGTCTTCTGTTCTCCCCCTCTCCCACTGAGCATTTGACAATGACAGCTTGTTTGAAGGTGAGACATTCACGTTCAGAAAGTGCCCAGTGCCATCACATGGAGTGGTTTTCCAAGGCAGAGGTGTTGGCCTTCACTTTAAGATGCTTTAATGACTGTGTTCATTTTTACCAGTAGCCCAAAAGTGCTCAAATTAAATTGATCTGTGCATTTTAAGGTAGCCAAGAGAATGAGCGAAAGAGCAAAACCAAATTGAAGTTATTCCTGCTTTAGATAGCATTGAAACAATCATTATTTAAAAGAGGGTTCCACTATGCACTTGCAGAATCAACTCAGGCTGACTTGTAAAAGAGTTAATGGAGTGGAACACTTGGACTGCAGTACAGCTAGAAAAAGCACCAAACCGCAAGCTACAAAATGACATTTGATGTGCCTCTGTGCAGTGCTGTGGCATCCAACTTGCAGTGTTGCAGAATAATACGAGTATGGCATGGATATATATGTTCTGATCTCCCTTACAGTGAGATCCCAAACTCAATTGTGTTATTGTACAGAAACCCCAAGCATCTTCCACACAGAGGGAAGGAAAATTGGATGAAGTGTAAAGTGAGTCTCCCTAATGGACCTCTTCACTGCTGGTTATCACACAGAATCACAGAAACCCCACACTGCAGATAGAGGCCATTTCGGCCCATCGAGCCTGCACCGACACATATCCCACCCGATCCCCGTAACCCCTACATATCCCACCCTATTCCCGTAACCCCATGTATTTAATCCCCCTAACACTAAGGGTCAATTTATCATAGCCAATCAACCTAACCCGCACATCTTTGGACTGTGGGAGGGAACTGGAGCACCCAGAGAAAACCCACACAAACACGGGGAGAATGTGCAAACTCCACACAGACAGTCACCCGAGGCCGGATTCAAACCCGGGTCCCTGGCGCTGTGAGGCAACAGTGCTAACCACTATGCCACCGTGCTGCCCTTGCAGTTAGATTGGCACAGGCTTGGAATAGGTTGCCTGCCTGCCTGCCCTCTTGCCAGGGAATCCATCACAGCAAATGAAGACCTAGCAAAGGGAAACAGGGACAAAAAACAAATGAAAAGGGAACTTAAAAGTTACAAAACCTTTTGTTCATCATTTTCTTAAAAAAAGAGAAACTGCCAATATTATCTTTGAATTATTGTTTTAAAAACTGTCATTAATTTCTTACGCAGACCGTCATTTGTGAAATGGCCTCGACCACTTCCTAACTTACTTTTTCAAAGTTACATACAATTAACTATAATTTCTCAAGCAGAATTTCCATTAGCAATGTATAACACTCATTTTTATTCTGAAGTATTTTGGGCAGTTATTTTGTGTGAAGCATAATTGCTTTCTAAAAAATAGAAGCAGTGATTAGAAATCTTTGGTAAAGTAGGATTGTTTATCAAAAGGCATGAAAGTAAAATATTTACAGAGCTGAGTACATTTGTTTTTTATTCTACAAATAGTTTAAGGTGCACAGGGGGTGAAGGGACATCTGGGGTTTGACAGAGTGTTAGGAGGGCCTGATAGGAAAGCACTTCTGTAGATCTTTACAGTTATGCAGGTTTTCAGGGCGCCATTACAATAAGATTATCTTTTTTCCTGGCTACAAATGCAAACCGATGCTGGTGTTTTTTTACTATATGGGGTTTGTCACCAGACAGTGTGGAACGGATTGTTCCTTATGGGCTTTTTAGCTTCCCTTGCTGAGCTGCAATCAGTATTTTTTATTATGGTAGGGGGAATAAAAGAAACTAGTGTACCTTCCTAACAATCTATAGTGTCCTGGCCAATATTTATCCCTCAATCAACATCACAAAGAAAACCAGATTATCTGGTCATTATCACATTGCTGTTTGTGGGAGCTTGCTGTGCGCAAATTGGCTGCCGCGTTTCCTACATTACAACAGTAACTACACTTCAAAAGGTACTTCATTGGCTGTAAAGTGCTTTGGGATGTCCTGTGGTTATGAAAGGTGCTATATAAATGCACGTCTTTCTTTCTATAATACGTTAAAAATCTTATATCTGTGTGCACTTCCTGTAAACTTTTTCTATTATAAGTTCCTATAGCCACATTTATAATGGAAACTGGCTAGGTAAACTCGTGTCTCTATAATTATGTCTGCAACTTGGTTATCCCCTGTCTCTAACCATCATACACCTAAAGACACTATAATATCGCCTCCTCTGGCACAAAGGTGCAATTACAGTGTGGATAATTTACTCAAGCAGCTTCCATTATAAATCTGGATATAGAAATTGATAATAGAAATATAAAAATAAGGTCTGAAGACAGGATTTTAAAATTAGGACTGAACTATGTCTGCAACCTGGTCCAATTATCCCCTTCCCGCTAACCCTGGTACACCTGAAGAGGCTTGGTCTTGATTCCCTGTATGCAATGCCATGGAATTTGATTAGTATTTCTTTGAATAATCATTATCCATTGATAACTTGCCAGTGCTGAATAGTACCTGTTCTTGCATATCTTCATGGCTTTCTTGAAGAAGATTTTTAAAAATATTTTGTGACAACCAATTTAAATGCAGATCTTTAAAAATAATTTTGGGACCCAAAACAATGCTAAGCAGCAGTCAGGATTACTGTGCAAAGCCCAAGGTGCATGTTGGCAGAATGATGAACTGGCCTGGCTAGATACCGCATGACTAATTCATGAATATCATTTAAACACGCTTCATGCACAGCTTGAGCCTTGCACAGGCAGCCAAATGAAGGGGCGTCCCGCAGAATATGATGAGCGTGCAGTCCTTAAAGAGCCATTGCTCAAAATTATAGGATCACAACCACTTAAAGGCTATATATATGATGTAAAATGCTTTAGCAAAGTTTTCAGCTGTTGCAAAGTCTGTATGGATGGGAGGATGAAGTGATGGCTAAGAACAAAAGGACAGAAAACCAAATATAAAGCCATGAAATGGAGTCTGTGGGCAAGTGAGGGAGCAGCTTGTGAAGTGGACTTACTACTCCATGAGGTGGGATTGCCTTGTTTCGCACTTGAAGCCACGCTCCCCAGAAAGCAATTGTGCACCATGTCTTTCCTAAGCTCAAAGCTGCCTACAGTATCTGCAGGACATGGAAACAAATGTGGGAGAAGACCGCTCTCTTCAAAGAACATGGAAAGATAAGACTACCCAACAGTATCATGTTCAGGGAGATGGCCCAGGTTTCCATGCCACAAAGTATTGCCTGTCATGAAGACCTATGTAAGCACCAGATATAAGGGACATCAACTTCTTTCAGAAAAACATGGCTATGTTTACAGAATAGAGTGTAGTTAATCATCATCATCGTTCGACCATCGTAGGAGCTCCTGTGACTGTCCTCCACAAAGGTAGGATCATGAACCCTGTTGCTGTGTTTCAGACTGTACATGGGTGTTCTTTCATTTCCTGGTTATGTACTGCAGCTGCGTCACGGTTTGCAGGTAGTGGAACCCGTTGGCTAATTCAAGGATTAGCTCATCTGCATTTTGATGGAATTTCCTCCATGAAGGGTCCCACAACCTTCCTCCATGCGCTCATTCGCCAGAAGCCAAAGGCACTCTGGAGTTGGCCGGATTACTTAACCACCGCCTGGCACTCATTGTTGACCAGTCACAGGCAGTACCATCTACTATCATTGCAGTAGCCGCTTTTAACACTTGACCTGACACTTGTGTATTCAATAACTGGTAACAATGATACAAGTCAACAACTGCAAAAGCATTTTGTCTTCCACCTCTATCTCTGTCCCCCACACACAGAACCTTCTGGGGTTTGCCTTGTATACACTACTTCCTCTTCTTTCTCCAGGGTTGGTAGGAGCCACAACTCCAGAGTGCCACAGTCCATTCCCTCATGATCATTGCACTGTCAACCGGTTCCACATTTACTGCTCACCCATACCATGCCCACAACTTGCAACTCTGTCAATGCATCTCATATATCTCCAAACCTCTGCAAGATATGTAGGCAAGATACAGCATACAATTGAAAGCCTTATCACACTCACAGCACATCTTCCATGGGCTTTACACCTCAAAGCATTGCAACACAAATCCAGGAAGGGCTTCAGGTTGGGCAGATGCCAGTCGTCAGTGGCCACCTGTACTTTGGGAAATGGAGCGGTGCAGTGAAATCAGACAGGCATGCCCTGGTATTCTGAAAGTGCTGCCGATGCTAACCAATGAATCAGTTACTTTGTTTGATACATATGTGGGCAACATGTTACTGATACTGCAATGCTAGCCAGGGTTGAGATGTTAGTAGAACAGTTGAGGACAATGGCAATGCCATCCCTATGTTGCAAGTTGACTGCAGCTATCCACACTGCAGATGCCAAATCTCTGGCCTGCTGATCCAGAGCAAGCAGAAGCAGTTGTTCTCGGTCATCGGCAAGTAGATGTGCCAAGGTCCGCAGATATGGTCTGGGCCTGCTGATCTCCCTGCCATCTTTTATCAGCTCAACCATGAAATACTGTCTTTGAGGTGCTTTAAAAACAAACTTGCTTTAGGAGGAAATAAAAGTTGGCATCCCAAAAATATGGAAAAATATCTAAAATAACAACACTGTACTAAAAAGGTACAGTGCAAAACAAAACATACAAAGGCAATTTAAGGGCTTCGTCACCCATGATCCTATTCCAAACAGGCGCACAACATAAAAGAGCAAAGCGGTGCAAATACCACAGAATTGTGCCAGGTATGTATTTAAATATAAAAGGCAAAATACTGCAGATGCTGGAAATCTGAAATATAAACAGAAAATGCTGTAAATTCTCAGCAGGCCAGGCAACATCTATGCAGAGAGGTTCTCTCTCCACAGGTGCTGCCTGGCCTGCTGAGTATTTACAGTATTTTCTGTTTATAATCCATTTAAATATTTTTGGGGGGAAATTCAGTTGGTTTGCACCTCCCATTAGCGCCTTAAGAGGGCGCTAATGGGGCACAAAGCAACTAGCACCTGTGCGCGCCGATGTTTGCGCCGCTCACGAAATTAACTAGAAATTTTGCGGTGGCGCTAAATACTACCACCACGATCTCCTGCGCCGGCAGATCGTGACATCAGTCGAGTGTGCAACGCACCGGACCAGATATTGAGTGGCGCCCCCTGCCTTACCGCCTGCCGCTAGCAACGACAGGTCGAGGGGAGCTTTTTGCAGTCAGGAAGGGACTGGGGGAGCGCTATTTAAAGGCGACAGCTTCCTGCCTTTTTTTGTTGGTGACAATTTTGCACCACGCATTCTGAGAGAGAGAGAGAGAGAGAGAGAGAGAGCGACTTCTGGAGAGATTCAACGCTGTGTGAAGTAGTTTTGGGCACTGAGCAGCACTTTGCAGGTTCATTTTGATTTGCCCTTCCTTGTATCGATTAAGAGAAGACTGTGAGGGCTGCACTCTGAGCTCTTTCCCTGGGCCTCTCCATTGTTCGTTCCAGCAGATTTAATGTACAGGTCTCTCCAGGCTGAGATTCACGGCTGCAATGAGCAGGATGTGGATGGAGAGCAAGATCAACCCTCCCCTTTAAGAACTGGCCGGCGCTATTGTGTCTGTGTTCCATTGCTGACTGACATCACATGAGGTAGCGCCTCGCTCCTCGGCCTTTGCGCCTTAAGACAGGTGTGTAGCACCTGATTTAGCGCTCCAATCACCTCCAGGGGCGATAAAAGCCAAGTTTGCAGTCGGAGGCAATAATTAGCACCAGGCGCTAATTTTTGCACCCGGCCGATAATTTCTGATACTGAATTTCTCCCCCTTTGGCTTTAATGAAACTAATGCATAAAATGGGCGCAAGCACTTCAGGCTGTTCAATAGAGAAGAGCCCTGAATTGCAGACCGGAGAGAAACTGTCACAGTTCCTACTTTCCCAATTCTGCGCCTCCTCTGTGCCAGTTGAACACCTACTCTCCCAGCCATAGGATCGCTGAATCGAGACCTGCAACAATTAGTATAAATGCCTTCTTTTGCCATTACTATCTGATGCTTATTGCAAAAACATCCAAAAAATGCCTGGCTTGGATTTTTCAACAAGTGAATGCTGGCCTTGCCCCCTATAAATCTTCACTGCCTATTTATTGGGAAACTTATAGAGGCTGACTTCTCAGCTGTCAGTGCCAAAGGCTATAACTGGCCAGTGAGTAATGCCTCTTGCAGTTCTGCTGACCGCCAGGCTACACTTTGTTTACCGACTCTTCAACAGTCTCCAATGTAACCCTGCTTCTGTAGGACTGAGTTGACTTTGACAGTAGCGTGTGAGAAAATATTCTCAAATAACTCCATCCATCCCAGAATGCCTATCTAGTTCTACGCCGCCACAAACAACCCGAGATGGTGTTTTTTCATCTTCCTACAGATTTTTTTTTTTGTTTGCCTTTGGGTTTTGTAAATTTATTACTTCAGCTGAGAATCCAACGTGTTAATGGTCTTTATATCTTGAATGCAGAGAGGAATGCCTAATGCTAGATTTCCCTTATTCCTCCTGTGAGTTGTAAAAAGCAAGGCAAGCAGTGTTTCCAGCACCTACTCACTTTAGGTGACAATAATTAATTAGCTGGAGAGGAAAAGAAGTATTAATTCTAACACTGGGCGGTGTATCTGCTGCTGAAAAACACTGCTAAATAGGGAGCACTGGGCCTGTGGGTTTGGCACCTACCTTGGGAAACATTTGCTCAGTTTCTTCCTGCACTTTCTTTTGTTTGCTCACGAGATGGTTTATGTGTTGGAAGTTCGATAATCCTGAAAGCCCGCCCTGTAAAGACATGAATGAACAAAAACTGCAGTGAACAGTTATTCAGATGAAAAAAAACTTTAAGCAGTGATCATTTACCTCCTTGCAGATGCTACTCTCTTACAAATCACAGAGCCTTACATTTTGCACTTTGGTGAAAGTTTTGCAACCTTATCTAAAATGAAGTTCTTAAAAGTGATCAAAATAATATCAGTGCACTGTTTTATAAAAGTGCTTACGGAGTTGGGTCAAAGCTCCATCTTAAATAAAACTTTGATAAAAGAGATCAAAATAATATCTGTTTTAAGAACTTCAGTTTCGAGAAGGTTGCAAAACTTTTGCTAGCATTGTAGAAAAAGAAGGCACTGCCTGGTTGTAATACCCGGCCATATAGACCAGAAGGTCGTAGGTTCAATTCCCGGTCTGTGCTGAGTTAGCCAGCAGTATCTGGTTGGTATAATTGGTCTCCTTGCTCTTGGGCTAATAAGGAGAGAAGTCAGCTAGGGTTCCCAATCCTGATTGATATCCAGTGACTTGCTGAAAAGTGTGTGTGTTAGTGGACATCGGCTAAAAACTGGAATGGGCTCAGCTGTGATGCTTTCCACAGTTGAGTAGCAACTGTCATTCACTGCCATGAAGGGTGGTGACTTGGGCAAGATACCGAAAGGTTAAGAGAGTCCGTAGCCCTCAAGGGGGAGAAAATTTTAAAATTAAATGATCATAGACACTTGGAGTCTCTAGGTTAATGAGGAACCTGCACATGGTATGGCTGGAATTCTTGCAGCTTTTTTTTTTTACACATGGTAATTTTACAAATTTGTTCTCCTGGCATGTGGCGCCCCCCCCCCCTCCCCCCCACACAAGATTTTGTCTATTTCCTGTAGCTGTCCATCATTAAACCCTACTGTATGCCTCTACATTTAGCAATAGGCACTGTGTGAAGTTGCCTAAATTGAAGATAATCTTTTCACTATTGGTTACCACTCAATCAAATTAAGTATGGAAAAACACAGGTAAGCCACTTACTGTAGTTAAACTCGCATGCACAGTAAACAAAATCATTGGCACGGTAATTTATGCAGGCATTTATGAACCAAAGCTATTTTGAATTTGGCATTAAGAATAAGTAATGTATTGCTGTTTTGTAACAGATTTCCAGAGATCACTATACAATATCAGAGAATGGAGGCACTATAGTGCTAATTCTATACATCTACATTGCTGGCAGGATCTTCGCCCACAGGCAGCGCGAATCAGAAACTTGCCGCATGCTATCGTGGGCAGTATTTGCCCGAATTTCCAATTTGTGCTGCTGGGGGGCTAGTTCCCAACCAACAACGCACATGCACAAAATTATATACCTATATTACCCTATATATATCTATCTATCTTTTTTGTGCAAGTAAATAAAGATGCTGTACTCGTTTCTGAATTTTTTCTTCTTTTCGCTTCTCCCTCATGCTGTTACCACACTGCACAGCCAGTAGCCTATAAACACTGAGGAAAATTCCCAGGGAGGTCTGGGGGGTGTGGGGGCAGATGAGGAGCAGAGAGAGCTCACTCACTGTCTACATCCCTGATCCCATCCATGTGGCAGCACACCTGACCCATACAAAGTGAGGGAAGAAGGGCCAGAGTTCAAATTTGCTGCTTTCCCAGTGGCAATTGATCATCCTATGATTGACTGCCGCAGGAAAGCGACATTTAAGGAGCTGGTCCCATTTCCGGCAGAATTTATTGTTGTCAAAAAAAAAGGCTGGAGACCTGTCGGAACTGGGTATCATCTCAAACTCTGCACCCCTCCCCACCCCCCCCCCCCCAACTTTCAAGGAAATCTGTGTCCTCCCAGAACCAGGAATCTCAGGCCCTCATTGTCATACTTGAGGAGTAGCTGCTTGTGCAGGTAGCAGAGGAGCTATGGGGCTGATTATGTGGTCTGTCACAGCAGCCTGAGTTTGTTCGAACATGCTCCCTACACACATCGGCCGAGGTGCAGGGGGCATGCGGATTAGAAGAGATGGTAAATCTATCTTTGCTGCAGATGGAAAAGACTCTGCACCTTTTCATTTTGTACCACTTCAAACCATGAAGTACCATATTTGAGGCACCAAACGTGCCTAGAGTTAAAGAAAGGCCCACAAAAGTATCTTTTTTTTAATTAATGCAAATTTCAAACATAGGAAAACATGTCAAATTAAAACATAGTAACAAAAAGGTACTGTGAACATTGCAAAAAAACCCATACAAAATCTGTTCCCCTTAAAGCGCTCCATCACCAATGAAGTAAATGAAAAATACACATTGCTGTAACATTTTGCTATTGTTGACTATTTTGAATATTCACCTGGAATACACTTGCAACTTCACAGCCAACACATCTACTTGCCAAAATAACAACAGAAAATGCTGGAAAAACTCAGCAGGCCAGGCAACATCCGTGGAGAGAAATTAGAATCGACGTTTCGGGTCTAACCCTTTTTCAAAAGGTCGTAGGTTCAATTCCCGGTCTGTGCTGAGTTAGCCAGCAGTATCTGGTTGGTATAATTGGTCTCCTTGCTCAAAAGTTTTGAAAAAGGGTTAGTCCCGAAACAGCGATTCTAATTTCTCTCCACGGATGTTGCCTGGCCTGCTGAGTTTTTCCAGCATTTTCTGTTGTTATTTCGGATTTCCAGCATCTGCAGTATTTTGCTAACATCTACTTGCCAGCTCCTTCTATTATAATTTTCCCATATACTGTAAAAACTAGCTTTGTATTCTTGTGTTATGTGCACCATGGAGCTGTGAGTAAACGCTGCCCATTACCTTGTACTTAGGATCTCTTTCAGCAGATATTTTTGCACCCACCAGCCAAAGTGTGCCAGCACTGGAGTGAGCAGTGTTATCGGGTGTTAGCTGCACAGCTCAAAGACTCCTCTGAGACGTATCACATCATTAGCAAGCTCCTCAGAACTTTAAAGTCCAGTTCTTAGGTCAACTTCAAACCAGATTAAACTGAAAAAGGGATCAGTAGAGACTTAGAGAGGCAAATGCAAAAAACAAGGATACGTTTTCTGTCTCATCACTCTGGTTTGCAATGACAAAGATACTCTGATAGTGTGTTGCTTACACTTCATGGAATGAAGTGAATTCATCCGTTTCACAAGTAAAATGAGAAAGTCCACACGTCTAAGGGAGTTTACAGGAAAACTGTCCAAATTGGGCATAGGAAGGAAAACAGTAAATGGATAGAATTAATAGTGTTTTGTGTTTTCTACGTTTTCAGCCCCAATTCCAAAATGGCTACTGTGTGAACTTGCATGTCAATGATTTACTATTAGGCAACGTAACAGGACAATGATTTCAGTAGGGATTTTAATCTTTCCTACAAGGCTAAGTTGAGTGATTTACTCGCCGACATCCCACCTGAATCCTGCCGTCTTCATTTTTAACCTGCTCTTCTGAGCAGGCGGCAAAGGCACCCGCCTGAAGCTGGTGTGATCCTTCTTTAAATATGCAGATTGGGGTCCGATGACATCATTGGGCTCCGACTGCAATTTTAACTCTGGCTTGAGTGGAAAAGCCGCTGTGGTGAAGACAGTGGGAGGATGATTCGGGACCATTTAAATGCCATTTAAGGTAAGTTTTTTTTAACTTTCCTTGTTGGGCCAGGAGGATCAAGAGTGCTACTCCCACAAGAACAGCTTAGGCCACCCCTGCCCTGATCCCCTCCCCTCCTCTTCCATCTAAGCAAGTGACTATACTTCAAAAGTATTTTATTGGCTGTAAAGCACTTTGGGGCATCTTGAGGCCATGAAAGTTGCTATATAAATTCAAGTCTTTCTTTTCTTTCTATTTTCCTCCCCCGTTCTTGTGTTACACAGTACAGCTTCTTCCATGCAGCAGTTTTCATTTTCCCTCTGAAAACAAGGTAGCAGCAAGGCTCTCAGATTGGCAGAATTATACGACACATACATGTGATGATTCTCAATTCATTGGTTTTACTCCCCTCTGCCACACACAGTCAGAATGATTCACATCTATGCCGTGCTCCACCAATAGCCTAGCTGATAAAAACCCTCCTGCTCCTGACTGCTTTCTACTGACCCTGTAGCTCCATTTAAATGAGACAGACAAATTCTTTTTCTGCCCTTCCAATGTTCCTCCATCATTTCCTGAGGGCGCTGAGTCACATGCATAGCTACAGTTCCTTCCACAGTGCTGACTGCACTCTGGTACTTTGCTCACGTAGTCATTCCTCGTTTGTGACTATCAGCAAGTTTCTCAACCGCGGACAGCATCACAGCTGAGCCTTCATCCAATATCCACACACGTATACTCTTCATCAGGAATCACTAGTTGGCAGAAGCTGGAACCATGGGTGATTTCCCCCCCCCCCCCAGCAGTTCTAGTGCTGCCTGGCTCAGCTCATCTAATTCAGCACAAATGAGGGATCAGATTGGTCAGTGTAGTTTCAGTTCCAAAATAGGCAGTGATCTTACCAACAGAGCCATTGGGTAAGCAAGAAAGATAGAGTCAAGGTCCAGGCAGTCTTGCGACTAGCAACCTTCTGGTTGGAAGGCCCACAAGTGGGTCTCCCTCAGTCTTCACCTTGATTGAGCTGTGCTATAAGAATGATAAAATCAGGTTTAGTGGATGGTAGGGGCGATTTACAGTCAACCATACTTCAACAACAACAATGGTGAGTTAGAAGGAGGCCAGTAATGTAGTGTACTGATCTGCTCTGGTAGTACTCTGTACATTTTCATCCATGAATTCCCAAAAGGGTCATTCCTGATTTCAGCTAGGCCATCTGATGAGGTGCCAAGTGGAGACGAAGGAATAGTCAGAGGGTGACCAAGCTCACGCTGCCCTCGTACACTCTCAGTGAATGGTTAAAAAATGAATTACGCAGATGCCTGGAAACTGGTTATCCACTTGCCTTCTCAGTCACTGACTGATTTTGTGGTTGAGAGATAACTTAAGAAGTGGGCATGAACCACTTAAAGAATTGAGTGGAGAGAATTTTTGAACAAACAAAATGCATTTCTGAGTTTGTATACTCGGGTCAGAATGTGATGTGTACTCCTCACTCTGCATAATACAAACACATTGGCCTGGAATTTGCGGTCAGGATGACGGTGAACTGGCAGCGTTCACTGTAATTCCGCCTTTGAAACTGACCGCAACTTTGGGATTTGGTGCATGCTGAAGTTGCAGTCTGTCATTCACTGCTTTGACACAGGCTGCGCTGTGCCCCCTCACCCAGAGCCGGCAATCTGTGTAATCAGCCAAATCATTGAAACTTCGGCTCTTCCGCAGTGAGTACGCTGTTAAATTCCCCACTAAAGTTAGACCCAAAAGGATTAGGTGTAACTGGGGTTTTGACAGCGTTATTACTGCTAAACAAATGTTATGGGCCTGGAAAGCTAATTTTAAATTTGTGCAGTGTGAGATTTGTCCATTTTAATAAAAATTAAAATGAAGAAACTTTTCAAATTAAAAAAAACACTTTTTTAAAGTTTGTCCATCTTTATTTCAGGTTTGCCTTTTCCCCATATGAGAGCCCCAATCTTTGTTTTGCTCTCTTAACATTTTTTAAAAGTTAGAATTTTAAGAGCTTACTCACTTGTTTGCTGTCTGTGACAAATCAGCGTTTTGATTGGCTGTGTGCTGAAATATGTCATTCATCAGACTCTGTAGTTAACTACATATATTGTATTGCCTGCTCCGGTGCTTTACCTTGTATTGTGTATAGTGGACCGCCCCCTTTGTGTGTCAGCTCCGCCCATACCTGGCCCTACTTAAGACAAGCCCAGGCTTGTCTTGCAGCAGAACAGCAGCATGCTAGGTGAAGCCACAGGCATCTTTTCTTTGCTAATAAAAGCCTTGTTTTATTCAGTTAACTTTGAGTCTTGAAGTCATTGAGGCGCATCAATTTTATTAGCAAACTTTAACGATGGATCAACTTTTGAAACCGGAACGCTTGGATTTGGACCCGCATGCTTCAGATGCATCGGCACGGTTTGGACACTGGTTCTAGTGCTTGGAATTCTTTATGGCCAACTCCGAAGCCGTCACAGCCTCTAAAGCCACCGGAGATGTGAAACTCGGGATCCTGCAGAATCGGGTAAGCCACCGGGTTTTTCCACTCATCCAAGACGCCGCCACCTACCTGGATGCCTGCAACATTCTAAAGGCCCACTATCAGCGGCCTACCAACGAGGTGTACGCCAGGCACCTGCTTGCTACCTGCACACAGCGACCCGGAGAGTCGCTAGAGGACTTTCTAGTCACCCTAAAAGTGCTTGGCAAAGACTGCAAATGCAAAGACGTGAAAGCCACGGTATACACAGACGAGCTTATTCGGGATGCCTTTATCGCAGGCCTTAGCTCTAATTACATCCGGCAGAGACTGCTAGAGAAAACGGGCCTAGATCTGACACAGGCTGTGGACACAGCGCGATCGCTGGATGTGGCTCAGAAGAACTCTGACTCCTACTCGTCAGGCCGCGCGGCCCACGCCGCCTGTGCTTCCCCGCCCGGTAGCCCAACACCGTTGGGGCCCTGCTCTCCCCCCAGAAGCCCTACGACCGCCGCGACGCATCGGGGCCCCAAATGCTACTTCTGCGGGCAGCCGAAGCACACCAGGAACCTGTGCCCGGCGAAAGGCACCACCTGCTGTAAGTGCGGTAAGAATGGGCACTTTGGGAAGGTGTGCAGAGGGAACCCCGCAGGCAAAACCGCCACCACCGCGTGTGCGCCGTGGGAGCGGCCATCTTGGACGCCATCTTGTCCGACCTCGTGGGGTCCGCCATCTCGCGAGCAGACATCGTGGACGCCATCTTACCCGGCCTCGTGTGGCCCACCATCTTGTCCCGATCAGGGCCCTACAGTGGCGTCGATCACAGTGGACCAGTCCAGACCGCACCCACTATCCAAATCGATGGTGGACATCGAGGTAAACGGGTGCAAGGTTAAATGTTTAATTGACAGCGGGAGCACGGAGAGCTTCATTCACCCTGATCTGGTACAACGACTCTCTCTAACTATAGTCCCTACTCAGGGCAGGATCTCTATGGCCGACAAAACCCAGATATCGACTATTGCGGGTTGCTGCGCGGTACGATTGTCCGTTAAAGGCACTGTATATAATAATTTTAAACTGTTAATTATGAAGGATTTATGTGTGAGCGTGATCTTGGGCCTGGATTTTCAGTGCCACCACCAAAGCATCACGCTCAATTTCGGTGGGACCCAGCCGCCCCTCACAGTGTGCGGTCTGGCTACCCTGAAGGTAAAGCCGCCTTCGCTATTCGCGAACCTTACCCCTAACTGCCGGCCAATAGCGACCAAAAGCAGGAGGTACAGCTCGGAGGACAGGCGGTTTATCGCGACCGAGGTAGACAGGCTCCTGAGGGAGCGCATTATTGAACGCAGCAACAGCCCATGGCACGCCCAAGTGGTGGTGGTGAGGGGTAGCGAGAAGAAGCGGATGGTGATTGACTATAGTCAAACAGTCAACATCTATACCCAACTAGACGCCTACCCGCTACCCCGCATATCCGAGATGGTGAACCAAATCGCCCAATACCGGGTGTTCTCCACCATCGACCTCAAGTCAGCGTATCACCAGCTCCCTATCAGACCAGAGGACCGTTCGTACACCACCTTCGAGGCAAACGGACGCCTCTACCAGTTCCTCAGAGTCCCCTTTGGGGCGACGAATGGGGTCTCGGTCTTTCAGAGGGAGATGGACCGCATGGTCGATGACCACCACTTGCAGGCAACCTTCCCCTATCTCGACAACGTCACCATCTGCGGCCACAACCAACAGGACCACGACTCAAACCTCGCGAGGTTTCTGAAAACCGCACAAAAACGCAACCTCACCTACAACGAGGACAAGTGCGTTTTCAACACCACGCGCCTCTGCATACTAGGCAGCGTGGTGGAGAATGGGGAAATCGGACCAGACCCCGACTGATTGCGCCCCCTACGGGAGCTGCCCCTGCCCAACACTCCCAAAGCCCTGAAAAGGTGCCTGGGGTTATTCTCATATTATGCCCAATGGGTCCCCAACTACTCCGATAAAGCCCGCCCCCTCTTGAAAGCATCCTCTTTCCCGCTCTCTGCTGAGGCCCATGCTGCCTTCAAAAGCATTAAGCAGGATATTGAGTGGGCCACGCTACAGGCAGTGGACGAGAACACTCCCTTTCAAGTGGAAAGTGATGCGTCTGACTTTGCCCTGGCGGCCACCCTCAACCAAGCGGGGCGGCCCGTAGCTTTCTTCTCAAGGACCCTCCAGGGGCCCGAGATCAGACACTCCTCCGTGGAAAAGGAGGCCCAAGCCATCGTGGAGGCAGTGCGCCACTGGCGGCACTACCTAGCCGGCAAACGCTTCACCCTACTTACCGACCAGCGGTCGGTAGCGTTTATGTTCAATAATAAACAGAGGGGGAAGATTAAAAATGAGAAGATTCTTAGGTGGCGGATCGAGCTCTCCACCTTCGAGTACGACATCATATACTGGCCGGGGGCCCTTAACGAATCCCCCGACGCCCTCTCACGAGGGATGTGTGCCAACGCCACCGGGGATCGGCTACAGACCCTCCACAACGACCTCTGCCACCCAGGGGTCACACGGCTGTTCCACTTCATAAAGTCCCGCAACTTACCCTACTCGATTGAGGAAGTTCGGTCCCTGACCAGGAACTGCCGCACTTGCGCTGAGTGCAAGCCTCGGTTCTACCGCCCTGATAGAGCCCACCTAATCAAAGCTACACGGCCCTGCGAGCGGCTTAGCTTAGATTTCAAGGGCCCCCTCCCGTCCGTCGACCGCAATGTTTACTTCCTGAACATTGTGGACGAATACTCCCGTTTCCCATTCGCCTTCCCCTGCCCAGACATGACCAGCGTCACGGTCATTAAATGCCTCAATAGCCTGTTCTGCCTGTTTGGGATGCCAAGCTATATCCACACGGATAGGGGGGCGTCCTTCATGAGTGAAGAGCTACGCCAGTACATGCTGTCCAAGGGGATTGCCATGAGCCGTACCACCAGCTACAACCCCCGGGGTAACGGTCAGGTGGAGCGAGAGAACGGGACAGTATGGAGGGCAGTCACCCTAACTCTAAGGACCAAGGGCCTCCCTATCTCCCGCTGGCAGGAAGTCCTCCCAGATGTGCTCCACTCAATACGGTCACTATTGTGTACCGCCACTAATGCCACGCCTCATGAGCTAATGTTTGTGTTTCCCCGGAAATCCACCTCAGGCGTATCCATACCGTCATGGCTCTCCACCCCAGGTCCGGTACTTTTGCGGAAGCATGTGAGGGGCCACAAGACGGACCCTCTCGTGGAGCCAGTGCACCTGCTCCACGCCAACCCACAATATGCGTATGTCCGGCACGCCGACGGACGGGAGGACACTGTGTCCATAAAAGACCTCGCCCCAGCCGGTAACAACAGCAACAACGACAACGACTACAGCAACAACAACAACCACAACAACCACAACAACTATTACCCACCCACTCCACCCACTATTCTTTCATCACCCCCGGAAGAACACCAGCCAACGGTACCCCCACCACCTACTCCTTCAACAACAACGGTGGCGCCCCCGGCAGAGACCCAGGAGACCACCCGGGACACCCAGCCGGCACCCGCGGCACCGCAACCGTTACGTCGGTCACAGAGGACTATCACACCCCCGGACAGACTAAATCTGTAGAAGGGGTGAATGTGATGAAATATGTCATTCATCAGACTCTGTAGTTAACTACATATATTGTATTGCCTGCTCCGGTGCTTTACCTTGTATTGTGTATAGTGGACCGCCCCCTTTGTGTGTCGGCTCCGCCCATACCTGGCCCTACTTAAGACAAGCCCAGGCTTGTCTTGCAGCAGAACAGCAGCATGCTAGGTGAAGCCACAGGCATCTTTTCTTTGCTAATAAAAACCTTGTTTTATTCAGTTAACTTTGAGTCTTGAAGCCATTGAGGCGCATCAGGCTGCTTAGACAGCCTGTTGACATCACAACCAATTTGCACAAGGGGATCCCCACTAACTTCCGTTACTTTGAATTGAAGGTCGGAAAACCCAAAGTTCTCGACACAGAGATTGCAAGACCCTTGTGCAAAGCTTACTTCGGAGCGAGCGGCGAATGCCTTCGCTTCGCTGTTGACTGCAAATTCTGGGCCATTCTTTTGTTGAAAAAGCTGAACTAAAGCTAACACTGGTTACGAACTTTTACTGATACGGGGTACAATATAATTCTATTTGGGACTACCTCGATGGTTCAGTTGGTGAGTGCACTATGTGGTGTTTTACTGAACTGTACAAACCAGGAAGGTTCCAGGATCAATCCCATGGTGTGTGTACAGTTAACTGATCTCAACTGGGGCAGCACTCGGAGGGCTACAGTTGGACTCCGTGTCCCTGAGCTAAGGATAGTGGATAAAAAAAAAAATCAGCCAGGGTTCCTGCTCCTGATTGCTTTCCATGATCCTGTAGGAAGTGCACTGGTCTCAAGGACAGAATTCAGCTCAGATGTGATAGCCCCCCATTATCAAACGACCTGTTGACCTCACCGTCATGCTCATATACCAAGAGTGGTCACTTGGGTGAGAGATCAGGGAGCGGACAGTGTCCATGGAACCACATTCCAGCATTCGACACTTCAGGAAAAAATGGGCAATGGAAAACATCATAAGGAAAAATGCTGCAAGAAACATGAAACCTTACAATTAGCCGCATGCTCTATTCTGCTTTTCTTCCTCCAATAGGCCAAGAGAACTGTGCTTGGCAGAGCTGAAACAGAATGTTCTGCCACCAGGCAGACATGTTTGTCATTCAAGTAGTGAGAATTCACACTAATAAAATACTTGTCAGCACAAGTCACTGCTACTCTTCTTACCCCCTTCCTAATTTCAACTAGACAGATACCTGCAGGAGTTACACACCCTTACTAACATGATGCACAGCCCTACTAAACAGAGTTAGATACTCATTGACAAGTGTAACAACCAGCAGCACTAGCTGCATGGGTCACAAGTACAGAGCTGCAGTATATATTGGACATAGAATTTCCTGGTAACCAACTGCTAATTATTCCTTTTATAAACTTGCAAGTTATGCCACAGGTATTAATCACTCAGTGTGAATGGTATCATACAGCAATATTATGGAGCACATTGGCTTTGGGTATCTAAACTGGTATAGACCACCAGTAAAGTAACAGATCACTGAACAAAGCCACCCCATACATTTTACTGTAAACAATATATACAACCTGCCTTTCATAGAACAAAACCTTTTGTATTTTTAAAAAATGTTTTGGAGCACATACAAGTCAATAATTTAATCTCAGGGTTTAGATAATGGTTAGAAACTTTGCGTTCATTGCTTATGATATTAGAATATTTGGGTTAAATTACTGCTTGATGATTATTCCCAAATAGCAATTATTCTCCACTTACTTATACCAATCTTATTATCCTTTACCTGAGCCTAGATATTACTCTCTATCATTCACAAATATCACGCAATCATATGACATTATTTTGTCCAACTTAAGTTGTTAATTTTACACCACCATCAAAATAACAAAGAGTATCATACAAATGAGCTAAGAATTCATAAACAGTACTATGCTAAGAGTTCTGAGACAGGCAATTTTAAATCAAACCCAGCTTGAACCTATACTGTTACTGAAATGAGATAAAAATCAGGGCCTGGAGTTTCCGCTCAACTGCGCTTGTTTTTCGGCGCAATTCGGCCGAAATTGGTATAACCAGCGCAAAAGATCGCGGAATTTTAAGCACAAATTGTGTTCAGCGCAACTCGAGTTTCCACAATCTTTTCTGCTAGTTTTAAAAACATCGCGCTGGAAGCCGGCCATGCTCGCCCTCAAAACTGGCCATGCCCCCAGGGTGAATTAATCACCATGGGGAGTTTCCGCTAATTGTGCTCATTTGCAGGCCTTCAAGGAGGCTCTAAAAATTAAGCTGCTGCTTTTGGGCGCAAGGACACTAATACGCACATTTTAAAAGGTTTTGAATATTTTAAAAAATTTACTAAGGAACTGACTACTGTACCCCTCTCTAACTAGAAAATAGTTTCGTATTTTATTTAAGTTATTTTCAGTAATTTAAAATGGGTTACACACAGGTGGTGGATTGACACAGTGCTTTAAAAGGCTTATTTTTTGTGATTTAGAGCCATTTCCAGCTGCATTAATCAAACTGCACCAAGTTACCACTCTTAAATAGATCAAGGAATATTTTTTAAAGCAAATTTCTTTTTAAAATAATGTTTCAAAATGCTGCCCGATTGCGCGGGTTCATGGCAGATTTTGTGTTTGGTGATATGCAAATGAGTTTGAGCGGAAACTTGGGTGTGGGCGGAAGCACTTTTCTAAACGGGCCCAATTTTGGCCGCAATTTGTGCTTGAATCGCCGATTGTGCCCAAAGCGGAATCTCTACCTCCAGTAGTTCACAATTAAAGCATACTGGCTGTACTGCACACTGCGGCAATTTTGAAACTGTTCTGGTTCCTACAGTGCAATATAACTGGAGTATTAGTGTCATCTGTTGAGAGCCATATTGCGCTGATTATGCTTCTGTTTTGGGTGCGTTGTCCTTGGAAGTTGCAGCACCTGGTCCTCTAAGTGGTGTTGTGGTTCATGTTGGTGTGCTTACTGGGCTGGACAACAAGCGGTTGTGGGCATTGGCTGATCGGGGTGGTGAGGTGGGGGCTGGAGGTGGCTTCTGGTATTTGGGTCCACTGTGTGGGATGCGGTGGGACAGTTGTGGGAGGCAGGCATACAGTTAGTGGACTTGTACTTGGGCTCTTTATCATCTGTGTGGGTGTGGGAGGGGGGGGAATGGGGGGCGGTGTTACTAATAATGTGAGTAGACCTTCAGCTGTTGTTCTGTGGAAGGCAGGGTGGGGTGGTCTTTGCTTTATGTACAGTCTCTCAGGCAACAAGATTCCTTGTGGCCCAGTGGGATAGCAGATCATCAGCTCCATTGAGGGGAGAGTTGCTGGGGCTGCTGGCAGAATCTAAGAGGTGAGCATATTTCAACACTAGCACTCACCGCTATTGTGGGGGGGACTCCCGTTTTTAGAGTGGGAGCATTGGGAGCTAAAATAGCAAGTTAGTCCACAGCAGGATTAGCAATTTAGTCAGTGCTCCTGTTGAGACTGTTAAGGACTTCTCTGAAGTTTTGAACGGTGGGTGGCGGGGGGGAGAAGCGGGGGTGGTGGGAGAAGGCATCAAGAACTGGCAGATCAGCTATCACAGTATTTGAAGGTATTCCTAGATGGAGTCCTTAAGGTGAGTTCCAAGGGCCGACTTTGGGCGGAAGAAGTCGGTCTTCCTGTACAGGAACCCGAAGAAAACTTCCAGAAAGTTCTCAATCTCGGGACAGGGGAGCAGCATGCTCTGGATTGGCAATCGGAATTTGGGAGCCGTTACCGGATATCTGGTAACCTTCTTAGGTGGCATGCTGTGGGAAAAGTGATGTTGTCGTCTTTTCTGCTTTTCCCTCCTCTGAGGGTTGACTTCCAGCAAAATGTGGTGTTGGGGTTCGGAGCGCGTGCCTCAGGCAGCTGCCTGGATCACAATGTCAGCACCGTACAGTCCCCACCACTTATAGTGGGCACACTGGAGTTAACGCGATTTTCCTGCTCTACGTGGTGGGCAGTAAAACCAATCTCCACTGCTGTGATCCCTGCGAGGTCTACTGGTCACAGAAATACAGACTGGTGTCAGATTCACTCATTTCCTATACTGACCTAGAGAAGAGTCAACAGAAACTGCAAATCTGCCAGCAAAGAGAGAATTGTGGAAGAGGCACACGGCAGCACCGACGCTTCCTAGAGTCCTTGTCAGGGAGAAAAACCAGACATTGCATATTGGTAAATACTGTACAGGGGTTAAGGAGGTGCGAAGAACTACCCGAAATAGTTGGCGCGCTTCATGTGTTATAAGCGGTGCCTTTCCCATGGAACTATTCGAAGAAGAGCAGGGGAGTTTTCCCCGGTGTCCTGGCCAACATTTATCACATCATCCAACACCTAAAACACAGATTATCTGGTCATTGTCACATTGCTGTTTGTCGGAGCTTGCTGTGCGCAAATTGGCTTCCGCTTTTCCTACATTTACAGCAGTGACAACACTTCATAAAGTACTTCATTGGCTGCAAAGCACTTTGGGATGTCCTGAGGTCGTGAAAGATGCTATATAAATGCCAGTCTTTCTCGCTTTCTTACTTTGTAATTGACTCTAATGATACTGGCAAATGGTTAGCGCCATTTGCTCAATATAGGCAGCTGCCCGTGATAAGCGTGAACAGTGTAAGCGGTGGGGCTTGTAATCATTATCCATTCTGCCATTTTGAGTAGCTTTATACTAATGGAAAATCAGTTCCCTCTGATCTGATGAGCTGCATTGTGCAATATAAAATGACACACATCATGGGCTCTGGGCCTAGGTTATGAATGCAAGCTCAAATGTCAAATCTTCTGATCCAGAGCTGAATGCCATAAACTGAGCCCAGCTAACACCTTTTAATGAAAGTAGTGTTCTGAGATAATAATGTCTACCTACTGCCTGTTTTAGAAAAAATACCACTTTCTGGATCTGCTTCTGCAGCTTTTTGAATATAATACACTATTTTCTCCTTTGTTCTTCCTCTTTTAAACAGTATTTTTCTTGTAGCTTTTTTATCATGTTCCTGTGAACAATTTCTCTTGCTCAAGTCAGATTGATGGTAACAAGGAATGAGCTAAAATCTGTTTGTCCTGGCCCAGGCAGGGTAAACAGTGGCCCATGTGGCTTACCTTAGACAGGAGGTAGGATGAAAGACCTGCCTGGCCTCCTCACGGTTTGGTGACAGTCCCAGTAATCCTCACAGCCATTGGAAGCAATTACAAAAGTCAGCTGAAAGTACTCATAAGAGGTTTAATGGTCAAATTATGTAGGACCGAACTTCTAAAGAATGCGGTGGATCACAGAGCTGAAGACAGGATGTATACATGGACTGATCACAAAGCTAATGATAGATACTATATCAATAAGTACACTCGCTGCTTGCAATAACTGATGCAGATTATCCAAAATGTGTGGAATCTAAAAATTGATTCTTACAGCAAGTTTCACAACAAAATAAAACCTGTATTGTTTTACCTGTGAAATTTAAATCTATTACTGTTTGTGCTATCCAATGAAATATTTTAAATAAACACTTCTCTGGCCTGCAGAGATATTGTTTAATATAGCATTCAGGGATTTTCACACCCTTGATTCCATCCCCCCCTCCAATTTTCTCCCCTTCTGCACAGATTGGCTATCGTGTTTACTCACAAAGCAACAGTGACGCACTTCAAAAAGTACTTTGTTGGACGTAAAGTGTTTGGGATATCTTGCAAAATCTATTAAGGTGTTTTCTCTTCCCCTCCCGAAGACAGCAACACATGCTGACTCAACACTCCTTCTGCCCTCCAATACCATGCATGAGCCTAGACAGGTGAGTGTCATCAAGCTTTTTGACCGTAGAGTGCAGCATAATTGAGCCCAATCCTGTTCTCATCTGACACCCAGACTCATGCAGACTCTCTAGCATGAGTTAGTAGCAGGAACCCGGAGTGATTCTTTCTCTTCTTTTGCCCAGGGTGCTGGGCATCCCCAATGCCATCCTGGTTGAAAAATAACTTTGGATTGAAAGCAGAACCTGTAGTGATCAATAGCATGTCATTCTATAGTGGACACTAGGTGGAGCCGTAGAGCTGTATATAGCTGTATGTATAAGACTACACTACCCAGCTACATATATATTAAGACTACATTACCCATGAGGCTAGGCTACCCACAAGGCAGCAGTCAAGATGGAAGCCTCTACAAGATGCTGTACAAGTCCACATGTGCTCAATAAAAGTGTCTAACAAAAGCTAGCTGTGTTCATAATAAGAATGTCTATTTATTAATGAACATAACATGGTACCAGGGTGGTGAAGATCTGCTGAAAATTGTGAAAAGCGACATGGAGAATGTGAAGCCACCAGAACGTTTGAAACTCACAGAAAAAATCGACTACAATTGGCAGACTTTTAAACAGCAATTCGAACTCTACATTGCAGCCATCGGATTCGGTACGAAGCCAGACGCAAGGAAAATAGCGTTGCTGCTTACGGTTGCAGGCCCACAGGTGATAGAGGTATTTAATACATTTGTATTTAATCCAGTGGAGAACAGAGACAAATTAGATGATGTGCTAAAGAAATTTGATGCACATTGTTCTCCCAAAAAGAATGAGACCTATGAAAGATACATGTTCTGTTCAAGGACACAGCAGCAAAATGAGACTTTTGATAGCTTTATAACAGACATGTAATTTCTCTGAGCTCAAAGCATCCATGATTCGTGACCAGATTGTGTTTGGTATTCATGATAAAAAAAGTCAGGGAACGTCTGTTGAGAGAAACCGAACTAAATTTGGAAAATGCAGTGAAAATATGCCAAGCCAGCGAGCTAGCTCGAAAGCACGCGAAGACTTTCAGTGAAATCAATAATGATGCGATTGTAATGAGTGATAATGCTGCTGTCGGTGCTGTGTCCTATAAGGGGAAGAAACATGGGCAGAACAGAAATGAAAAGCAATCGGAGGATGAAATTTTTAATTTGTAAACGCTGTGGTTACAAACACCAGTTAAGACAATGCCCAGCGTTTGGAAAAATGTGCACAAAGTGTAATGGAAAGAATCACTTTGCCAAACAATGCTTTTCAAAAGTAAAAACTAAGAAAGGGCAACGAGTTAATGTAATTGAGGACACTGATTTAAGTGAGACATTTTTTGTAGGAATGGTGTCATGTGACAATATCAAAAAAGATACAGAAAATGTGCAGCCCTCAGAAATGGACAATGCTGAACATAAAGTCAATGCAGTAAAAGTGGACAAATGGATGATCCCACTGCAGATAAATGGAGCATTAGTTACATTGAAACTGGACACTGGGGCAAAAGCAAACTTAATCAGTATGAGTGACATTAAAAAATATGAAAGAAAAGCCCAAAATACAGAAAAAGTCAGTACTACTGAAGAGCTATAATGGACAGAAAATAGATAGCTTAGGTGTATGCAGACTTAAAGTGACAGTCAAAGACAAAGTGCATCATCTCATGTTTTCTGTTGTGACTGAAAGACTTGATTCGATACTAGGTGACAAAGCTTGTGAAGACTTAGAACTGGTCAAGAGAGTCTACCGCATAAACTGTGCCATAAGCAGACCAGATGACTCAGGTGATGAAGCAGAGAGCCCATCAAGGATGAAAAGGCCAAAGGGTATCCATGTCTTCAAAAAGCCTAGTTTCTCCAAGAAGAAAGAAAAAGACTTTAAGGTCAAAGAGAAGCCAAAGGAAGAAAAGCACAAAGAGGAAAAACACAAGGAGAAAAAGTCCAAAGATATAACCGCAGCAGATGTTGTTAAGCAGTGGAAAGAGAAAAAGAAAAAGAAGAAGCCTGCACCAGAGCAGGAAGCAGTTCCGGTGGATACTCCTTCTTCCCTCAGGCCAATCTTTGGTGTTCCATTAGCCAAGGCTGCTGAGAGGACTATGCTGTATGATGGGATCCAGCTGCCAGCAGTTTTTCGAGAGTGCATTGACTACATTGAGAGTTATGGCATGAAGAGTGAAGGAAACACTGAAACCCTCTCCAAGCAAAGATCGCAAGGAGACCTCGATCTATACAAGAGCAGATTGATGACAATGCCGCAACTGCATCTTGTCATTCACCGCCAGAACA
The DNA here is from genome assembly GCF_052327205.1 of Somniosus microcephalus. NCBI lineage: Eukaryota > Metazoa > Chordata > Chondrichthyes > Squaliformes > Somniosidae > Somniosus > Somniosus microcephalus. The sequence continues at coordinate 108,240,983 of NC_140989.1, forward strand.
ATCTCATGAAGACACATCAGACTTACCCGTGTTGAGAAGATCCACACGTGAAGTAAAAAAGCCTGATAGACTTAATCTTTGAGTACAATGTAAAGCTTTGAAAATGTGTTGACTGTTTTGAAAATGTTTATGTTTATAGAGCACTAACAAAAGTGTTACTGATATTATCTTTATTGTTTTCTTGAAAGTTGATTGATATTGATTTTGTTAAACCTCAAAGAAAGGGGGATGTAGTGATCAATAGCATGTCATTCTATAGTGGACACTAGGTGGAGCCGTAGAGCTGTATATAGCTGTATGTATAAGACTACACTACCCAGCTATATATATATTAAGACTACATTACCCATGAGGCTAGGCTACCCACAAGGCAGCAGTCAAGATGGAAGCCTCTACATGATGCTGTACAAGTCCACATGTGCTCAATAAAAGTGTCTAGCAAAAGCTAGCTGTGTTCATAATAAGAATGTCTATTTATTAATGAACATAACAGAACCTTCCTGGTCTGTATGGCTGAATTTCACTCTAACCGGTACACTAATCAACTGACTCATCGGAAGAGCCTCTTCCTTCTGGTTTTACTTTTGTACACCATTGAAAAGCTAATATCCTGAAGCTGAACATACATTTCCAGGTTTACTGACACCTTTAAATCCTTAATCCTGTATTGTGAATAGCTTCAATAGATGACCGGTATTTATACTGTGTCATGCAGCAAGAAAAAGCACAGTACCAAGAAGTTGAATTTCTGCAGGGGTTTTCCCAATTGTCTGTCATAACTTCATTGGAAGATCCATGGAAACCCCGGGGAAAGGACGTTAACAGCATTTATGCCATTTCTCTAGGGTTTCCGCAGACCTTCTGCCAAAGTAACGGTGAATGATTGGGACCACGCAGATCCCCTTCCCAAATCTCCAATCATTTATGCTGACTGCACCTAAAGGCTCTAGTTAGCAGTGAAGACCTGCGGCCAACATGTGCTACACACAAGAAGCTCAAGCATGAGGCATCCTTCTGCTACCATTCCCATACTGTGCTCATTTTATTTTTTCCTTCAGTATGTCTCCCCTTTTTTGTGCTTTCCATCCTAAACATGTGCACTCATGTTGGGATATATTGTTAGATCCACTGATCCGGTGCTTCCAGTGGTAAGCCATGCCCAAAAGAGCCAGAAAATTGCAGCTACAATGTTGTAACCCAATCGCCAATTCACGTTCCCTTCAAGCATGGCTCCCCACTAGAAGCACAAGATCGGAGAATATACCCTATGGTTCCAAGAGCCCTCCAGTGCCTCATTCAAATGGGCATACTTCACAATTGGGCCCAGATAATGAATGTCAGAGATTATTTGATCTCAGAGGGACATCATAACTAAAAGCTACTACTGGCTTACCTGATGGCAAAAAAACCAGAGGGGAGGGGAGATGAGAATTTTTTTTACGCAGCGAGTTGCTAAGATCCCGAATGCAGTGCCTGAAAGCATGGTGGAAGCAGATTCAATAGTAACTTTCAAATGGAATTGGATATATACTTGAAAAGGAAAAATTTGCTTGGGGAAAGAGCAGGGGAATGGGACTAATTGGATAGCTCTTTCAAAGAGCCGGCACAGGAATGATGGGCCGAATGGATCAAACACGCCTGGTTAATCATTTCTGTAAATTTTGAGGAAAGGTGGTTAATTTTATAAGCAATGATGTTAAAGTATAAAACGGAACTCTCTCTGGGTAAGTCTACAATGAAATCAAAATCAAGTATCAATTAGAATTGTATCTTTGTAGGAATTGCTCTGAAAGTTTATCTTCCAGTTGATCTTTCTCAAATACGTTGTGCAACAATACATGTGGAATGTAAACATTCATCTTGGTATAAGCCAGACAGTTAACTGTTCCTAATCACATCCCATATTACAGATCAGAGAGTGCTGTGTGCCAAACATCATTGCTTCATAATGCAGTCCTCTAACAAAATTAATCTGGTGAAAACAAAGTATTCAATGTTATCCCTATCTGAGGAATTACAAAAACACAACATATACAAAGAGTAAAATGAAGAATATGACAGGAAAAAAGTTCTAAGCACTAAGTAGTCTTTCATTATCAAAGTAAATAAAATACATGTGTGTAAATATATATAATTACATTGGAAAAAATATTTTAATGCAAAAACACAGAAAATAAGTTAAAAAAGATCAGTAAGAGTCTAAAATAAAGAGGCATATTTTCTGAGAAATTCAAACTCATGTTAATAAGGTAACAAAAATAAATAAACCCAACTCCAATGAGTAAAGATTATATTGGTTTCTGTCATCTTATTAAAATTTTGCATTCAATGCACATTAAACTGAATATAATTTTTTATTTTGTATGATCATTTTACTCTTTTTATCATTTGATGACTATAATTTAGAATTAGAAATCTTTATTGTGTGTTAACTACATTTAGAAAGATGGCTTATTAAATTAAATTCCTGTGTACGTGAATAATCTGCAGAAAATACAAGTATGATGAAACAGATGAGTCTAATGTCACAAGACGTCCACTGACTTTCTTCCAGATCATGCAGTACCCAAAGAAAGAATGTGCCCTGCAAATTAAACCTTTAACTGCCTTCAGCAATCACTTGACAAATTGGGCTAAGAAATATTGCCACGTCTAGCGGATTGGAAGACTGATGTTCAAGTCGCACTGCTGTGTGAAGGGCCCAACCCTCCCCAACTCATCATCCAGGGCACAGCTGTTAGTCTGTACACAAGAAAACCAGGGCTGAGGTAAACCTGGAGTCATCCTTGACTTCCATCATTCATTCCTCCTCCTACATCTCTTTCTAAACAAGCTTCCCTTCCCCCATCACATCAATGTGGAAAAAAACTGCTGCAAGAATATAAACAAAATCTCTCAAATGGTTATAAAAATTGTAGCTCATAAAACTGGAAAATATGTTTCTGCTGACTTATTAAAAACAGCATTTGAAAAACAAGAAGCATTGGTCAGTTCAGAAGTACCTCAGCCTGGATAATATATTGCAATTCACTGTGATATCACATCCTCAAAATATGCCTATTACTTTTTGTGGAACAAATTCATATTCTTCACACAGAAAAGAATATGTCTACAGTGCCCTCAAATTAAATCCAAGTGAGTTTTTAAAACATTTTTTCATGAATTCATCGGGGTTCATATTGACAGTGTTATACTGGTATGTCTCAATACTGTTTTTGCATATGAAAAAGTATTTGTAAAAGGTCTATAAGGTAGTAAAAGTCAACCTAAGTAGAGCACGCACCAGAGAGGATTAAAAGAGGCAACTACTGTATTTCACTAAATTCTATATTTTTTCTTTACATTTCTGTGGAAATGAAATACGTTTCTGAAATAAGTGGCTGTAATTGCAATGAATATTTGTGGATTTCAAAGGATATATTCCCCCTGACTGACATCAATGTTTTCAATAAACTATCAATGCAGGGCTCCTACAGAAAAAATGGAGCCTGGCTTCCCCGATGGCTCAGTGAGTTTTAACTAGCAAGTAGTTGAGCCACGCAGGCCAGGTAGGTCCAAGGCTCTCTATAATTGGCATCAAATCCCCTGGGCTTGGAAAAGGGGAGAAAAAAAAATCAAATCAATCGGCTTCCCACTCTGCTATCGAGCGGGGAATAAAAAGTCAATCAGGCTACCCACTGCTTATCACTATTCAGCAAGAAAAATTAGCCAGGGTTCCCACTCCTGATTGCTAGTCAGCAACTCATGCCTGTGACCCTTGCTGAAAATGCGCATGTGTGGAGATTGAAAGAGAAGCAGAATCAGCTGGGATTCCACCTCTCAACAAATATCCTGCTGATACTGAGCGTCAAGGCTCACATGTAAATAATTACCACTTGGGTACCTCTAGAACTGCACCCCAGCAAAGACAGAAGAGGAGGAGAAGATTAGCCAAAAAAGTTGGCAGGGACAATAAAAACTGAGCTTTTGGGGCACATCAAACACTATAAACCACTTATATTGCCGATTCAAGACAATTAATAAAAAAGAACATTTATAACATTGGTAGGTTATAATATGAACATTAACAGGTGAAGCAATCGTATATCAATTTAATTTCAGTGAATGGAAAGCAATGTAAATAATTAATTACATGTCGTAGTAATTGTCTCGATTATATGGAGGTAAATTACTTACAGTTGTGAGATGGTTGTTTTTCATCCTGGCTACACGTGGGTTTTTTGCTTGATCTTGCACAAGTCTAGTGTTGAAGTGAGGTAATGGCCTATTCACTGTCAGCAAAAGAACATAATTACAACAACAACTTGCATTTATATAGCACCTTTAACATAGTAAAGCGACCCAAGGTGCTTCACAGGAATGTTTTCAAGCAAAATTTGACACTGAGCCACGTAAGGGGATATTAGGATATAGGTGACATGAGATAGGTTGTAAGGAGCGTCTTAAAAGAGAAGAGAGAGCTAGAGACGTGGAAAGGTTTAGAGAGGGAATTCCAGAGCTTAGGACCAGCCGAAGGCGCAGCCGTCAAAGATGGACCAATGAAAATTGGGGATGCACAAGAGGTCTTGCAGTTTTGGAGGATGCTAGAGATAGGGAGGGGCAATTTGTAAACACAAAAGAAAGACTTGCATTTATATGGCACCTTTCATGACCTCCGGACATCCCAAAGTGCTTTACAACCAATGAAGTACTTTTGAAGTGTAGTCACTGTTGCAACGCAGGAAATGCGGCAGCCAATTGCACACAGCAAGCTCCCACAAACAGCAATGTGATAATGACCAGATAATCTGGTTTTTTTTAGTGATGTTGATTGAGGGACAAATATTGGCCAGGACACCGGGGGAAACTTCCCCTGCCCTTCTTCGAAATAGTGCCATAGGAATTTTTACATCCACCTGAGAGAGCAGATGGGGCCTAGATTTTTTGTGCTCAAGACACTGCAATGGGACTTGAACCCACATCCTTCTGACTCAGAGGCAAGAGTACTACCAATTGAGCCACGGCTGACGAGGATGAAAATTTTGAAATCGTGGTGTTGCCGGACTGGGTGACAATGTAGGTCAGTGAGCAGAGGAGTGAACGAGACTTGGTGTGAGTTAGGATACAGGCAGCAGAGTGTTGGATGAGCTCAAGGTTACGGAGGATGCAAGGTGGGAGGCTGACCAGGAGAGCATTGGAACAGTTGAGGCTAGAGGTAACAATGGCATGGATGAGGGTTTCAGCAACAAATGAGCTGAGGCAAGGGCGGAGTCGGGTGGTGTTAGAGGTGGAAGTAGGCGGTCTTGGTGATAGAGGGGATATGGGGCCAGAAGCTCAGCTCCGGGTCAAATAGGACGCCAAGGTCTGGCTCAGCCTCAGATAGTGGCTTCGGTCTTCACAATATTTAGTTGGAGGAAATTTCTGCTCATCCAATACTGGATGGTGGACAAGCAGTGTGACAAATCAGAGGCAGTGGAGGGGTTGAGACAGGTGGTGGTGAGGTAGAGCTGGGTGCCGTCGGTGTACATGTGGAACCTGACGCTGTGTTTTCGGATGATGTCGTTGATGGACAGCATGTAGATGAGAAATAGGAGGGGGCCACGGATAATTTCTTAAGAGACTCCAGAGGTAATGGTGCAGGAGCGGGAAGATTCTCTGACTACGACTTGATAGATAGGAATGGAACCGGGTGCGTGCAGTCCCACCCAGCTGGACGAAGGAGAAGCGTTGGAGAATGGTGTCGTCAACTGTAGTTAAAAGCTACAGACAGGGCGAGAAGGGATAGGTTACCAAGGTCACAGTCACATAGGATGTCATTGTGACTTTGAGAAGGGCCACTACAGTCCTGTGACAGGGGAGGAAACTGGATTGGAGGGGTTCAAACATGGAGTTGCGAGAAAGATGGCCACAGATTTGGGAGGCGACAATACGTTCTGGGACTTTGGAGAGGAAGTTGAGGTTGGAGATAGGGTGGTCGTTTGTAAGGACAGATGTGTCAAGGGTGGGTTTTTTAAGGAGGGGTGTGATGATGGAAGATTTGAAGGGGAGGGGGTGCAGTACCTGAGGAGAGAGAACCATTAACAATATCAGCTAACATGGGAGCCATTTGTACAATAGTTTAAAATGAGTGAAAGCAAATCGGCAGCCAATTTTACATCTCTCCCGATTGATTTTAATGGAAGTAAAAATCAGGAGAGATGTAAAGCGGACTGCCGATTCTCTATCACCCATTTTACACTGTTGCGCAAAGTCAAGGTTACCCCATTGAGTGCTCTCGGATACTCTGCCAAAGTAGCAGCGTTGAGGCCAGATGTATTTTAGGCCCACCAAATTTGAACCAGTGACATAGCTAGGAATAGCGCTGATTGTTCTGACCCCTGCACTTAAACTGACCGTTCCATGCCCTGACCTGAAGACAGAAAGAGAATAGCAGCATGGTAGCACTGGAGAGTAAAGCGGGCACTTCCAACGCATCTGCAGCAGATGAGTCAGGCCAAGTTTAGGAACAAAATGCAGGCAGGAGCAGCTTGAAAGAGGGGGAGACTGGCTGGAGAGTCAAGGAAAGCAGGACCAGGCCAGCACGCTCAAAATTACTTTATTATATTAAATTCAATACAATTTTATCCCAGAAACCTGGGTGGGACCATGTCAACACTTAGATATATTGAGGTGTTTGATATCTGGAAGTTTGATGCGTCAAAGCTCCATAGCGTGGTTGAAGCAGCCATGCTGCTTATTACATTGCACAGCAGGAGCTTGAGGTGAAGGTAATCCAGGAGCTTGGTGGCATGGGAGGCACATCATTTGCAGAACAAACTACCACAGGGCATAGTTCAACTTGGACATCACAGAGGAGCAGTGCATGAGGTGCTCAGGCTCAGCATGGAGCCTGTGAGAGATGGAACGCCTGGTCACCATAAATGCTGCATTACCAAGATCAATTTTTATGCTACAGGGGTATCACAGGAGCCAGTCAATATGCTGTTTACTGTTACATTAAAATTATAAATGAAGCTCTGTATCTCTATGCACCTGCCAACATAAACCAGCAGTGACAGTAGCTGGTAATGTGGTTTACTTGGATCTTGTGCATCCAGTATAGCTCTTAGGCCAGTTAAAAAACTCTCAGCCCCAGATATTTATTGTAGAGTTACTCAACGATGCACCCCCTCAAGCAACTCCATCCCTAGAAGTAAGGGCCATGTGACTAGAGGGTAAGAAAGGAAGGATGGAGGGATGGATGGATGGATATGGGGCTTGAATCCACATCCTTCTGGCTTAGCAGCAAGGTTGATACCTGACAATAACATTTATGTTCTATAAAAATGTTAACTAAATTAATGATGTATCTATATTTTCTATATAGAATGAGGGAACTCTGAACAAAATGTAGCCCCCGCTAGACTTTTAGACCCTTTTAAGTGATTTAAACGGGTACGGTAATATAACTAAACTTTTTAACTTTACATCCTGGAGTTTTGTTTCAAACTGCGAAGCATGGGTATTTTGTTTTAGCAGGCGCCAGAAATCTTCATAATCTCCTCGGCTTTTCAGAATCCCATTCTTGGCCAGTTGGTCCTGCAGTTCTACAATCTGAACAAAGGGAGTTTGAAGAGCAGGTTTTAGCACAAAGTAACACCAGTTCCAGGTATAAATCTCACTGATTTCTAGTGAAACGCTTTGACCCATTCTCACAAACTCATTGAAAATATAAATGCTCACTTTTTAAAAATATATTTGAAAACCACATACTATATTCATTCTTGCACGTGCAGCTTTGTAGTAAAGATTATAACACTAACCCATATAATTCCCAAAATACTACAGTGGCCCAGCAAGCTTATCCAGAAAGTGTTTGAAGCAAACAGACAAGCATGGTGCCAGGTTTGATTCCTGGTCTATGCTGAGGATTATTCAGAACTCTGATTGGCTGTGGGTATCCCAGCTGCACCTGATGGTATCCTCACCCTATCTTTTCACAGGTGCATGTTGCAGCAATCTGGAGTGGTCTGAGATTAGCTAATCAAGCATGGGCCTGGGATTGAGCCTGGGGTCTCCTGGTCTTTATGGTTTAGTACCACCCATGCATTACATATAACCACTGAACAATCGGGGAGCTGGACATACAGATTTGGTGTAACAATAAAAACTTAAGGACAAATATATAATCTTACTTAATATGGAGTTTGGATCTAAAACTGACGGTTAGGCTTTATTCTACAGTAAAACTGAGCTCTCCTGATACTTGCATGGCATTTAATACTTGAGAAATGTCAAGGCCAGGGTCAGCCACTTGTATAACAAGTACATTTAGATGTTATTCATTGTACCTCTGCATTTATAACACCAGCGCTAACAGGTTACCCCTTTCCCTTCACATATTGGCAGAGGCCAGGGTTATTTACATTTATTTAAGTGTTATCCGTTTATGTCTTTGTATATGTCTGCTAAGGTTAGTGGAAAAATAGCCTGAGTGGGGAGGGGGAACAAGATGATTTGGACATTTCTGAATTGCGCAAGAAATAAATGATGCTTTATCGTTTCTCCTGGAATTGTTTGCCAATTTTTGAAATTATTTAAAGAAGAATTAATTTAACAGAAAAATTGGTTTGGATGGTAAAGATGCTAAAACTGTCTTTTGTGACTCTGCTACCAACTTAGCATATGGAATTTGAATAACAATTGACTGAATGGATTCAAGGTTTTTTTGATAAGGGGTTACAAAACAAAAGATTCATGATTCATACCATGTAATAATGTGACTTTGGAATAGACTGGAGATATTTGATATTATGACAGAGCTGGGAATATTCTGACTGCTGACCAAATAACCGTCTTGTGGTATTCTAAAAAAAAGACAGATAGAAGAACTTGTCAGTAGTTCTAGTAGCTTAGATACAAAGCACCGAGCAAATGACATGTAAACACTCAGCCACAGGAAGCCATTAACAACACTGGCCACCAATTAGGACCCAGCAGGTAACCTTAACACTGCCTGCTGATGCTGCTCCACCTCTCCTTCTTTGACATAACTCACCGTTTTAACTGAGGAAACAACAGGCTGTTTCATTTATCCAGCAATTTGTACCAAAAGATCCCTGCTGTCAAGCCTATAAAACCGTTTGTAGTCCTTCTCTGCCTTCTTTTCATTGTGTGCCATAATAAGCAGCAATTACTGGCTGCAAAACAACTCTGCTTCTTACAAGAAAAAGGGAAATGAAGATTCAGTAATGTTCTCAGACTTCTCTGAAGTTATTTATGCAAAGTGCATGTCCCCCCTTTTCTTTGGAAAACAAAAACATTGTTTATTTTCTGTCCAACTTCACTCCTTTACTTGATTTTAGAACATTTTAGAACTATCGATGAAGGTGCACAATTGTGGTTTGATGCCTAATTCATCAGATGCAATTCTAATATATTTAACACCTGGTTTTAAACCTTCATTTTTACATTGAGATTTTATAATAGTGTATCTGCATTTACATAGTGCTCATCATTTCAAATCATTCAAAAAAGAATGGATTCCGTTTGGACTGCAGGGATTGCTGCTGCATAGGCCGAATTTTACACATTGACTAGTAACCGTGTAATGATTCTCAGAAAACAGTTCCCAAATCACTAAATATTTCAGATTTAACATTTAGTTGTTAAATTGTCTCTAATTTTAAATGGCAACAATTTGATGGAACAAGACCTTTATATATTATTAAAATCCTCTAATCAATTTGAATAACATGGTGACTCTTGACAAAAGACTGGTGGTCAGATACATTTTCAAGAAAGAGTGTTCCTTTTTTCATTACGCAGACTGCCTCATCCATTAAACAAAGCAATGCCAGCATAAAGTTTGTTAAAACTGTTACAGTTGTGCCTTTGATTCTGGAGTTGTGTATTGCACCTCAGACGTAGTCTGCGTTCTATGCGCATTTAGGCATGACAGGATGCTCCGTAGTGTCAAAGGACTGCATTACAATAAAGATAGGGCTATATGCTGCCCTCCAGTGTCAACAAAATGGTAGTGACTAACAGAAAAAATGTTGGGCTTCTTCATCTAACACTGGAGCTGATTAGCATTAACACCAGGTTCAAAGTGGGCTGCTAATCCTATCATTTGCAATGGCACAGGATTTCCACAGCACATAACTGTGTAAGGAACAGTAAGATATTGCTCTGTCACCGAACCGCTACCAGTAGAATTTAATTCACTAGCTTCAGGTCACACTTGTAGCAAGTTGAGTTGATTAAATCAAAAAAAAATCAACTTTTTTTGTTTATCATTTTATTTTCTTCCACATGTTTTTCTCCTTGCGCCATGTGCCATTCCCCCACGGAAAGGGTGGGCAAGGTGAGTTTCTCCCTGGCCTTTGCCAATGCTGCTCTTGCTTGGGATCTCAGTATGGGGAACCTGTAGGTGCAAACCTATATCCCATCACTCTGTGATACAAGCTAGCAGCCACAAGGAACTTGCCATTCTCTCTCTCTAATGCCCCCTTCAGCTTACAAAGTTGCTTCCACAGCAAAAATGTCATCAGAGACAGCTCAATAGTGTTAAAAAAAATCTGGTGCCATTGGTAGCACTGAAACCCTCCTTTGGGGGCAGTTACAATGGACACTTCAGTGATAAAGTTCTGCTGGTGCCAACATTTTTCACTGACGGCATTTGCATCAGGTATGCCAGTTTGATTATGACTTAGACAGGCTTAGATACTGGGGACTGGGAATGTGACCTGGGATTGGGAGAGAACAAGGATCTCAGGCTGGGAGAAAAATGGGAATGGAAGGTTTGAAGACCGGCCTGGAAAGGAGCTGGAGATCCAGACTGGGATGTTGGTGGGGGGGCGGGGCGGGGAAGGGACAGGAGGTGGGGGGAGGGTGCTGAGTCTAGAATGGAGAGGGAGGAGTGCAATGGCCTAGGAGCGTATGGGGGCCTTGTGACTGAGGGAACTGAGGCTTGGGTGAAACGGGTAGGTTAGGGGACAGGGTCTGGAGTTGTCATTTGTGTTAGGGAGGGAGGCATCCAGTGCAGTACTGAGGGTGTGCTATGTTACCAGAAGTGCTGTCTTTTGGATGAGATGTTAAACTGAGGCCCAATCTGTTGAGGTGAAAGATCCAATAGCACATTTTGAAAGAAGAACAGGAAGTTTCCTGGTGTCCTGACCAACATTCATTACTCAACTAGCACCATAAAAAACAGATTAATTGGTCAGTTACTCATTACAATCTATGGGACGCCGAACAGTCTGTGACAGAGACTGTAGGTCCCGCATTGAACTAATCAGTCACCTGCGAACTCATTTTTAATGTGGAAGCAAGTCATCCTTGGTTCCGAGGGACTGCCTAAGAAGAAGACAATCTATGGGACTTTGCTGTGGTATTTCACAATACACAAGATCCTTGACCCCCAATATATTTAATTAAAAATTCTTGTCCTCATCTATAAATCCCTTCATTGCCTACCTCTGCAACCTTCGCTTGCCTAATGTCTCCATCCATGCACACTGGTCCTGACTCAGGTTTTCTGTGCATTCCCCCCCACCCTCTGGTCCAACCCATCAATGGCACAGCCTTTAGCTTTCTTAGCCCTGCTCTGTGAAACTACCTGCCTGAACCCCTCCAGCTCTCTATTCTCTCGGACTTTAAAAGCCTGCTGAAAACTTACCTTTTTGACCAGGCCTTCAGTACCCTCTCAGCTGTCCCCTCAGCAACCGTTCCTGTCTTCCCCTGTGAAGAGCCTTGGGAAATGTTTCTGTGATAAAGGCACTATATAAATACAACTACAACCTGTATTTATATAGCACCTTTAACGTAGTAAAACATCCCAAGGCGCTTCACAGGAGTATTACAAGACAAAAAATTTGACACAGAGTCACATAAGGAGAAATTAGGGCAGGTGACCAAAAGCTTGGTCAAAGAGGTAGGTTTTAAGGAGCGTCTTAAAGGAGGAAAGCGTGGTAGAGAGGTTTAGGCAGGGAATTCCAGAGGTTAGGGCCTAGGCAACAGGAGGCACGGCCACCAATGGTTGAGTGATTATAATCAGGGATCCTCAAGAGGGCAGAATTAGAGGAGCGCAGACATCTCGGGGGGGGGGGGGGGGTTGTGAGGCTGGAGGAGATTCTTCTTCTTCTCTTAGGCAGTCCCTCGGAACCGAGGATGACTTGCTTCCACATTAAAAATGAGCTCGCAAGTGACTGATGAGTCCAATGCGGGACCTACAGTCTCTGTCACAGGTGGGGCAGACGGTGGTTGAAGGGGCGGGTGGGTGGGGTGCTTAGGTTGACGTGCGCCCCTTGCACTGCCTGCGCTTGGCTTCCGCTTGCTCCCGGCGAAGAGACTCGAGGTGTTTGGCGCCTTCCCGGATGCTTCTCCTCCACTTTGTGCGGTCTTGGGCCAGGGATTCCCAGGTGTCGGTGGGGATGTTGCATTTTTTCTAGGAGGCTTTGAGGGGGTCCTTGAAGCATTTCCTCTGCCCATCTGGGGCTCTCTTGCCATGCCATGGCTCCGAGTAGAGCGCTTGTTTTGGGAGTCTCGTATCGGGCATGCAGACAATGTGACCCGTCCATCGGAGCTGATTGAGCGTGGTCAAAGCTTCGATGCTGGGGATGTTGGCCTGAGCAAGAACATTGACGTTGGTGCGCCTATCCTGCCAATGGATTTGCAGGATCTTGCGGAGGCAGCGTTGGTGGTACCTCACCAGTGCTTTGAGGTGCCTGCTGTACATGGTCCATGTCTCTGAGGCATACAGCAGGGCGGGTATCACTGCTGCTCTGTAGACCATGAGCTTAGTGCTGGGTTTGAGGTCCTGGTCTTCAAACACTCTCTTCCTCAGGCGACCGAAGGCTGCACTGGCACAGTGAAGGCGGTGTTGGCCTTCGTCATCGACGTCTGCCCTTGTTGACAGTAGGCTCCCGAGGTATGGAAAGTGGTCCACGTTGTCCAAGGCCTTGTCGTGGATTTTGATAATCGGGGGGCAGTACTGTGTGGCAGGTGCAGGTTGGTAGAGGACCTTTGTCTTACGGATGTTTAGTGTAAGGCCCATGCTCTCGTACGTTTCGGTGAAGGTGTTGACGATGTTTTGGAGTTCGACCTCCGAGTGAGCGCAGATGCAAGCGTTGTCTATATACTGTAATTCGACGATAGGGAGGGGCGAGGGATTTGATAACAAGGATGAGAATTTTGAAATCGAGGCGTTGCTTAACCGGGAGCCAATGTAGGTCATCGAGCACAGGGGTGATGGGTGAACGGGACCTGGTGCAAGTTAGGAGAGGGCAGCCAAGTTTTGAATGACCTCAAGTTTACGTAGAATACAATGTGGGAAGCCAGCCAGGAGTGCATTGGAATAGTCAAGTCTAGAGGTAACAAAGGCATGGTTGAGGGTTTCAGCAGCGGATGAGCTGAGGCAAGGGCGGAGATGGGCGATATTACGGAGGTGGAAATAGGCGGTCTTAGTTATACCGCGGATATGTTGTCAGAAACTCATTTCAGGGTCAAATATGACACCAAATTTGTGAACAGTCTAGTTCAACCTCAGACAAATGTTAGGGAGAGGGATGGAGTCAGTGGCTAGGGAATGGAGTTTATGGCACGGACCGAAAACAATGGCTTTGGTCTTCCCAATATTTATATGGAGAAAATTTCTGCTCATCCAATACTGGATGTCGGACAAGCAGTCTGACAATTTAGAGACCATGGCGGGGTCGAGAGAAATGGTGGTGAGGTAGAGCTGGGTGTCGTCAGCGTACATGTGGAAACTGACGCTGTATTTTTGGATGATGTCGCCAAGGGGCAGCATGTAAATGAGAAATAGGAGGGAGGCCAAGGATAGATCCTTGGGGGACACCAGAGGTATCGATGCAGGGGCGGAAACCTGATTCAAACATGGAGTTGCAGCAAAGATTTGGCACAGCTTTGGGAGGCGACAACACGTTCGAGGGCTTTCAAACACGTTCAAAATACAGGTTACTATTGTTGCAAGAATCATGTTGTTAGTTATGGTGTGTGAAAGTGCTTAATAAAATGGAGGAGATGCCACTTTTCTAACAAGATTACTAGTACCTTTTTCTTCATTCACTATATTTTCTAATTTGTTGTTCCTATAATTAAAACTGAAGTTAACAATTACATCGTTACCTTCATGACTAACTCCCTCTGCTGGATTTATACACAATTACATCATATAATCTAAAATATTGCAGCTGTGGGCCACGACAGTTGGTTTCAGTGGAGATGAAATTGGTGAAGGCAAGTAACGCAAAACGGGCCGATAGCGAATTTTTCGCATTGACTTCAATTTTCTATTGGGCGCAGTGTAAAATGAGCTACTGATTTGCTATCAGCTTGTTTTATACTACTGACGATGGCCAATTTCATCCACAATATCTCCAGGTTAAGGAGATTAAGATTGGACAGTGTACTGTAGGTCAGACTGGCATGGTGATGGATATGGAAACCTTTGACTATAATAATTTCAAGGACAATATCACAGATTATTCCAGGTACACTGTAACTACATAAAAAATACACTGCATGTTTAGAAATTTCTGTGCTATAAGCCCTGGCTTGGTGGTTCTATCATGAGAGAAACAGCTCACTGACTAATTGTGGCCTATATCTCTGAAAATGAGGTGGGATCAGGAATACTGGCAGGAAAGGTTATATTAAAGAATCCACTTTATGTTCAGGGCTCCATTTTGTAGTTAAGAGTTTTTGCAGAATCTGTTGGAATAGGCAATATCTGGAGATTGCCAGATCTGCAAAGCTGGTACCGACTGTCATCATATAAGATGGCCTCGTGGATGTCTTGTTTTGCACACTTTGTACAAAAATAATAAATTGCAGGACAACGGAGTATTACAGTTTAACTCTTTTATGAAGCATCCGGTCTGTGATCTCAATCATACAGCACAGTGGGGACCAGATGGAGTTAGGACCCCCTGGGTCTTCCAAAACAATAGTAGTCCTTACAGATGCCTGCAGGCCAATGACAACTCAGCATGTGATCACATGTGAATATAATGGGTATTCCTTACAGATGCCTGCGGGCCAATGATAATTCAATATGCAAATATTACATCCCCTTTCTTTTAAAAGAAAAATGTTATGCATGACTTTTAAACCTTTCTTCTACATAATGTTCTCGGTAGCATAAACATATAAGTAAACTCTGCATTTAACTAGCGCTGAAAACATCTCAATGTTTCAATAACGATGTACAGTTTTTTTTAAGGCAGCGATCCGATCCGCCTACACCCTTTGACAGTTCACAAGTCAAGGATAACTCTAGGCTTGACCTCTCGTCCCGACCTTGTGTGGTATGGAACTGAGCATGCTCCTGAATCGGTCAACAAATCAGGTTCAGGTTTAGGTTCAGGTAAGTATGATGTGTTTTGTGTATTGCTCTGTTCATCACACTCTGTTGAACTGATCCTCTCGTCGGAATGATGGTGTTGTTCCTTGGTGTTCAGGAGGTGCCTGCGATTGCGGCGGTACACCTGTCCTTCTGGGGTACGGACGTGATACGACCGCTCAGTGTCAGCTGGCTGGATGACGACTGCTGGCTTCCAGTAGTCATGCTCCTGGATTCTGACGGATTCTCCATTGTGCAGCGGCGGCAGTAGTCTAGCTGACCTGTCATAGTATCTCTTTTGGTGTTGCTGTCTCTGTACACGTTTTGCATGCACTTGCTTGCAGCTGACGACCTCTGGCTGCAGCTGCTGGTTGGTGCTTGGAAGGATTGAGCGAAGTCTGCGGCTCATCAACAGCTGTGCTGGTGACTTGAAGTTGTCAACCGGAGTGTAGCGGTACTCAAGGAGACTGATGTAGGGGTCTCTTTTGTCCGCTTTGGCTTTGTCCATGAGTGTTTTTGCAATCTGGACAGTTTTTTCAGCAAGGCCATTACTTTGAGGGTAATGTGGGCTTGATGTGACATGTGTGAAATCCCATGCCTTGGCAAATGACTCAAACTCTTTCGATTTGTATTGGGGGCTATTGTCTGAGACTAAAGTCTCTACCATGCCATGCCTGGCAAAGGCTGCCTTTAGCTTGTAGATCACAGCTGCAGATGTGGTGCTGTGAATCTTGTCCAGTTCAAAAAATCTGCTGTAGTAATCAACAGTCACTATGTAGTCCTCGTTGTTCCATGTGAACAGATCCGTTGCCACGACCTGCCAGGGCCTGTCTGGGATACGGTGAGGTATCATGGGCTCTTTGACATTTGATGGGCGACGTTCTAGACAAATGGAACATTTTCTGACAATGTCCTCAATGTGTTTGCACATTCCAGGCCAAAACATAATGTCACGTGCTCTTTGTTTGCATTTTTCCATGCCCATATGCCCAGCATGAATTTTTGTCAACAACTCTTCTCTGAGACTGGTAGGAATGATGATTTTCTCCCCTTTGAAGACAATTCTGTTGATTTGTGACAGTTCGTCTCTGTGGTTCCAGAATTCAGATATGCTCTGAGGGCATTTCCTCCTTTCCTCAGGCCATCCTTCATGTATGACTTTGCTCAGCAGTGTGAGTTGTGCATCTTTCTCTGTTGCTGCTCGGATCTCCTTCAGTTTTGAGTCACTCACAGGTAAGCTGTTGTACACCATGTGCACCTGCACATCCATGCCTTCACTGAGGCTGCTGTCCTGGTAGCTAAGAGACTTTCTGGAGAGCGTGTCTGCGACAGGAATGTCTTTGCCTGGATGGTGAATGATTGTGAAGTCGTACTTCTGTAGCTGAAGGATCATTCTCTGTAGCCCTGGTGGGGCTGCGGCTAGTGGTTTCCTCATGATTGACTCGAGGGGCTTTTGGTCGGATTCCACAATGACTTGTCGGCCATAGACGCACTGGTGGAAACGCTTACATCCAAACAGGATTGCATATAGCTCTTTCTCGATTTGAGCATAGTTGATTTCACTGTCTGTGAGAGATCTGGAAGCGTAGCCGATGGGCTTTCCTTCTTGCAGTAATACTGCGCCTAGTCCGTACTTTGACCCGTCCATTTGTAGTCTGAGCTCTTTGTTGGGGTCGAAGTAGGCAAGAACTGGTCCTGGTTCTCTGGTGATTAGGTCTTTCATTTTCTGAAATGCTGTGTCATGTTGTTTGTCCCACAGGAACTCATTGGATTGTTTGAGCAACTGATGCATGGGTGCGTTGATTTCGGAGAGGCTCGGGGCAAACTTGGCTAAGTAGTTAACCATGCCTAGTACTGTCTCTAGCTCTGCGCGGTTCTTCGGCGGCTCCATCTTCTTGATGGCGGCGATTTTCTCTGGATCTGGCTTAATGCCATCAGTTGAGAGGCGATGCCCGAAATAACTGATCTCGGTGGATCTGATTATGCTTTTCTTGGGGTTGAGCCGGATACCTTTCTCCCGTGATCTTTGTAGCATCGCACGGAGGTTCCTGTCATGTTCCTCTCTATTCCTGCCATAGATGAGGATGTCGTCTACGATTGCGACTACTCCGTCGAGGCCTTCATAGGTTTCGTCGATCTTCTGCTGGAATTCATCCTGAGCTGAGATAAGACCAAATGGTAAACGCAGAAATCGGTAGCGTCCAAATGGTGTGTTGAACGTTGTTAGCTTAGATGACTCTTCCGTGAGCTTGATAGTCCAGTATCCTGATTGTGCGTCCATTACACAGAAGTAACGTGCTCCCACTAGCTTGGGTGTGATGTCATCTAGCGTTGGTAGAGGGTAGTGAGGGCGTTTGATAGCCTTGTTCAAATCTCTGGGGTCGAAACAGACTCTGAGCTTGCCTGTACGTGGTTTCTCAACCACTACTAATGCGTTAACCCACTCTGTCGGTTCTGTTTCCCGGGCGATGATTTCTGTATGCTCCATGCTCTGCAGCTCCTCCTTCAGGTGACTATGTAGAGTAAGGGGTATCCTTCTCGGTGGGCAAACCACAGGGGTTGCTGCTGGGTCAAGGTGAATAGTGCATTCACCTGGGAATAGTCCGATACCTTTGAAAACGTCAGCAAACTCCTCCATGACTGTCTGCTTCTCAACTGGTGCTGTCAATGATAGCACTAGCTTGACGAGGTCCATGTCTAAACATGCCTTTAGACCTAGCACTGGAGGTGCTTGAGTGTCAACAATGTAAAAGTCCAACATCATGTCGCTTTCTTTGTACTTGCATTTCATCACGCATGTGCCTTTTACAATGAGCTGCTCACCCCCATAGCCGGTCAGTCTGCATGAGATGGGCTGTAGCTCACACTCATCCTTCAAGCTGTGATACTCACTCAGAGGAATTACATTAACCTGAGATCCAGTGTCTAGTTTAAACTTAAGCTCTTTGTCCTGTTTTCCTATCTCAATATCGGCAAAGGCTTGCTCAGTCTCTGAAATCTGTTTTTTCTTTGACACATAATCAATAAACAGTTCCTCTGCATTTGGCTCTCTGGCATTTGGCTGTCACTCACTGTGTGTACTGCTTTCCGAAAACAGTCCTGCAGACTTTAGCAAAGTGGTTCCGTTTACCACATTGTCTTCCTTTGGCAGGGCAGTACTCCTTTTCTCCATGCCAGTTGTTTCCACAATATCCACAGTTTTTGAAGCGTTTTATGTCTGTGTCGCCCATTTTTAGAACTCTCTCTGTTCTGAAACACACTCTCTGGGCGGTGTTCTTTGGTGTGTGTCTATTAACTGCGTGCACTGTCTGTTCACACGAGCTGCTCGTGGTGCCGGTTATGGTTTTCAACTGTGCTTGGGCTATCTCGTGCGATCTAGCTATGTCCATAGCTTTGTCCAGCGTTAGCCCGGACCCAACATTCAAAAGTTTCTCTCTCACTTTAGCTGAATGTATTCCAAACCCGATGCGGTCTCTGACCATCTCATCTTTATCGGCATATTCACAGTCTTTTACCAGTAGTTTTAACTCAGTCACGAACTGTTCAAATGACTCACTAGCTCCTTGTACTTTCTCCTGAAACTTGTACCTAGCGAATATCGTATCTGTCTTGGGCATCACATATGCTTCAAAACGGTCAAAATAACTTTTCAGTACCTTTGCTTCATTTGCGGTGAGAGACCATGTGTTAAAAATGTCTCTCCCTTTTTCTCCGATCCACAGGAGTAGGTAGCTGCATCTTTCTTCCTCCCCTTTGCTTTTCAGCGGACCCGAAAACATCAACTGCACGTGTTGCTTGAACTTGCACCATTCTCTATGTAAGTTCAAAGATTCCCAATTCATTCAAGGTAAGGGAGCTCCAACGATGTCTATTTCAAATCCCTGTTCTGACACCATGGCCTAGAAATTGGGTTGGGGCGCCAAAGTGGCGCAAAAGTCGGCTGAGCGTAGGATTTAGCGCAGCGATCGGAGTGATACCGATCGCCAGAAATTCAGTTTCAGTGCCCCTCGAGGGAGACGGGGCAAGGCTCGAGGCGCTCCACGTCCCTCTTAGGGTGCTGAAACTGATTATCGCAGCGCAACGTGCCGCAGCACCACATGCTGCGGCACGGCATGCTGCAGTACTGCAGGACTTCCTCCCACTGTTAAGGGGGAGGTGCCTGCAACAGCGCGATCCCCGATCACAAGTGCCGGCAAATGAGCCCGGCACCAAGGAGAAGTGCCGGGCTCTCGGGAAACAGCCGGCAATGCTGCGGGGGGGGGGGGGGTTAGGAGGCCGGGGACGGAGGTGCTGGCAGGCGGCCGCCGAAAAAGCGGCCGCCCCGCACCTCCACCTTAACTTGCGCCGCTGCCGGCACTGTAAGGCCCCGTGAACTGGGCAGCGAGCGGCGCAACTGCGGCGTTCGCTACCAAATATCGCGAACGGGGCACGAATGGGGCGCTGCGCACACCGATGACGTCATCGGTGGCGGCACAGCGCAAATGCCTAACGCCACCATTAGCGCCCCTACTGAATATCGCCGGAGACGCAGCCAGTGGCGCTACAGCCACTGACTGCCTCTTTAGGCGCTAACAGGTGGCGCTACTCACCCAATTTCTCCCCCCATGTCTTGTTTTGCACACTTTGTACAAAAATAATAAATTGCAGGACAACGGAGTATTACAGTTTAACTCTTTTATGAAGCATCCGGTCTGTGATCTCAATCATACAGCACAGTGGGGACCAGATGGAGTTAGGACCCCCTGGGTCTTCCAAAACAATAGTAGTCCTTACAGATGCCTGCAGGCCAATGACAACTCAGCATGTGATCACATGTGAATATAATAGGTATTCCTTACAGATGCCTGCGGGCCAATGATAATTCAATATGCAAATGTTACAGTGGAGTTCTAACCTTCTGATAGATACATCTATCTGTTTGAAATTATTTGTTTATCTTTTCTGTACATTTAAGGGCAGCTTTTGTTATGAGACCCACTCTCTGGAATGCTGAGCTGATGTAAATTGGTGTAAAACCAAGAGTGAAGATCATGGAGGAGGTGATATCATGGCCTTTTAGCCGAGCTTAAAAAGAGAGTCCATTGTAAGAAGTTAGGGAAGATCCGGAGGGCTAATCACCCTGCGACCAAACTCAGCAACTGCAACATGAGGTCTCCTGCAACCTTCGCATCATCGTGTGTTTTATCTGTGTGCATCATTCCCTCCAACAAATTCTGTAAATGAAGACTCTTCATTTAGAATCTTAATTCCTGGCACAGAAACAACAGCAGTGGTTCTGCCATGAGAGAGAGAAACAGCTCATTGAATGATTGGGACAGCTGTATGAAGATGAGGCAGGCTGGAATTGTTTTGTATCTGCTTAAAACAGCCCTCTTTGTAAGGGGACTGCAGGAACAGCCAGATTGTTCTTCCAGGGAGGGGGGCGATATGTGGAATCTCCACCTGGGCCAGCCAGTTTCTGCTGATGTATTCAGGTGAGGGGTGGTGTTGCAGATACACCCCCAAGTCACCAAAAGCTTACCGCCCCACGGATTTTCTGGGCCATCGTCTTCACTAAACAGTGTTTGAACATAGGAACAGGATAAGGCCATTCAGCCCTTCGAGCCTGTTCCACCATTCAATTACATTATGGTTGATCCGTTCTATCTTTTTTGTTAATTTTTTTTTCTTGTTTGCTAAATTCTTCAACATGATGAGGAGTGGATCCATGAGAATTGGTAAACATATTCACGCTCATATTCCTGTATACACATACCACCTGAATATTCATTGAATTCCCTTCTCAGTATGGTACACATGTCCATTCAGAAGAGGTAGAATGTTGGTATAAGGTACAGGCTATCCAAAGATATAAGGCTAGAAATTCCTGTTGGTTAACTGAAAGCTTTTGGGCATGTTCTACCTGCCCCTTAATTCCAGAATATTGCTGTATTTTGCTGGACAGCAAATTAAACAGATTCTGCCAATGTCTCTTGCACTAGCCTGGCAGAACCCATAAACCTACAAATTGAGAGCAGTGGTCGCCTTACAAAGACAGCAATTTCTAGGCTGTCGACTATCCCCTTCTAGGGAATAAGGACTCATTAGGATCAAGGTGGCTCAAAGATGACAGATCAGGGATACAAATGCTGAATCAAGTCAGCCCTAGGCAGAATGGACAGCTGAGCCAGAAAGGTCTGCAGTATCCCAAGGCACGGTTGACCTTCCAGCCTGGCTCATTATTAGAACCTGGAGGATCCCTGAGGGCTAAGATTCTTCCTACTTCTCTCCAAATAAATTACACCCAAAGTTCGAATGGATAGACTGGATATGTCCAGTTCTGGCTGGACAAGCAGCAGGAAGCTTTCTGTGCTGGTTGGCAATGTGATTTTAGTTGGTGAAACAGTATACATGTGCACACTTGAGGTCCCCTAGCCTTGGCTTTTGCCAATTTGGGCTCAATTTCTCTGGATTTAGGTAAATAAGGTGTGTCCCAATTCGGGGTGAGTATGCACTCCATATCAGGTAGACGGAAACGGAATTTCTCAGTAGTTTGGTTTGGAAACTCTTAAATATGATAGTTTGTTTCCACATATGTCAAACACCCAGCTAACTGAAAACAAAACCCAAATGCATACCACTTCCTACAAGCTTGTATACCAAAATGACCTTCCTTCCATCAAAAGTAGGGATGTTCGCTGATGATTGCATAGTGTTCAGTTCCATTCGCAACTCCTCAGATAATGAAGCAGTCCGTGCCTGCATGCAGCAAGACTTGGATAACATTCAGGCTTGGGCTGATAAGTGGCAAGTAACATTCGCACCACACAAGTGCCAGGCAATGACTATCTCCAACAAGAGAATGTCTAACCACCGCCCCTTGACAGTCAACAGCATTATCACCGCCGAATCCCCCAACATCAACATCCTGGGGGTCACCATTGACCAGAAACTTAACTGGACCAGCCACATAAATACTGTGGCTACAAGAGCAGGTCAGAGACAGGGTATTCTGCAGCGAGTGTCTCGCCTCCTGACTCCCCAAAGCCTTTCCACCATCTCCAAGGCACAAGTCAGGAGTGTGATGGAATACTCTCCACTTGCCTGGATGAGTGCAGCTCCAACAACACTCAAGAAGCTTGACACCATCCAGGACAAAGCAGCCCGCTTAATTAGCACCCCATCCACCACCTTAAACATTCACTCCCTCCACCACCGGCGCACCGTGGCTGCAGTGTGTACCATCTATAAGATGCACTGCAGCAACTCGCCAAGGCTTCTTCGGCAGCACTTCCCAAACCCGCGACCTCTACCACCTAGAAAGACAAGGGCAGCAGGCGCATGGGAACACCACCACCTCCAAGTTCCCCTCCAAGTCACACACCATCCTGACTTGGAAATATGTCACCATTCCTTCATCGTCGCTGGGTCAAAATCCTGGAACTCCCTCCCTAACAGCACTGTGGGAGCACCTTCACCACGCGGATTGCGGAGGTTCAAGAAGGCGGCTCACCACCATCTCAAGGGCAATTAGGGATGGGCAATAAATGCTGGCCTTGCCAGCGACGCCCACATCCCAAGAATTTTTATAAATGCCCCTTTAACTATATGCTATATAAGCTATATGGGGGTGACTTTCCCGGCTGTTTTCGGCATGTAGATGGTGCCCAATCAGGTTAAGTAAATTTTTGTGGCAGGAATAAGATGTTTTTGTCAGTTTTCTGCCATAAAATCGTTCTCCCCTAAGTTCCCTCACACTTTTTGATCGTGTTCTCAATTACACACATAATGAGGCCCAGTAGTGCTGCAGCTCTGTGCTTCCTACTTTTACAATCACAATGCTCTCAGGGTAACTTAGGCTGAGAATTATATGCCACAGCTGCCATCAAGAGCAGCTGAGACAGAGGGAAATGAGAGGTTTCTGAACCTGGAGAGGCTGCAGCTCGCGACTAATTTGTACAGTGCTTTATTTTTACCATTCTGCCTATATAAATCCTAACTGCTTCTCACTGCTTCTGACAGGGTCAGACTACTGGCAGATTTTCACTTCATCCATCTCCTTACCCACAGTGAGGGCTTTGCAGGAGCAGGTATGGCATTCCCTATGGGCATATGCCATTATCATGTTGGAGAAGGAGGAACAGCACTGGATGGAGCAAAGGAGGGTCAGGCAACATTTAAGGAGGATGCAGCCCCCAAAGAATATACAGGCAACACCGGTGATGTGAGGGCCTTATTGAGATGATGCATATAAGAGTGCGCTTCACAAAGAGGCATTGGGCAGCTCTGGCACCTATTGCATGACGATCTACAGCCACAATCATCTGTCCGCACTGCTCTCCCTGTGGCTGCAAAAGTGACCACTACACTCAGTGGCAGTTTTATTCCAGGCAGCCACAGGTGATCTCTGTAATTCAGCCAGGCTGCAGGATAGAGATTTTTTCTTCAGGTCACTGGTGCATTTTACAGGAGAACTGGGAATTTCATCAGCAGTCCTATTACACCAAGACAGCAGTGAGATAGGGCCATCCAGTTTTACAGGGTTGCCCAAGCTCCACCATTCAACTGACCATGTTGCTTTCCGAGCTCCAACAGAACACCCCCTCAACTACCTCAACAGGAAGGGCTTCCACTCCCTCAATGTACAGATTGTGTGTGACAACAGGCAGAGGATCCTACATGTCAACACCAGGTATACTGGAAGTTTTCACGATGCATTATTCTTCGAAATTCAGCCCTACCTCACCTCTTCAGGGAAGAAAATCCCGTTAGCAGATGGGTTCTGGGAGAAAAGCCTATCCCTGCTGCCATGGATAATAACCACACCAAGAGTGGCCTGAACAGCAGCAGAGGAGCACAACAACGAGGCACATGCTCCTACACTTGAAGAACCATCGGGGTCTTAAGGCAGACTTTCACTGCCTGAACAGGCCAGAAGCAGCCCTGCAGGATGGTCCAAATCATGTGTCACGTACAGTTGTAGCCTGCTGTTCCATGTACAACTTCACCATACAAAAGGGCTGGACTTTGACATTGTTAGCGAGGAGGTCCCCTCTAGGAGCCAGAACCTCATGGAGTTGAGCATCACAATGACCTGCACTCAGAACTCCTCAGTAAATGCTACAATGGACATTAGAGCATATCTCATCACTGAAGTCTTCTCTTCCTTTGACACCAGAGCCTGACTTGCTTCCCCCCACTTTCAAATAAGGGACATTCCCTCAATCCACCACCCATCCTACAACATGACAACACATTGATCCTCTTTGACCCTATATGACCATTCCAACAATCACCACCTGAGTGTTTAAGTGATCACCAAATAACTGCATAATTTCCCGTAAGAATCGGATGAGACGTTAAACCGAGGCCCCATCTGCTCTCTCAGGTGGATGTAAAAGATCCCATGGCACTATTTTGAAGAAGAGCAGGGGAGTTATCCCCAGTGTCTTGGCCAATATTTATCCTTCAATCAACATAACAAAAACAGATTACACTCCAAGAGTACTTCATTGGCTGTAAAATGCTTTGAGACGTCCGGTGGTTGTGAAAGGCGCTATATAAATGTAAGTCTTTTTTTCTAACCTCCATGAATAAAAAAGTGCAATGTCTATGCACACTCTATTTTATTACAATAAAGTCCAAAGTGAACACAAGCCAAGCTACTCTCTCCTAACACCATGCTTCCCCTGGGTGCCTTTCTTTCACTTATTCTGGTGCCTCTCTTAAATGGAATAAGGAGAAGACAATAGCGCTCAGAAAATGTGGTTGGATGCTTATGCTCCACAAAAGGATCACAGAACTGAGAAGGCCCTGCGCTCATGACAGCTTCCTCCTGGCAGGGAGCCGCTGCCACCTGCATATCCACAGCCTGTTCCTGGGGAGCCTGGTGTTGCCTCCCATGTCCCAGTGGCATTGTATTCTGATGGGAAGGACCAGGGGCCTGGCATGTACTGCTGTCACCATTCCAATTTGTGCCCCACTGATCAGTGGGATGGCTGGTCCAATGGCAGCTGCCAAATCCTGAAAGCCCTGATTGAAAGCAGCATGCATTGCGGCCACCAGGATGGAAGCCTTATGGAGTGTGCTGTCAATTCTCTCCCCTATGGCCACCAGAGCTGCAGTCTGTGCTTCTGTGGAGGTGGAGGTACCTTAGCTAGGGCATTCCTTAGCTAGGGATCGGCTGCAGATTCCAGCTGCTCCATTGGCGCCTGCAAGGAAGGAAAAGCTTCCCTAATGTTGCCACAAATGAGAGCTGTAGACTCAAGAGTCACCCCTGTCAGTTGCCACACGTCCTCGAAGAGTGACCTCAGAGCCTGTACAATGTTCCACCAATATCCTTCTTTTCAGGAGAGTACCCGTGAGTTCTGGGTCTCACGACTCAGAAGCCATTGGTAGCCTTCTCCTCGGCCTCCGCTGGGCAGGTGGCACATCCTCACCGGGACTCTCATGCTCCGTGAAACATCCAGTGTCACAACCTCACTGACACTATCTAATAGGTTTAACTGAAATACTCAACAAACAAATTTACAGGCTATATCTTCAAAAATTGTGAAATTTTGCATTTTACATGACCTTTTTAGTAGAAAACGTATTTATTTGTATCATGCAAACTATTTTCAAACCTTTTTTTTAAAAAAGCCACTGAACTGGTCTATGTTAGCTTTCAATTCTTCAAAGTTAATTAAATATAATGTGCAGAAGGGACAAAGTGCCTCACAAAAGCTGCTTTTATATTGCATAAGCCCCGTGCTAGTGGCACTTCCTCGCAATGCAAGAGTCTTGCGCAACCAACTGCAACATGAAAGTAAACTTGCCAAGATTTACTAAGGATAGTTGCCCAGATGACCAGGACACAAATGCATTAATTAATATCCTGTTTATTACACTGTACTGCCTTCCGCAGACAGCGCCACCTTTGGGGGCAGCAGAATATGACTATTGCGGTCGAGCACGTGCCTGAGGAGACACAGACTGCCGGCACAGTGGCTTCACTCCCTACCTCTGCAGACAGGTGGTAAAAAGGAACGGATGCAGGGGCTGTCACTTGGTTCTGAGCTCTCTGCCTAACTATACAGATCAGCACTGACTGTAGGTTTCTCACAACTCCCCTGAACAGGAAAATGTTGCAGAACGAATCTTGTGCTTTAGCAGTGGCCATTATTGCTCTGAACTCATTGCACATCGCTGGAAGTGATTCCACAACATGGGCTAAATGGCATTCCTCATTGATATCTACATTGTGTAATGGGGCATTAATCCCTGCCACTACTGTGATGTTGCATTGATTGCTGTTTATTATTTTGTAATGGAGGGACAAATGAGTAATTTGTGAAATTTTATCAATTCACTCCATATTGCTCCTTATTTAAGATGACTAGATGGTGACATTTCCAGTACCTTCCTCTATTGAAAATAATTTGTGACATTTCACATTAATTTTCACATCATAAACCATTATCTGTTGAGCTTTGTTGTGCACTGACTAACAGAATTTTAAATGCAGAATTTTGGCATCAAACGTATTTATGCTATTATACAGAAGTAGCAAAGGATAGGTCAAGAGTTTCACTCCCCAAGTATGAACATAACCTTTTTCTTAAACCCTATTGAGAATCCTACAACACACTGAAATGTGTCTCCCAAACAAAGGGTACATGTCATTTTAACAAGCGAGAATGTTCTCACCTATGCAGTGTTCTTCATTAATGCATTACCTGCTTCTTCACCTGCTCTTCAATGTTACGCTGGAACTGAAGATCTCGCTCTTTGATTTCAAGGCGTTGCTGTTGGACTTTCTTGTTCAGTAGATCCATGTAGTGTAAACGCATAGCATTCAACAGCCTATACATGTTTTTGTAAAGCTCCAGATGGCGCTAAATAATGACCAATAATCAAGTTTACAATTTACAAGCAGGCCTCAACATATCCCAAATTCAACACATTTATAGCAATTAATCCAAAACTTGCCTCCCTTCCCAAATTTGACCCTGAACGTTGAGACCCAGGAAGCGCATGCATCCAGTTAGTGATGTTTTCACACAGTGTACATGATGATGTCACTAATAGGATGTGCATATTACTTGGGGTCCATTTAGACCACGGAGGAGAATTCTTTTTGCAGGTCGGAAATCAGACTTTTAGCCAAAATCTAATAATTAAAAAATTGATGGAAATTGGTTCAAGAAAACAATTGTAAAACATCTCAATGGATGATGCACGGGGTTTGAAGCTCAGCTCTGGGTGGAACAAGATATTGAGATTTGGTACAGTCTGGAAAATGGCCGGGAAAGGGATGGAATTAGCAGCAAGGAAGCAGAGTTTATCGATGCTCTCTTCCCATAATCCCAGTGTCTTTAGCAGAACTACATTGCATGGCATCCCCAGATCAATCTAGGCACCAGAAGCGTGCTTTCAATGTGCATGGTATGCTTAATTATGACTGTAGAACATGAATGTACCTCATCATACCAGTGCTGAGCTCCTGTCCTGGGAAGCTGCACATGTGTTATCAGCCACAGCTACAGAAGATAGTGTTTATCTCTCAGATGTCATCCAGAGACTTGCCTTTAAGAGTGCTGGAATGGGGACACCTCAAAATGAAGGCATTGTGGAAACTCCCAGGGAAATGAGCATTCACTTGTATAATGCAATTGTGGTGATTGCAAATGAAGTGCATATTGACAAGAGAGGAATCTTTTCCCATTGACACAGATGGTGTTATTGAGCAAGAGACCATGTTGGGCCATGTGGGTGCGATCTGTGACTTCTAGGACCTTTGGGAAACCTACCACTCCGTGAAATTGCAGTTACAGTTCTGTCTGTCCATGGTGAAGGAGATAAAATTATTTGCTGTAGCAGTCAATGTGTGTGTGACTTGCTTGATGCATCCATACACCATCGATTGGCTAATGCTAGGTGGATATCTCCAGTGGCAATCTGGAATGGTCTATAGCATAAATGTTAAGGAGACTTGTGAGCTAATCAGCTACAGCCAGCATGGTGCGATGATGGAGGTGGGCTGTAGGTCTAGGTGCAGATTGTGGCATAATTCAGTGATGACTTCCGCTGAGAAGTGAACCCTCCGCAAGCACTGCTCCTTTGATGAATGCAGGTATGTGAGCCTCTGTCTAAGTATCAGTAGGGGTTGGGGGGCACCAGTTTGTGACTGTATCTCCCTTTGGTGCTGCCTGACATTCCTCCTCTTCCAAAAAAAAAGATAAATTCCTAATGGGAAACTAATTGTGCCCAGTCTAAAGTGGTGGTGGTGGGGGGGGGGGATGGCAGCCCCATAGCAAGTGGCACAAAGACAGAGAAGCAACTGGCAACAGCAAAAAAAATAAAACCCTCTAAAATTGATTAAATTAAATGATCGAGATGATGAAACAGTGAAAATGTGGTGGAGATAATAGACAATGGAGTAACTATTTTGCCTCATATGCATGCACCCACCCAATATAGGCAGGCTCTTCATGATGGAAAATGGTGCAGGCATTTATTTTATGGGCAGAAAATTATGGCTGGTGCATGTAATTTCCCGATATGCACTCCCAAAATTTGCCAGGAACATTTGCCAGGAGCACTGAAGTGGAAAATCTCCCCTTCAGACTGGAAACTGGTATTCGTGCAGTAGAAACTGAAGATAGGAGCAGGAGTAGGCCATTCGGCCCCTCGAGCCTGCTCCGCCATTTAATGAGATCATGGCTGATCATCCAAATTCAGTACCCTGTCCCTGCTTTCTCCCCATATCCCTTGATCCCTTTAGCCTTAAGAAATATATCTAACTCCTTCTTGAATATATTTAATGAATTGGCCTCAACTGCCTTCTGTGGTAGAGAATTTCACAGGTTCACCACTCTCTGGGTGAAGAAATTCCTCCTCATCTCAGTAGCTGTAATGAATCTTCGCTGTACCTTTTCCATGGCTCTGAGATCCTTGCTATAATGGGAGGGGAGTCTCCAGAACTGCATGCAATATTCCAGCTATGGCCTGACCAATTTCTTGTACAGACGCAACATCACTTCCTTTCTTTTGTAGTCAATCCTGCGATGTATAACACCCAGGATCCCAGCTGTCTGCTCTATGGTCTTTTTCTTTAACCTCTACTTTCACCTTTAAAGATCAGTGTACCTGCACTCCTAGAACTCTATCTTTCATCACTTGGTTAAGGATCTTACTACTTGTAATATACTTCCTTATACTATCCCCCATATACTATTGCACAATTAGGGAGTTGCCCAGTGTTTGATGTTTCCCAGAAAAACAAATGAAAATGGATCAGAAATTTGTCCGTAGGGCCGATTCCACGATCAGGCACTCCTAGCAAGGCATGGCCATCTTGTAGGGCGTTGATTGGGAAATCACGGGCCTTAATTTTTGTCCATTTAAATTAACAGATGGAAAATCCGTTCGGGTTTGCATTTTCCAAATCGGCGTTTCCTACAAAGCCCTGCTCTTCACTGGGAGCAGCCGATCAGCTCTTAAATTTCAAGGTTCTGCTCATCTTTAACTGAAAGGATGTTGGACAATGGAAATTTACTAGACTTCACTGACCAAAATGTAAATGACCTGAAAATAGTCCTGACTTGTTTAAGAACCTGCACAAGTCAGGAGTGTGATGGAATACTCTCCACTTGCCTGGATGAGTGCAGCTCCAACAACACTCAAGAAGCCGACATCATCCAGGACAAAGCAGCCTGCTTGATTGGCACCCCATCCACCACCTTAAACATTCACTCCCTCCACCACCGGTGCACCGTGGCTGCAGTGTGTACCATCCACAAGATGCACTGTAGCAACTTGCCAAGGCTTCTTCGGCAGCACCTCCCAAACCCGCGACCTCTACCACCTAGAAGGACAAGGGCAGCAGTTGCATGGGAACACCACCACCTCCAAGTTCACCTCCAAGTCACACACCATCGTGACTTGGAAATATATCACCATTCCCTCATCGTCGCTGGGACAAAATCCTGGAACTCCCCACCTAACAGCACAATGGGAGGTCCTTCACCACACGGACTGCAGCGGTTCAAGGTGGCGGCCTCCTCAAGGGCAATTCGGGATGGGTAATAAAATGCTGGCCTTGACAGCGATGCCCACATCCCATGAATGAATTAAAAAATGGTTAGAAAAACACTTTAAGAGCAATGTTATCTTTATTCTAAACATTGAACACCACAACATCAACCTGCACAGACAGAGTGACCCATTTCATCCTGTACAACTGCACCAGATATAATCATTCAGGCATTCTTTAAGCTGTTACTTTTTATTGCACTGCATTTCAGTCGCACAACTTGGCCACTGTAAACAGAAATTATGGTCCAATATTGACTTATGTTTTATTACACTTCACAGTACTTTGATATGTCAGCAGTGCAACATTAAAAGGGCCACTTGTCATTATTTCTCAATCAGTAACCTCATGGCCTGGCATATCCCTCACTCTACCATTACCATTAAGCTAGGGGACCAACCCTGGTTCAATAAGGAGTGTAGAAGAGCATGCCAGGAGCAACACCAGGCGTACTTAAAAATGATGTGCCAACCTGGGGAAGCTGCAGCACAGGACGACATGCATGCTAAACAGTGGAAGCAGCAGGCTATAGACAGGACTAAGCGATCCCACAGCCAGTGGATCAGATTACAGCTCTGCAGTCCTGCCACATCCAGTCTTGAATGCTGGTGGACAATTAACCAACTAACAGGAGGAGGAGGCTCCATGAACATCCCCATTCTCAATGATGGCGGAGCCCAGCACGCAAGTACAAAACACAAGGCTGAAGCGTGTGCAACCATCTTCAGCCAAAAGGGCCGTGTGGAAGATCCATCTTGGTTTACTCCTGAGGTCCCCACCATCACAGAAGCCAGTCTTCAGCCAATTCAATTCACTCCACGTGATATCGAGAAATGGCTGAGCGCACTAGATAGAGCAAAGGTTATGAGCCCCGACAACATCCCAGCTGCAATGCTGAAGACTTGTGCTCCCGAACTAGCTAAGCTATAGCACTACAACTTTAGCACTGGCATCTACCTGACAAATTGGAAAATTTCCCAGGTATGTTCTGTCCACAAAAAGCAGGACAAATCCAATCCGGCCAATTACCACACCATCAGTCTACTCTCAATCATCAGCAAAGTGATGGAAGGTGTTGTTGACAGTGCTATCAAGTGGCACTTACCAAAAACCTGCTCACCGATGCTCAGTTTGGGTTCCGCCAGGACCACTCAGCTGCAGAGCTCATTATAGTCTTGGTCAAAACATGGACAAAAGTGTTGAATTCCAGAGATGAGATGAGAGTGGCTTCCCTTGACATCAAGGCAGTATTTGACAGAGTGCGGCATCAAAGAGCCTTCGTAAAATTGAAGTCAATAGGAATCAGGGGAAAAACTCTCCACTGGCTGGAGTCATGCCTAGCACAAAAGGAAGGTGGTTGTGGTTGTTGGAGGCCAATAATCTCAGCCTTAGGACATCACTGCGGGTATTCCTCAGGGCAGTGTCCTAGGCTCAACTAACCATCTTCAGCTGCTTCATCAATGACCTACCCTCCATCAGAAGTAGGGATGTTCGCTGATGATTGCATAGTGTTCAGTTTCATTCGCAACTCCTCAGATAATGAAGCAGTCCGTGCCCGCATGCAGCAAGACCTGGATAACATTCAGGCTTGGGCTGATCTTCTTCTTCTTAGGCAGTCCCTCGGAACTGAGGATGACTTGCTTCCACACTAAAAATGAGTCCTCAGGTGACTGATGAGTCCAATGCGGGACCTACAGTCTCTGTCACAGGTGGGGCAGATGGTGGTTGAAGGGGCGGGTGGGTGGGGTGCTTGGGTTGACGTGCGCTCCTTCCGTTGTTTGCGCTTGGCTTCCGCTTGCTCCCGGCGAAGAGACTTGAGGTGTTCAGCACCTTCCCGGATGCTTCTCCTCCACTTTGTGCGGTCTTGGGCCAGGGATTCCCAGGTGTCAGTGGGGATGTTGCACTTTTTCAAGGAGGCTTGGAGGATGTCCTTGAAGCGTTTCCTCTACCCACCTGGGGCTTTCTTGCTGTGTCGGAGCTCCGAGTAGAACGCTTGTTTTGGGAGTCTCGTATCGGGCATGCGGACGATGTGGCCCGTCCATCGGAGCTGATCGAGCGTGGTCAAAGCTTCGATGCTAGGGATGTTGGCCTGAGCGAGAACACTGATGTTGGTGCGCCTATCCTGCCAATTGATTTGCAGGATCTTGCGGAGGCAGCTTTGGTGGTATCTCTCCAGTGCTTTGAGGTGCCTGCTATACATGGTCCATGTCTCTGAAGCATACAGGAGGGCGGGTATCAATACTGCTCTGTAGACCATGAACTTGGTGCTGAGTTTGAGGTCCTGGTCTTCAAACACTCTCTTCCTCTGGCGACCGAAGGCTGCACTGGCACACTGAAGGCGGTATTGGACTTAGTCATCGACGTCTGCCCTTGATGACAGTAGGCTCCCGAGGTAGTGAAAGTGGTCCACGTTGTCCAAGGCCTCGTCATGGATTTTGATAATCGGGGAGCTGTACTGTGTGGCGGGGGCAGGTTGGTAGAGGACCTTTGTCTTACGGATGTTTAGTGTAAGTCCCATGCTCTCGTACGCTTAGTTGAAGGTGTTGACGATGATTTGGAGTTCGGCCTCAGAGTGTGCGCAGACGCAAGCGTCGTCTGCATACTGTAATTTGATGACAGAGGATGGGACGACCTTGGATCTGGACTGGAGGCGATGGAAGTTGAACAGTTTCCCGTTTGTTCTGTAGATTAGCTCCACTCCAGCGGGGAGCTTACTGAGGGTGAGATGGAGCATTGCAGCCAGGAGGATCAAGAAGAGCATTGGTGTGATGACACAGCCTTGCTTGATCCCAGTCCATACGTGAATTGGGTCTGTGATGGATCCGGTGGTCATGATCACGGCTTGCATGTCGTCGTGAAGCAGGCAGAGGATGGTGACAAACTTTTGAGGGCAGCCGAATTTGAGGAGGATACTCCATAATCCCTCACGGTTGACGGTGTCGAAGGCCTTTGTGAGATCAAAAAAGGCCATGTACAGCGGTTGGTGCTGTTCCCTGCATTTCTCTTGTAGTTGACACGCGGTGAAGATCATGTCCATTGTGCCCCTTAGTGGGCGGAATCTGCATTGCGACTCTGGGAGGAGTTCTTCAGCCACTGGGAGAAGGCGATTGATGAGGATTCTTGCGATGACTTTCCCTGTGGCAGACAGCAGGGAGACTCCTCTGTAATTACCGCAATTGGACTTGTCACCTTTCTTGAAGATGGTCACGATTACGGCATCTCTGAGATCCCCTGGCATGCTCTCCTCCTTCCAAATAAGAGAAATTAGTTCATGAATTCACACCAGTAGTGCTTCTCCACCATGTTTTAGCGCCTCGGCGGAGATTCCATCTGCTCCTGAGGCCTTGTTGTTCTTCAGTTGTCAGATGGTCTTTTCAACCTCATACCGGGCTGGGGTTGTGCTGAGGTGGTGGCGGGTAGCATGCTGCAGGATGGAGTTGAGGACACTTGTGTCGAAGACAGAGTCTCAGTTAAGGAGATCTTCAAAGTGCTCTTTCCAGCGGGCAGTGACTGCCTCTCTGTCCTTGACGAGTACCTCTCCGTTCTTGACCCGCAGTGGGGTGGGACCTTGGGTGCTTGGGCCATAGGTGGTCTTGACTGCGCTAAAGAATCCACGCACGTCATGGTTGTCGGCTAGCTGCTGGATCTCCTGCGCTTTCTCCACCCACTGTCTGTTCTTTAGGTCGCGAGTTTTTTGTTGGACCTCGGCCTTCAGGCGTCTGTAGAGCTGCTTTCTTGCTCTCGAGTTCTGTTGCTGTTTCCAGATCAGGAATGCCTTGCGCTTGCGGCTTATTAGCTCCTGGATCTCCTGGTCATTCTCGTCGAACCAGTCTTGGTGTTTCCTGGTCGAGTGACCGAGCGTCTCTTCATAGGTGCTGATTATGGAGGCCTTGAGTGCAGACCAGGCGCTGTGGACACTCTGTGTCTCTGAATCACTGGGAGTCGTCAGGTTGGTTGTGAGGCGCAGGCTGAATAGGGCTTTCTTAGCAGGGTCTTTGAGTGCTCCAGCGTTGATTTTCCTGCGACATTGCTTCTGTTGCCGCCGCTGTTTTGGGGCTACGTTGATGGAGATGACAAAGCGAATTAGTCGGTGGTCTGTCCAGCAGTCACCATCTCCTGTCGTGGTGATGCGGACATCCTTGCGGTCCCTCGCTCGGACCATGACGTAGTCCAGCAGATGCCAGTGCTTGGAGCGAGGGTGCTGCCATGAATACTTGTACTTGTTATCTGACGGAACAAGGTGTTGGTTATGACAAGGCCATGTTCTAAGCATTTCATCAGGAGCAGGGTACTGTTGGAGCTGGCTTTCCCTACCCCCTCTCTGCCGATCACACCTCCCCAGAGGTCTATGTCCATTCCAACTCTGGCGTTGAAGTCGCCAAGGAGGATCAGTTTGTCACCCATTGGAACTCGGGACAGGGATTGTTCGAGGCTGGAGTAGAATTCCTCTTTGGTCTCGTCTGTGGCTTATAGTGTTGGGGCAAACGCACTGATGACCGTAGCGCGCTGGTTCCGGGCTAGGTTGAGCCGTAGAGTCATGAGGCATTCGTTTACTCCTTAAGGGGAGCCTCTGAGACATTCAACCAGCTCATTTTTTATGGCGAAGCCTACCCCATGGAGACGGCGTTCTTCTTCAGGTTTGCCATTCCAGAATAATGTGTAACAACCGCCTTGCTCCTTGAGCTGATAAGTAGCAAGTAACAATCGTGCCACACAAGTGCCAGGCAATGACTATCTCCAACAAGAGATGCTAACCACCTCCTCTTCACATTCAATGGGATTACCATCACTGAATCACCCACCATCAACATCCTTGAGGATCACCATTGACCAGAAAATTAACTGGACCAGCCACATAAATACTGTGGCTACAAGAGCAGGTCAGAGGCTGGGTATTCTGCGGTGAGTGACTCACTTCCTGACTCTCCAAAGCCTTTCCACCATCTACAAGGCACAAGTCAGGAGTGTGATGGAATAATCTCCACTTGCCTGGATGAGTGCAGCTCCAACAACACTCAAGAAGCTCGACACCATCCAGGACAATGCAGCCCGCTTGATTGGCACCCCATCCACCGCCTTAAACATTCACTCCCTCCACCACTGGCGTACCGTGGCTGCCGTTGTGTACCATCTACAAGATGCACTGCAGCAACTCGCCAAGGCTTCTTCGGCAGCTCCTCCGAAACCCGTGACCTCTACCACTTACAAGGACAAGAGCAGCAGGCACATGGGAACACCTTCACCTCCAAGTTCCCCTTCAAGTCACACACCATCCTGACTTGGAAATATATCGCCATTCCTTTATCGTCGCTGGGTCAAAATCCTGGAACTCCCTCCCTAACAGCACTGTGGGAGCACCTTCACCACACGTGTTCAAGGCGGCGGCTCACCACCACCTTCTCGAGGGTAATTAGGGATGGGCAATAAATGCTGGCCTTGCCAGTGATGACCACATCCCACGAATGAATAAAAAAAATGGTTAGAAAAACACTTTAAGAGCAATGTTAATATTATTCTAAACATTGAACACCACAACATCAACCTGCACAGTCAGAGTGACCCATTTCATCCTGTACAACTGCACCAGATATGATCATTCAGGCATTCTTTAAGCTGTTACTTTTTATTGCACTGCATTTCAGTCGCACAACTTGGCCATTGTAAACAGAAATTATGGTCCAATATTGACTTATGTTTTATTACACTTCACAGTACTTTGATATGTCAGCAGTGCAACATTAAAAGGGCCACTTGTCGTTATTTCTCAATCAGTAACCTCATGGCCTGGCATATCTCTCACTCTACCATTACCATCAAGCTAGGGGACCAACCCTGGTTCAATAAGGAGCATAGAAGAGCATGCCAGGAGCAACACCAGGCTTACTTAAAAATGAGGTGCCAACCTGGGGAAGCTGCAACACAGGACTACATGCATGCTA
This sequence comes from Somniosus microcephalus, assembly GCF_052327205.1. Classification (NCBI taxonomy): domain Eukaryota; kingdom Metazoa; phylum Chordata; class Chondrichthyes; order Squaliformes; family Somniosidae; genus Somniosus; species Somniosus microcephalus. The sequence goes on from NC_140989.1 coordinate 108,277,299, forward strand.
AACAGCGGAAGCAGCATGCTATAGACAGGACTAAGCAATCTCACAGCCAATGGATCAGATTATAGCTCTGCATTCCTGCTGCATCCAGTCGTGAATGCGGTGGACAATTAAACAACTAACGGGAGGAGGAGGCTCTATGAACATCCCCATCCTCAGTGATGGGGATGCTCATGGTACATGAAAGGTATGTGAAAAGGAAAAGACTGGCAAAGGTAAATGTAGGTCCTTTACAGTCAGAGACGGGAGAATTTATAATGGGGAATGAGGAAATAGCAGAGAAATTAAATAAATACTTGTTTCTGTCTTCACAGAGGAAGACACAAAAAACCTCCCAGAAATATGAGAAAACCAAGGGTGTGACGAGAATGAGGAACTTAAAGAAATTATTAATAGTAAACAAACAGTACTAGTAAAATTAATGGGACTAAAAGTCGATAAATCCCAAGGACCGGATGACCTACATCCTAGGGTTTTGAAAGAGGTGGGTGGCCATTGGAGTAGTGGAAGCATTGGTTGTCATCTTCCAAAATTCTATAGAGTCTGGAACGGTTCCTGCAGATTGGAGGATAGCAAATGTAACCCTGCTATTTAAGAAAGGAGGGAGAGAGAAAATGGGAAACTACAGACCTGTTAGCCTCACATCAGTAGTTGGGAAAATGCTGGAATCTATTATAAAGGACGCAATAACTGGGCACTTAGAAACTAATAGTAATTTGGGCAGAGTCAACATGGATTTATGAAAGGGAAATCCTGTTTGACAAACCTATTGGAGTTCTTTGAGGATGTAACTAGTGGAGTAGACAAAGGGGAACCGGTAGATGTGGTGTATCTGGATTTTCAGAAGGCCTTCGATAAGGTCCTACACAAGAGGTTGGTGAACAAAATTAGGGCACATGGAATTGGGGGTAATATACTAGCATGGACTGAGAATTGGTTAACAGACAGAAAACAAAGAGTAGGGATAAACGGGTCTTTTTCAGGATGGCAAGCTGTGACTAGTGGGGTCCCACAAGGATCGGTGCTTGGGCCCCAGCTATTCGCAATCTATATCAATGATTTGGATGAGGGGACTAAATGTAACATTTCCAAATTTGCTGATGATACAAAGCTAGGTGGCAGTGTCAGTTGGGAAGAGGATGTGAAGAGGCTTCAAGGGGATCTCGACAGGCTCAGTGAGTGGGCGAGAACGTGGCAGGTGGAATATAATGTGGATAAATGCGAAGTTATCCACTTTGGTAGAAAAAACAGAAAGGCAGAGTATTTCCTAAATGGTGAAAGATTGGGGAATGCAGATGCTCAAAGGGACCTGGGTGTCCTTGCACATGAGTCACTGAAAATGAATGTGCAGGTGCAGCAAGCCATTAGGAAGGCAAATGGTATGCTGGCCTTCATTACAAGAGGATTTGTGTACAGGAGTAAAGAAGTCTTACTCCAATTATATAGAGCCTTGGTGAGACCACACCTGGAGTACTGTGTACAATTTTGGTCTTCTTACCTAAGGAAGGATATACTTGCCACAGAGGGAGTGCAACGAAGATTCACGAGATTGATTCCTGGGATGGCAGGACTGTCGTATGAGAAGAGATTGAGTAAACTAGGCCTGTATTCTCTTGAATTCAGAAGAATGAGATGGGATCTCATTGAAGCATACAAAATTATTACAGGGCTTGATAGGGTGGATGCTGGGAGAATGTTTCCCTTGGCTGGGGAGTTTAGAACCAGAGGCCACAGCCTCTAGATAAAGGGTAGGCCATTCAGGACTGAGATGAGAAGAAATTTCTTCACACAGAGGGTGGTGAATCTTTGGAATTCTCTACCCCAGAGGGCTGTGGAGGCTCAGTCATTGGGTATATTCAAAACAGAATTCGATAGATTTCTGAATAGTAAGGGCATCAAGGGATATGGTGATAGGGCCGGTGAATGGAGATGAGGCAGAAGATCAGCTATGATCTCGTTGAATGGCGGAGCAGGCTCGAAGGGCCTACTCCTGCTCCTATTTCTTATGTTCCTATGATGGTGGAGCCCAGCACGCGAGTGCAAAACACAAGGCTGAAGCATGTGCAACCATCTTCAGCCAGAAGGGCTGAGTGGAAGATCCATCTTGGCCTACTCCTGAGGTCCCCACCATCGCAGAAGCCAGTCTTCAGCCAATTCGATTCACTCCACGTGATATCAAGAAATGGCTGAGCGCACTGGATAGAGCAAAGGCTATGGGCCCCGACAACATCCCGGCTGCAATGCTGAAGACTTGTGCTCCCGAACTAGCCGCACCTAAGCTATTCCACTACAACTTTAGCATTGGCATCTACCTGACAAATTGGAAAATTTCCCAGGTATCTCCTGTCCACAAAAAGCAGGACAAATCCAATCCGGCCAATACCGCACCATCAGTCTACTCTCAATCATCAGCAAAGTGATGGAAGGCATCGTTGACAGTGCTATCAAGTGGTACTTACCAAAACCCTGCTCACCTATACTCAGTTTGGGTTCCACCAGGATCACTCAGCTCCAGAGCTCATTACAGTCTTGGTCAAAACATGGACAAAAGAGTTGAATTTCAGAGATGAGATGAGAGTGACTTCCCTTGACATCAAGGCAGTATTTGACAGAGTGCGGCATCAAAGAGTACTCGTAAAATTGAAGTCAATAGGAATCGGGAAAACTCTCCACTGGCTGGAGTCATACCTAGCACAAAGGAAGGTGGTTGTGGTTGTTGGAGGCCAATAATCTCAGCCTTAGGACATCACTGCGGGTGTTCCTCAGGGCAGTGTCTTAGGCCCAACCATCTTCAGCTGCTTCATCAATGACCTACCCTCCATCAGAAGTAGGGATTTTCGCTGATGATTGCACAGTGTTCAATTCCATTCGCATCTCCTCAGATAATGAAGCAGTCCATGCCCGCATGCAGCAGGACCTGGACAACATTCAGGCTTGGACTGATAAGTGGCAAGTAACATTCGTGCCACACAAGTGCCAGGCAATCACTGTAATCACATTAATCACAAGCAAGTACTGTAGCTGTCTACCTGTTCCCAGAGAGCCCTCCTTGTTGCTTTCACTTTCAGATCTCCTTCATCCTCATTCGATGGGGTGAGTTTTCTGTGCTTGCCTGGCTCTCCAACTTTTTGCTGACTGTTCTTTTTGTTAAGTCTGTGAATTATTTAGTTAATTAAGACACAGACTAATGAGTAACAATAAAAACAGGTCTTTACTGGTTGGAGGTAGGGACTATACTGAATACAAGATTACTGCACAGTGCTTATATACCGGTGTGTTCACCCCCGGTATTACGTCTACAGCAGCCTGAGAAAGTAGTACATCTCTTAAGGTGGAACAGGCTTAAGCTCTCTTAAGGTGGAACAGGTTACATACACAACACTCCTCCCTTCTTAGCTTTATAGTCATCCCCCCCATTTAACATAACGTAATAACATATATACATATATAACTTCATGTTTAACGTGACATATCACAGATTCAGTCTCTGCGGAAAACAGTTCACAGATTCAATCTCTGTGGTGTAGTCGGTTCACGTTACTCATTCAATAGTCCTTTCATGGATTTAACAGCTTGAACTTCCGAACTGATTTGGCTCCGTTCGGAGGGACCACGTGTGTGATCTGGTAGAGGTGATAATGGTTCAGATGGGTCATCTTCTGTTTTTACCTTTCCTTTTCTGCTTCTTGGAGACTCTCTGGGCTCCATTGTCAGCTGCCACAGCTGCCAGCTGCATGCGCAGTTCCTCCTTCTCTTCCTCCTGTTTCCGTCGTAGAGCCAGCTTCTCCCGATGTTCCGTAGACTTTTGGTGCTCCTCCATGATTTCTGCACTTTGGGAGTTGAAGTTACAAGCTGGGCAGGACAGGACATCGTAATATTCGGTGTCGTCCACCAGGTCATGGTAATATTCGGTGTCGTCCTGAGCTAGACCAGTGAGAGGGTCGTCTATTTCCTCCATACCCAGCTGGACGTTAGCCAGCTCTTGTTCCAAATCCAGACATCTTTCCTGAAGAGACTTCTTCATGTGTACCTCTGCATCCAGCTTTTTCTGGGCTTTCAGCAAGTCGTTTACTAGTGACCTCATTTGTGATTTTAATACTTCAACTTCCTTTGGAGATTGATTGATCGGACTATGCAATCCCTCTACCGGAGCAGCTGTTTCAGCGGTCTGTTGTTCTACATTGACGTGAGTCAGCGTACTTTTGGCATCCAATGGCTGCTCTGTTGCAGTCGTTTCAGTCTGTGTCGTCACATCAGCCATCTCAATGACTTTTGAGAGCTCCGAACCCTTTTCCTTTGAAGATCGCAGCTCGTGTTCAAGTTTTTCCCATTTCAGAGTCTTGTCCCTCAGCATATGAAGGAGTTGGCTGACCGTTAACTCTTCTGACACCAGATTATGGCACGCACGTTCAGAACCTGAATCAGCTTTGATTCGTTCGGCCTCCTCGCGCAGATGGTTGGTGTGCTCCTGTTCCATTTTCTCCATCAGTTGCTTCTGTTGACTTTCCAGATTCCCCCACTCTGTAACAAAGAACTTTTTTATTTCATTCATCTCTTGCTCAAAACGGCGAATCATTTGTTCTAATTGCTGTTGTAGTTTGAAATGGAGTTGAGTTCGAGCCCAGTGTCCCTCAAAAATGTGCATATCAGTAGACTTGACAGACTCAGAATTCTCTGTTAAACTATGTTGTTGTTGCTCAGTGGAATTCTGTGCTGAAACTTTGTCTTTTGCACATGGGTTGGTCTTACCATCATCAGTTCTAGAGTCTGGGCTGATTATCTGCACCGAGTTCTCACTCTTTATGGCTTTTAGCGAATGCCAGTCCATATTTATGTTTCTAAACCACTCCCGGCCTAGTAGTGGTGGACCTCCCTCCGGTAGCACATATAAGTCCATTATTTGACTTCCTTCGCCCTTGTTGGCCACTGCAACCTTTATTGTCCCGATGGGGTACACTCTCTGCCCCGTGTAGGTTGTCAATATAATCTCCGTATCCTGTAGGGGAATATGTTGGAATAACCTTCTGTAATCTTTCTTATTCATGACCGACAATGCCGATCCAGTGTCCAATTCCATTTTTACTTGGACTCCTTCTATCTGAAGAGTAACCCAAATTGTCTGGAGGTCTGCACCCTTACCAACGTTGAGTACCCTTAAGCTAGCCAGTTCAATACTGCTTAAGCCAGCCAGTTCATTACTGCTAGCGTCTGAATCGGACTCCTGTTCGGCCACCTTGTGTACCTTTGCGTATTTCCCTTGCGGTGACTTCTTGTTGCTGGTCTTCTTCCCTGACCTGCATACTCTAGCTATATGTCCAAGCCTACCACATGTTCTGCATTCTTGGTTTTTAAACCAACACTGGTTCTGATCATGCGTTGTCTTTCCACAACGATAACATTTGCCAGAACTCACATCCAATTTGTGTGCACTGAGCTCCGGTGACCGTAGCTGCATTACTGCCGTGCCTCTCGCTGCGGCTTCGTGTGCTGCTGCCATAGTGACCGCCTTCTCAAGCGTCAGCTCATTCTCCTCGAGCAGTCGCTTTTGTGTATCCTGTTTAAATAAACCACACACAAATTTGTCTCGTAATGCATCTGTCAGTCCCGTTCCAAACTGGCAATATTTCGCTAATTTACGCAATTCCAGCAAATATTCAGCATTGCTTTCATGCTGTAGCTGCCTTCTGTCGTAAAATTTAAATCGTTCCGCTAGCATCAGCGGCGTGGGGTTTAGATGATCTTTCAGGACAGTAACAATCTCATCGAACGTCTTATCCGCCGGTTCATCTGGTGATAACAGGTGTTTCAATTGCCCGTATGTCTTCGCACCCATTAAATTTAATAATGTTGGAGCTTTATCTTGGTCACGAATTTTATTGGCCTTACAATAATTTTTTACTCTTTCAACATATATGGCCCAATCTTCGAGGTCACTATCAAAGGTGCTAATATTCCCGTGTTTAGGCATTGTAGATTTGCAATTTCTCAGATTTTATTTTCTTTACTTGTTATCAAAGATGGCGGCTTCCCGCTCTTGCCGTCGTCCTCCGCCCACAAAATGGCGGTTTTCCCGCGCTTGGCGGTCTTCACCCGTCCCCCGACGCCGTCTTCCTTCAGCCCCCGAGTGCGGCCCTTATCTTCGCCGCGATCGCCCGAGTGCGGCCCTTATCAGCGGATGCGATCGATGGCCCGGCTGCGCCTCGCACTTGAAAGCGGCCCGGCCCTTATCAGTGCTTGCGATCGATGGCCCGGCTGCGCCTCGCACTCCAAAGCCCTTATCTCCCGATCGCGATCGATGGCCCGCGCTGTGCACCGCGGCTCTCGCGCCTTCAATTTCTGCAGCCGCTGCCCTTTCAGCCCGAGTGCGGCCCTTATCGGTGGTTGCGATCGATGGCCCGGCTGTGCCCCTCACTTCAAAGCGGCCCGGCCCTTATCTGCCGATCGCTATCGCCCTGTACCTGTGTCTTCCCCAGCCCTGTCTTCTACTCCGGTTCACAAGCTGATGGAGGCTTCAGGGTCCTAATGCCTGTCGCTTCCAGTGGGGTGGTGTGGTTTGAAACCTCTCTTCAACCGCCGTGGAATAACTGCCGCAGGGTAAGAACCTGACTCGTCGCCAGTGTTAAATCTGTGAATTATTTAGTTAATTAAGACACAGACTAATGAGTAACAATAAAAACAGGTCTTTACTGGTTGGAGGTAGGGACTATACTGAATACAAGATTACTGCACAGTGCTTATATACCGGTGTGTTCACCCCCGGTATTACGTCTACAGCAGCCTGAGAAAGTAGTACATCTCTTAAGGTGGAACAGGCTTAAGCTCTCTTAAGGTGGAACAGGTTACATACACAACACTTTTGACCTCTGTCACACTGCACAAAACCTCCTCTTTACATTCAATGGGATTACCATCGCAGAATCCCCCACCATCAACATCCTTGGGGGTCATCATTGACCAGACACCTAACTGGACCAGCCACATAAATACAGTGGCTACAAGAGCAGGTCAAAGGCTGGGTATTCTGCAGTGAGTGACTTACCTCCTGACTCCACAAAGCCTTTCCACCATCTACAAGGCACAAGTAAGGAGTGTGATGGAATACTCTCCACTTGCCTGGATGAGTGCAGCTCCAACAACACATAAGAAGCTCGACACCATCCAGGACAAAGCAGCCCGCCTGATTGGCACCCCATCCACCACATTAAACATTCATTCCCTACATCACTGGCGTACCGTGGCTGCAATGTGCACCATCTACAAGATGCACTGCAGCAACTCGCCAAGGCTTCTTCAACAGCACCTTCCAAACTCGCAACCTCTACCACCTAGAAGGACAAGGGCAGCAGGCACATGGGAACACCACCACCTCCAAGTTTCCCTCCAAGTCATACACCATCCTGACATGGAAATATATCACCGATCCTTTATCGTCGCTGGGTCAAAATCCTGGAACTCCCTCCCTAACAGCACTGTGGGAGCACCTTCACCACACGGACTGCAGCGGTTCAAGAAGGCGGCTCACCACCACCTTCTCAAGGGCAATTAGGGATGGGCAATAAATGCCGGCCTTGCCAGCAACGCCCACATCCTGTCAATGAATTTTTTTTAAAGTTAGAAGTTTAGCAAACATCTTTTGTTAGACTCAATTTACATTAATCATTGCATTAGTTACGCACATTGCTATCATGATCCACAGCTGTTTTGGTTCTCCTTGGCATCAAAACTCCAGCACAATCTTTGGAGTAGCTAATGGTCACGTTATGCTGCAGATGGCACAAGTATGCTGTAAGTACCTTCTTTGGAACTGTGTAAGCCGACAGTACTGAGTTATACTGCTGGCTGTATATCAAGCAAAATGGAGCTCTGGGGATGCTGAGGATGGTAGTAACAGGTAATTTCCATGTATATGTTCGTGACAGGGTACCTAACCTATTAGCAGTGTATATCGAAAGGCTTTCCCCCAAAAGTTTTCAAGTTTGTTGGGGCAGATTTCTCTCTGTGTACAAGAGCTTAGCAGGACAGAAGCACTTAATCGCAAATTTTGGCACAAGCTGTCCATGATCCTGGACACTGAAGAGGAAAATATGCCCCAGTACCTTTCTCCCCTCCAGTTCAATCCTGGTTGGTTTATACATTGAGCAGTGTGAAACAGCGTAAATTTTCTTTTGAAAAAAAAATCCCAGTGTTCAACAAAGATCAGACAAGTACTGTAGCTGTCTACCTGTTCCTGGAGAGCCCTCCTTGTTGCTTTCACTTTCAGAACTTCTTCATCCTCATTCGATGGGGTGAGTTTTCTGTGCTTGCCTGGCTCTCCAACCTTTTGCTGACTGTTCTTTTGACCTCTGTCACACTGCACAAAACCAGAATACCCGAGGTTAAACTGAGTCGGAAATAGATACCGCTGGTTTGCTCAAAGAATGTTCTGGACGTGTGTTCAAATAACATGGACATAGTTATGGGTTAGATTCTGATACATGCCAGATTGTCATCTATTACAATAGGTACTATTTATTTTGGCTATACATTATGAAAATTTTTAACATTTTGATCATATTACAATATTCTTGTTAAAAGTAGATTGCAAATGTTGTCTTGATCAAGAGAAGGGATCCTGGCAAACAGAATCTTTCCTCTTTTTTAAGCATTAAGTGCAAGGGTAGGCATTTTGTTACAGCCAAATGCTTTTGGTTTTATATTTTTTAAGCATGCTTTCATTCACAACTTATCCATGAGACATTCTATCCTTGATAATAAAAGGCCAACAACGGACTTGTGTCTATCTATGGTTCTCTGTTCCCGTGTGCCTTCTCTGTCTCTCTGTACTTGTGGTTCATTCTCTATCCATCTGTTCCTGTGTGTAGCACACCCAATTATGCAATACATCCAAGCTATAGAAGCAGATATCCCTGCTGGCCTACTTCCATTCACTAGATCTCCTTTACATCAGGAACAAATTAAATGCTTCAGGACTAGGGGTAAGAGATTATTAATTCATAACAGACCCACTCACATAAACAAGATATACATTTTTACCAATTAGATTATAGGACAAAAGCAAAATACTGCAGATGCTGGAAATCTTAAATAAAAAACAGAAAATGCTGGAAATACTTAGCAGGTCAGGCAGCATCTGCGGAGAGAGAAACAGAGTTAGTGGCCAGAATTGTCCCGCTGCCGTGTGTGCGGGATTGGAGGTGGGTCAGCAGTAAAAGTCGGTGAAAGGGGAGCACGACTGGGTGCGCTTTTGTCTGGTGATGGTGCACCCTCAGAGGCTGGAGGGTCCTCTGAGGAGTCGTCTTCCTCCTCTGGCTGGACAGTTGAGGGGAGGCAGGTGGGTGGGGGGTGCTCTTAATGGACCTGTGGGAGAGTAAAGAGAGGATTTAGAAATGTCATATTAAGAATGGGTAAGATCATTATGTACATGATGAACATTCACTGGCTGCTGACATTAGCCCTCATATGAGTGACTGCTGTATGCTATGTGGCTGTATAATATGTAATTCTGTCACTAGGTTGCTGAGATGTCCCCCTCTCTCCGTCTCCCACCGCCAGCAGCTCCTGACACCTCCAGGGCGACCTCCTCTGCTGCTGCCAAAGTGGCGAAGGATGGAGGGCCACCTCCGGTTCTCTCCCTCTCCCTGTTGTGCGCTCATTTCCCTGTTGTGCACTCGTTTCTCCTCCAAGGAGGGAAAGAAGAGAAGTTTGAGTGTGACTGATGACTTGAGTGTAAGGAATGTGTGAGTTACATCTGTAGAGGGTGAGTATGAAGGAGTATGGTGCCAATGCCAAAGCCAAATGGTGTGTTAGTTGGTATGATTGCATTAGGATGAGGGTGAGTGTGAGGGGTGGTTCGTCAGAGGGGGATGTGAGTATATACATAGAGAGAGAGGGATGGGTGGACGTCTAAGGTATGTTGGTGTGAGTAATGATGTGCAGGAGCAGGCTTGGGAAGGCAGAGTGATGGGGATGTGGTGTTGCACTCACCTTTCCTGATCTCGTGAGATCATTGAAATGTTTGCGGCACTGCACCCAGGTCCTCCTGACAATATCCCTGCTGTTGACCTCCTCTGCAATTTGGAGCCAGGCTCTTTTTGTCTCCTGGGGAGGTCTCTTCTGCCCATCAGCAGGGAAGAGGACCTCCCTGTGTGCTCCGACTCCTTCCACAAGACTATGTAGGGGGTCATCTGATAACCTGGGTGCAGCCCTCTGTCTTTCTGAAGCCATCTTTGCAAGTCTGAGCAATAACCAGATGGTGATATATCCTCCCTGCACACGTCTAGATGAACCTTTAAATACGATGTGGCCCAGGCTGCTTTAAATATTTCCGCTGGAAATGAGTCACTGATGATGTTACCAAACATGCACCATGTAATAGGTTTGGGAAATGCGCAGGCCTGCCTCAATAGACTCCATTAACTGAAAGTCACTCTGAGGCGTGGAATGATAAGAACAACGTGGTTCCGACCCACCGTGCGACCCGCACGCAACCGACCTGCCTAGGTAAGGAAAATTCCGGCCTATGTTGCAGGTTGATGACCTTTCATCAGAACTGGAAGAAGTTAGAGATTTAACAGTTTATAAGCAAGTACAAAGTCAGGGAAAGCGGGGAGGCGGAAAGAACAAAGGGAAGGTCTGTGATAGGGTGGAAGGCAGGAGTGATTAAATGACAAAAGAGATGATGGTGCAAGGCAAAAAGGGGATGGTAATGGGACAAGTAAAGAAACAAAAGATGGGTCTTCAGGAGGTGTAAATGGTAACAGCAGAAGCATTACCAGCACCTGCTGTCTGAAAAAAATAGGCGCAGTGTTTATGATCTGAAGTTATTGAAATAAATGTTGAGTCCGGAAGGCTGTAAAGTGCCTAATCGGAAGATGAGGTGCTGTTCCTCGAGCTTCATTGAAACAGTATAAGAGGCCAAGGACAGAGAAGTAAGAATGGGAGTGGGACGGAGAATTAAAATGGCAAGCGACTGGTAGCTCAGGGTCACGCTTGCAGTCTGAACGGAGGTGTTCCACAAAGTGGTCGCCCAATCTGCGTTTGGTCTCCCCAATGTAGAAGAGACCGCATCGTGAGCAGCGAATACAGTATACTAAGTTGCAAGAAGTACAAGTAAATCGCTATTTCACCTGGAAAGAGGGTTTGGGTCCCTGAACATTGGGAAGGGAGGAGGTGAAAGGGCAGGTGTTGCATCTTCTGCGCTTGCACAGGAAGGTGCCATGGGAAGGGGAGCGTGTGTTGGTGGTGATAGAAGAGTGGACCAGGGTATCGTGGAGGGAACAGTCCCTTCAGAATGCTGATAGGGGAGGGGAGAAGAAGATTTATTGGGTGGTGGCATTGCGCTGGAGGTGGCGGAAATGCCAAAGGATGATCCATTAAATGTGGAGGCTGTTGGGGTGGAAGGTGAGGACAACGAGACCCTATCATGGTTTTGAGAGGGAGGGGAAGGTGTGAGGGCAGAAGTGTGGGAAATGGGACAGACATGGGTCAACCACAGTGGAGGGGAATCCTCAGGTGAGGGAAAAGGAAGACATATCTGAAGCACTGGTGTGGAAGGTGTCATTGTTGGAACAGATGCGACGGAGAAACTGAGAGAATGATTAGATTTTATGGACGATTTACTTCAACAGATACAGGCTTTGAACTAAAACAGATGTGTGCACAGAGCTGGGCGTATCTGCTATATGGAGTGGCAACAGGAATACGGTGCAGAGGGCGAAGGAGCTGCTAAATGCTTTAATCAAGGGGCAACAGTAAATATATAAATAATCAGAGTAATGAATTACATCTAAAGGGATTTCTTTTAAGAAAAATGATGGGACAGATGAGACCTGTTGCCTGCAATTCCTGTGCCATGTAGGAACACCAGGACGCTTCATGTGTCCTGGATAACCACGTGTGCAGGACGTGCTCCCACCTTTGAACTCAAGCTCAGGGTTCTTGATCAGTATGTTTCCAGCTCAACAAGGAAGGAAGCAGAGCTGGATCTAGTTCTGGGGAACGAAGTGGGGCAAGTGGAGCATGTTTCAGTGCATTTGGGGAACAGTGATCATAATATGATTAGGTTTAGAATAATTATAGAAAAGGACAAGGCAGAATCAAATATAAAAATACTTGACTGGAGGAGGGCTAGCTTCAGTGAGTTGAAAAGGGATTGGAATTAAAAATTGATAGGAAAAACAGTAATTGAACAATGGGAGGCCTTCAAAGATGAAATGATTTTGGTACAGTCTAGACATATTCTTATGAGGGGGAAAGGCATGGCATCCAAAGCGAGAGCTCCCTGGATGACTAAAGATATAGGGCTTGAAATTCGTTTTGGGCGGTGGCACAAAACGGGCGGTATCAGATCGTCCGCCCGTTATACGCAGCGTCTGATATTCAGTTCCATTGCAGTCATCCACTTTGGACCTAAAAAAGATAGATCAGAGTACTTTCTAAATGGTGAAAAGCTAGAAACAGTGGAGGTCCAAAGAGACTTAGGGGTCCATGTACATAGATCATTAAAATGTCATGGACAGGTACAAAAAATAATCAAAAGGCTAATGGAATGCTGGCCTTTATATCTAGAGGACTAGAATACAAGTGGTTAGAAGTCATGCTACAGCTATACAAAGCCCTGGTTAGACCACACCTAGAGTACGGTGTACAATTCTGGGCACCACATCTTGGGAAGGATATACTGGCCTTGGAGGGAGAGCAGCATAGATTTACTAGAATGATAGCCGGACTCCAAGAGTTAAATTATGAGGAGAGATTACACAAACTAGGGTTGCATTCCATGGAATTTAGAAGATTAAGGGGTGATTTTATCAAAGTTTTCAAGATGTTAAGGGGAACAGATAGGGTAGATAGAGAGAAACTATTTCTGCTGGCTGGGGAATCTAGGACAAAATTAGAGCCAGGTTTTTCAGGTGTGTGGTCAGGACACGCAAAGGGTCATAGAAGTTTGGAACACTTTTCCTCAAACAGCAGTTGATGCTGGGTCAATTGTTAATTTTAAGTCTGAGATTCATAGATTTCTGTTTACCAAAGATATTAAGGGAAATGGAGCAAAAGCGGGTATATGGAGTTAGGTCACAGATCTGCCATGATCTCATTGAACGGCGGAACAAGCTCAAGGGGCTAATTGGCCTACTCCTATTTCTATGATCCTGGGATGGGGTGTAAGCTGCTGCCATTTTTTAACTGCACCCCCACCCAGTTTCTAGTTAAAATTGTCCCAAGGGCGAACTGAACTCCATGGAAGCTAGAGATTCCTGGAGCCATCACAGATTTATTGCGCACTGCCCGTTCAATAAAAATATGTGACACTGTTGTAATAATGTCATAAGTGCGATAATTTAAAAATTATATATGACACGCACTTAATTCCGTATAGAAAATAATATCGCGCTGCTATTGGAAAATAAGTGAGTAAATTTAGCAGTGCCTTGTGAATATTGCTTAGTTCTTCAAATATTATATCTGTTGTCAGCCCTTTAATAACATTACAGAACATTTGCCAACATATTTTTGTTAGTTTTTAAATCCCCTGACCTTAATGGGAAAACTGAGCTAGTTGCATTGCTGTCAAAAGCTTTGGCAAACGCCAGTGGATATTTCAATATGCACGTTGCTCAAACTATGGCTGCGATTTTGCCAGCACTCAGAGGGTGGGTTTGGAGGCGGGTCAGGAGTTAAATCCAAAATGATTGACGGCGGGTTACGAACCTGCCGCAAAACCGCCTCCATTCGACTTTCCAAAGTGTCGGGTCTGCGACTCCAGATCAGACCCGACACTAAGCGGTGGGAGAGGCACTTAAGGTAGTTAACTTTTACCTGTTAAATGCTATTTTGACAGGGTTTTTAAATTTTGCCACATTTTCACCGTGTTCCAAGTCATTTGACCAACACGTCAGCTGATTGTGTCGTGTGTTCCAACAAGCTGAATAGTTCACAGCTGCAAGTGCAGCATAAAAGCTAACCTGCCTCATCAGTTCAATTTCAAATACCAGAACTTTCTGATTTCAGGATTTGGAAGACATATTTCAGGTGTATTGAGGTTGTAAGTGTGTGTTGTGAGATGTATATGCACTGTGACCTCCTTGGAATAACCTCTCTCCACATTGGCTGAGCGCTTATAACATCTCATCCTCAAGTGACATATATACCAGCAGAATGGGAACCATTTATACTCTCTTATCCTGGTCCTCAGAATCAGAGGATGAGCAGCTGTGGTGGCAGCAGAACCAGGCACACCAGCAGCACCAACAAGAGCGCCAACCTTCTCCTCTGCCACCTGATGCTGCACAGGGCAGAGGGCGTCAGCGCAGGGCTGCACCGCGCCGCAGGAGATACCCCCAACACAGGGTTTACAGGCAGAGGATGAGCACTTGGAAAACAGTGACAGGATCGGACAAAGTCAACATGGATTTACAAAAGGTAAATCATGCTTGACTAATCTACTGGAATTTTTTGAGGATGTAACTGGTAGAATAGATAAGGGAGAACCAGTGGATGTGGTGTATTTGGACTTTCAGAAGGCTTTCGATAAGGTCCCGCATAAGAGATTAGCGTGCAAAGTTAAAGCACATGGGATTGGGGGTAAGGTACTGACTTGGATAGAGAACTGGTTGGCAGACAGGAAGCAAAGAGTTGGAATAAATGGGTCTTTTTCCGAGTGGCAGGCAGTGACTAGTAGGGTACCGCAGGGATTGGTGCTAGGACCTCAGCTATTCACAATATATATATAAATGATCTAGATGAGGGAACTAGATGTATTATCTCCAAGTTTGCAGACGACACAAAGCTGGGTTGGCGTGTGTGCTGTGAAGAGGATGCAGAGAAACTCCAGTATGATTTGGACAGGGATGGGTGATTATACTGCATTTGCCATGCATCTGCCCAATGTGGATAAATGCAAGGTTATCCACTTTGGTGGCAAAAACAGGAAGACAGATTATCTGAATGGCAATAGATTGGGAAAAGGGGAAGTACAACAAGACCTGGGTGTCCTTGTGCACCAGTTGCTGAAGGTAAGCATGCAGGACCAGCAGGTGATTAAGGCGGCAAATGGTATGTTGGCCTTCATAGCGAGAGGATTCGATTACAGGAGCAAGGATGTCTTGCTGCAGTTGTACAGGGCCTTGGTGAGACCACACCTTGAGAATTGTGTGCAGTTTTGGTCGCCTTATCTGAGGAAGGATGTTCTTGCCATGGAGAGAGTGCAGCGAAGATTCACCAGACTGATACCTGGGATGGCAGGAATGACGTATGAGGAGAGATTGGGTCGATTGGGCTTATATTCGCTTGAGTTTAGAAGAATGAGAGGGGATCTCATTGAAACTTATAAAATTCTAACAGGACTAGACAGACTAGATGCAGAAAGGATGTTCCCGATGGCGGGGGAGTCCAGAACAATAGGTCACAGTCTAAGGATAAGGGGTAAGCCATTTAGGACTGAGATGAGGAATTTCTTCACCCAGAGAGTGGTGAACCTGTGGAATTCTCTGCCACACAGTGCAGTTGAGGCCAATTCATTAAATATATTCAAGAAGGTGTTGGATATATTTCTTGAGGCTAAAGGAATCAAGGGATATGGGGAGAAAGCAGGGACAGGGTACTGAATTTGGATGATCAGCCATGATCTCATTAAATGGCGGAGCGGGCTCGAGGGGCCGAATGGCCTATTCCTGCTCCTATCTTCTATGTTTCTATGTTTCCTCAACATGACTGAGCAGCAGTGCCAAAGGAGGCTGAGACTTTCGTGAGAGGTAGTCGCTGACATCTGCGCAATGCTGCAACAACACCTGGAGCCCAGAGGAGCAGGTGGACACTCCTTACCAGTGGCTGTCAAAGTCACCACCGCCTTCAACTTCTTTGCGTCAGGGTCCTTCCAGGGATCAGCAGCAGACATCAGCGGCATCTCCCAGTTGGCTGCCCACAGAAGCATCATGCAGGTTACCGATGCCCTGTTTGCCAAGTCGGCCAATTACATCCACTTCTCAACGGATGAAGCAAGTGTTACCGCGCGGGCAGTTGGGTTTGCCAATCTGGCAGGCTTTCCAAGGGTGCAGGGCGTCATGGACTGCACACGTGGCCATCAGGGCACCCCATTCACAACCCAGCTGCATCTGTGAACCACAGGGGCTTCCACTCCCTTAACATGCAGCTGGTGTTTAACCACAGGAAGAATATTATGCATGTGTGCGGGAAGTTCTCTGGAAGCTGCCATGACTCGTACATCCACCAACCCAACTTTCCGGATGGCTACTTGGAGATAAGGGCTATCCCCTGAAGACGTGGCTAATGACACCGATAAGGAGGCCATCAAATGAAGTTGGGGAGCATTACAATGAGAACCACATTTCCAGCAGAAGCATCATGGAGCAAACCATCAGCTTGCTCAAAATGCGCTTCAGATGCCTGGACAGATCTGGTGGAGCCCTACAGTACGCACCAGCCAGGGTGTCCAGAATCATCGTGGTCTGCTGTGCCCTGCACAACATCGCACTGCAGCGTGGCTTACCACTGCCTGAGGAACAAGTGGCAGCGTGCACAGCTCCTCAAAGGAGGAGGAGGAGGAAGAAGAGCCAAATGAGGCTGCAGATGAGGAACACCTGGCGGAAACGGCTGTTCCAGCACATGAGCTCATTGCTGGCCATGAGGCAAGGGATGGACTAATCCATGCCAGATTCACGTAAGTTTACACAGCACAGATATGTGGCTGGCACATGCACATGAAGGTTGGCAGGACCTCCATTCCACATCATACAGCATCTGTACAATGAACTGTGCATTCTTAACACTCTCCCCACCATCACTGCAGATGAAAGGCGCCCTCACCCCTCACTGTGCCACTTCCAATTTTGAGCACACATAGGGCAATGCAATGAATCATTCACATTGCATTACTTTAATACAATAGAAATAAAGATCACAAACGTAACTTTGGATTATATGAAAACACCCAAGTGACGACCCTTGTGACTATTTGGGCTAAAAATTCAGTTTGGGGCGCCAAGCTCGCCTGGGCGCGGGAATTACCGCTGCGCGCGGAGCCACTTGCACCATCGGGATATTCAGTTTCAGCGCCCCAAATGGAAGCCGGCCGCTAAACAAGGCTTTCGGCGCCCCGCTTGGGGCGCTGAAACTGAATTTCGGCGCACAAAGTGCCGCAGCGCCACCCACTGCGGCACAGCAGGCTGCGGTACTGCATGCCTTCCTCCCACTGTTAAGGGGGAGGTGCCTGCAACAGCGCGATCCCCACTCGTGAGTGCCGGCAAATGAGCTCGGCACTAAGGAGAAGTGCCGGGCTCTCGGGAAACAGCCGGCAATGCCGCGGGGGGGGGCGGGTGTAGGAGGCCGGGGACGGAGCTGCGGGCAGGCGGCCGCCGAAAAAGCGGCCGGCCGCACCTCCACCTTAACTCGCCCCACTACCGCCACAGGTAGGCCCCTGTATACCGGTCGCTATTTGCGGCCGGCGCGGAAGAGGCGGCCACGACCTAATATGGTGCTCGGGGCGGTAGCGGGGCGCTGCGCACACCGATGACGTCATCGGTGGCGGCGCAGTGCTACAGGCTAACGCCGCCATTAGCGCCCCGCTAAATATCGCGATGGTTGTGGCCAGTGGCGCTAAAGCCTCTGAGTGGCCTCTTTGGGCGCAAACTGGTGGCGCAAGCAACTGAATTTCTAGGCCTTTGTGCTTTAGCTTTCTCTTACGCATGCTTCTACATGGTGCTTCCCCTGTGGATTCAGCTGATGTAGAGGCACCTTGCTCACTTCCCTGTTGCGCCTGCTTAGACGACTTTGGCGGTCGTCCTCTGGCCTTGGAAGCCTTGGAGGGCTCTGCCAAAGTCTGCTCCTCCTGCGGCTGTGCAGGGGCAGAGACGGCCATCTCTGCTGGGTGAGGCATCTGGGGCTCTGATCGAGGGCTCTGCAGTGGCATGAGAGTGTGAGCACTTGGAGAGGAGTCCCCACATCCTTGTTCTTGACCACCACCATCCCGCTCATGGGTCACCTGCACTTCACTGCTAGCAAGTGGCTGGAGAGCACCTTGCTGCACATCAGTGGGGCCATGTGGACCCGTCTCTGTACCGACAGTCCTCATAACGAGGACGTCCATGTACCTCTGGTTCCTCTCCACGATAGATGCCCATCTATCCTCCATAGCTGACCATCTATCTAGAAGAGTTACCATGTTGGTTTGTGTCTGGCAATTTATGACCTCCATGGAGGTTGCCATCCTTTCCATGGTGGCACCTACATTCGCCATTGTGTGCACCACGGCATTGCTCATGTTTGACAAGGACTCCTCCTTTCTCTGCACCCTCGCAGTTACCATGGTTGCAAGCCCAGTCAGAGCTTCCTGCACTTGTTCCTGAAGCTCCAGCACCATTTTCTTTCTGGTTGGCCCCAGAGGCACAGCATCTACATGCAGCTAAGCATAGCTAGAAGCATCCAGCGCCCTCCAACGAGGGCTCTCCACTGCTGTCCCTGTCTCCGCCATCTGCTCCTGCTCACTTGTGAGCTATGATACACCAGGTGACAACACTGCTCTATGTCACAAACGACCCACCGATGTGTGCGTCTCTGCGCTAGTGCGCTCATTTCTGCTGACGCTGCTTCCTCAGAGGGTGGAGGTTCCCCTGAGGAGTCCTCCTGCTCTTCCTCCTGGACAGTGGGGAGGGGGGCTCTCGATGATCCTGTGGGGGAGTAAAGGCATGAGTTAGACATGCGATATGTGGGTTGCAGACACATCCCATTGTGCAGATGATCAGAACTCAATTTCTATGAACATCATAAGAACATAAGAAGTAGGAGCAGGAGTAGGCCATACGGCCCCTCGGGCCTGCTCCACCATTCAATAGGATCATGGCTGATCCGAACCTAGACTCACGTCCACTTCCCTGCCCGCTCCCCGTAACCCCTAATTCCCTTATCAGCTAGGAAACTGTCTATCTCCGTTTTAAATTTATTTAATGTTGCAGCTTCCACAGCTCTCTGAGGTAGCAAATTCCATAGATTTACTACCCTCTGAGTGAAGAAGTTTCTCCTCATCTCAGTTTTGAAACGGCAGCCCCTTATTCTGAGATTATGCCCCCTAGTTCTAGTCTCACCCATCAGTGGTAACATCCTCCCCGCATCCACCCGATCAAGCCCCCTCACAATCTTATATGTTTCGATAAGATCGCCTCTCATTCTTCTGAATTCCAATGAGTAGAGGCCCAACCTACTCCACCTTTCCTCATAAGTCAACCCCCTCATCTCCGGAAGCAACTGAGTGAACCTTCTCTGAACTGCCTCGAGAGCAAGTATATCTTTTCTTAAATATGGAAACCAAAACTGTACGCAGTATTCCAGGTGTGGCCTCACCAGTACCCTGTATAACTGAAGCAAGACTTCCCTGCTTTTATACTCCAACCCCCTTGCAATAAAAGCCAAGATTCCATTGGCCTTCCTGATCACCTGCTGTACCTGCATACTAACCTTCTGTGTTTCATGCACCAGGACCCCCAGATCCCTTTGTACTGTAGCACTTTGCAGTTTCTTTCCATTTAGATAATAACTTGCTCTTTAATTTTTTCTGCCAAAGTGCATAACCTCACACTTTCCAACATTATATTCTATCTGCCAAATTTCTGCCCACTCACTTAGCCTGTCTATGTCCCATACGAGTCACTCATTAATGCAAAATCAGAGGGTTGGAAATCAATTCTGTCACCAGCGTGCTGTACTGCGCCCATCTCTTCGTCCCCCACTTCCAGCTCCTCTACACCACCAACGATCTCCAGAGCTGCCTCCTCAGCGTGCGTTAGATGCGCCACGGATGGTGGGCCTCCTCCTGTCCTTCCCCTCTCCTTATTGTGGGCTCTCTTTTCCTGCAATGAGGGACACGTGGAGTTTCAGAGAGATTGATCCAGAGAGATTGATGGAGTGAGTGTAAAGAATGTTTAGAGGAAGACAATGATGGAGTGAGGTGCCAATACCCAGGTCCCTCCCTGTGCGTTGTTAGTTGTTGTCATTGCATAACAGTGAGAGTGAGTGTTGCACAGTAAGATGGTGAAGTGATTCTGTACATAGAGAGAGGGATGGGTAAGGGTGCAAGGGATGTTAAGGTCAGTTGGGATGTGGAGGAGTAGGTTGCCAAAGCAGAGTGATGGGGATGAGAAGAGATGGGAAGCAGATTGAAGGTAAGTATGATATTATACTCACTTATGCTGAGCGCATCAGATCATTAGACCTTTTCCTGCACTGAACCCAGGTGTGTGTACAGACCGACCTTGCACTGACCTCCTCAGCAATTTGCAGTCAGGCTGCCTTTGTATGCTGAGGAGGCTTCCTCCATCCATCGGAAGGGAAGAGGACCTCCTTGTGTCCTCTTACTCCCTCCACAAGAGCACGGAGGGAGTCATCATCAAACCGGGGAGCAGCCTTGGCCTGCAGCAACCAGCATTCGGGTGCAGAAAAGAGAGTCATAATCAAAGGGGACATGGCCCCCTTCAATATAGAGGCTCCCAGCGCGTCATCAGCGCAATCAGCCGACCCGCACCCACCGATTGGGCCGGGTAGCGCGCATGGCGTCCTTAATGAGGCCAATCTGGGGAAAATCATTATTGCAGGGCGGCTGCAACCAGCAGCGGGACCGGAACCCGCCAAACAACGGGCCCGCCACCATCCCGCCTCCGGGCGGAAAATCCAGCCCTACGAGGGAGTCCCCCCACACAGTGCATTCAGCGTTCCCTAGGACACAAAGTAAGTATGCTATTCCCGAGCGTTCATACTTCACTGTGTGAAGACCAAGGAGACTTGCTCTGATCAGCAGTCCCAAGTAACTACAAAGCAGATCTAAATAAAACTTCCATAGTGAAGAGTTCCAAAACTTTAACTGAATTAATTTCACATACATAGTTTACTCGTATGAACAAATTTAATCTCCATACTATATTCTTATCCATTAAACAGTATATTTCCAGTTATCTACTATTAGATCCTACATTGTGACAGAGGAGTTAAAGGAATATGGTATCACACAATGACATATCTGTCTAGACAGTCTAGATCAGTCATCTTTAATGGCCCAGAAATTGGTGTCGGGGGCTTCCCGCGGGTGCAAGCCCCCGGCCTACACTTATATAGCGTGCCGAAAGTTGAAGCCTGGCCCTGCGTGGATTTCCTGTCAGTGGCCCGGTTCAGCTCCCGGCGCGCTGTGCGTGCGTGATCCAGCGGTGTAGTTAGTTCGATGAGCCGGCTGGGATCACGTGAGCACTGGGCAACCAATCGGAGGTTGCAAAAGTTCATTCATGAGTTTGATAGTAAGAACTGTCAAACTCATGAAAACTCCGGGCACCCAAAACAGTACTTAAACTTCAAATAAAAGTTTTAAAAAATCCCACTAATTAAATGAACTATTAATAACTGTAAAAAACTATTTTAAACAATTATTCAAATTTCTGAAAAAATAAATTTTTTAAGAAATCGGGTCTAAAAATAGTTACTGTAAAGTCTTAAAAAATATTAAAAATAATAAACCTGTGGAAAAAAATTTCTAACTTTAATTATTAGACCACTTACCTTTTAAAACTAAGTCCTTACATCTGCTTTTTTCATTCGTAAAAAGTTGAGGCCTTCACGCACGGGCAAACCTTTAAAAAAAAAAGGAATTTCAGCGCGCACGCGCAGACTCCTGCGCGCACGCGTTCGACCTCTGAACCCCTTGGTTCAGAGGAAAGGAAATGCCGGTTTTCCACGCATGCGCTGTGCATGCTGAAATCCAGCACTTCCATCGGGCCCACGTGTGAGTACCCCGTCCGTACTCACGCGTTGGGACCCGAATTACTGGGCCATTATCCACATCATTCTGTCTCTACCATACTCAGAGCTCAACAGTAAAACATTTAAAAAACATTGCCCAGGTGACACTTGCATACAAAAGCTCAACACCTCTGCATGAAATTCCTCTGTTCATGGAGGAATTAACCCAAAGTGGCTAAAATTGCAGACTGACGAATGTCAAATAAAGACATTAAAGGAACGATTTTAACTCCCTCCGTGGTAGCAGAGTTAAAATCGGGGCATGCAGCTCACTGGTGGCATGTTAATGAGGCCTAGGACTCGAAAGTTAAAATCTACCCCTTAGTATACATAGTATCAGACAGCACAGGAAACCATTCAACCCATTGCCTGTGCTAGCTCTTTGAAACAGTTATCCAATTATTCCCACTCCCCTGCTCTTCTCCATAGTCCTGCAATTTTTTTTCCTTTTCAAGTATTTATCCAATTCCCTTATGAAAGTTACTACTGAATCTGCTTCCACTACCCTTTCAGGCAGTGCATTCCAGATACAAACAATTTGCTGCATAAAGAAAAAACCTTCTCATCTCCCCTCTGGTTCCTTTGACAATTATTTGAAATTGGTGTCCATTGGTTACTGAATTTAGGTACATTTGCACACTAATACCACAAACAGTAATTTCTAAGTTTGAATTTTTTCTTTGTCTCTTCTTCCTGGAAGCATCGACTCACACTGATTTTTGGTGATGACAGACAGCCATCCATCATGTCACCAAAGTGCCCATTCATTGTGTGCAAGCCTAATGAGCTGTGCCTGATCGCACCCTTGCCACTTCCTTCGCCCGACCATTGGCGGCCATGTCTTCAGCCATCTCGGCCCCAAGTTCTGGAAATCCCTCTGCAAACCTTGGAGTTGTTCTCCTTGGAGCAGAGAAGGCTAAGAGGTGATTTGAGTAAATAAAGAGAAACTGTTTCCAGTGCTTGAAGGGTGGATAACCAGAGGGCACAAATTTAAGGTGATTAGCAAACGAACCAGAAGCGACATTAGGAAAAACTGTTTTGCGCAACGAGTGGTTAGGATTTGGAATGCACTGGCTGATAGGGAGATGGTGGCAGATTCAAAGAAGCCTTCAAAAGGGAATTGGATAAATACTTGGAAGGGGAAAAATTTTCAGGGATATGGGGAAAGACTGGGGGAGTGGGACTAACAGGTCCACAGATCCTTGAAGGTAGCAGGCCAGGTAGATAAGGTGGTTAAGAAGGCATATGGAATACTTGTATTCTATGCCTCCGCTAATAAAGGCAAGAGCAGGGAGGTTATGCTTGAACTGTATAAAACACTGGTTAGGCCACAGCTAGAGTACTGCGTGCAGTTCTGGTCACATTACAGGAAAGATGTGATTGCACTAGAGCGAGAACAGAGGAGATTTACCAGGATGTTGCCTGGACTGGAGAATTTTAGCTATGAGGAAAGATTGGATAGGCTGGGTCTGTTTTCTTTGGAACGGAGGAGGCTGAGGGGGCGACCTTATTGAGGTGTATAAGATTATAAGGGGCCTAGATAGAGTGGATAGGAAGGACCTATTTCCCTTAGCAGAGGGGTCCACAACCAGGGGGCATAGATTTAAAGTAAGGGTAGGAGGTTTAGAGGAGATTTGAGCGGAAATTTCTTCACCCAGAGGATGGTGGGGGTCTGGAACTCACTGCCTGAAAGGGTGGTAGTGGCAGAAACCCTCACCACATTTAAAAAGTGCTTGGATGTACACTTGAAGTGTCGTAACCTACAGGGCTATGGACCAAGAGCTGGAAAGTGGGATTAGGCTGGAGAGCTCTTTGTCGGCTGGCACGGACAAGATGGGCCGAAATGGCTTCCTTCCGTGCTGTAAATTTTTATGATTTCCATGAACAGGATTACTCTTCGAAAGAACCAGTGCAGACTCGATGGGCTGAATGGCCTCTTTCTGTGCTGTACTATTCTATGAATCTATGATTCAAACCTCCTCACCTCTCCACCTCTTTTTCCCCCTTTAAGATGCTGCTTAATACCTACCTCTTTGACCAAGCCTGTCTGAATGTCTCCTTCTTTGGGTCAGTGTCAATTTTTGTCTGATTACATTCCTGTGAAGCACCTTGGAATGTTTTTCTATGTTAAAGGCACTATATAAATGCACTTATTTGTTGTTGTTGCCCAAAGTCCACACATACATCTTCCAGCATGTGTCCTTAGCCAATTTGACATTTATTTATTTTCTCTCCCCAGGCCAGGGGTATTTAGACCAGTTACAGTGGCTCAATCACCGACTCACTGATATTGGTTAATTCAGCATAGACCAAAGCATCAAACCTGGGACCTTTCTACTTTCTATGGTTCAATATCACATCATGTAAATTATTGCCCGTCGGTCGTTTTTCTTTATTTGGCTCTCCTTTTAATAGTGCAGCTTAACTCTAGAGCGGTTAGAGGCCTGCTTGGGACTGTATTTATCATAAACATTAATATCCGCTGGTAAGTTGATCAGTGTTCTAATCTGCAGGTTCTGTGTTTTTTTTTACAGATACATACAGTGTGAATCCGAGTAGCATAGAATACAGCCCAAGCTTACTGGCCAAAAATACATCACTGCCGCACCTGACATTTGTTGTAAGGAGCCAAATATTGAGAAGCCTAGTAACTGAGCTTTCCTGACGACAACACATAAAGCACCAAGAAATTTCAAGTTCAATATGTGAACTTTGCTCAGTTAGCTGATCACAGCCTAGATACTGGTAAAAAGAAAAAACCACAGTTAATTCTGGATAATTCTGGATATCAAATAAAAACAAACAGCATTAGAAATTGATAGCTACAGTATAGCAGCAATTTTAGCACCCATTTCATTGGGGGGAATTTTTACTTACTGACAGGGAGCAGGGGAGTCCGGTAGCCCGCGGAAAACCCGGAAGTCTGGGAGATTTAACTCCACAGCGTGCGTCTTTCGTCAATGACAGGTTCCCCGCCCAGAAGTTAGCCTGATTAACAGGCTTGGCATCCAGTTGGGTGGGGAGCATTCACAAGGAAGCCGCTGGAACAGGTAGGCCTGATCATAAGGGGGGTCCGATCCCCGGCCCTGGCAGGGGGGTCTGATTCCTGACCCGTGGGGTGGGGAGGGGTTTGTATGAGGGGGGTCTGATGGTGGGGGAGCTGGGAGGAAGTCCTCCTGGCCCACAAGGAGTGCTCCCTGAGGCTGTCCTCATCTCGCTGCAGCTGTCGGGTTTCCCGAGACCCGGGAGACCCAACTGGCCACAGTAAAACCTGCCCTGCAGGTTAAATCTGAGGCTTCCAGACTACTTAACATATTTAAAAAGCCAAACCGCCTCCTGGGAGCAGGTTGGCTGCCCATCCCTTGTCCCGCCTCGGGTAAAACCCAGAAGTCGGTGGTTTGGAGCCGGCTTCCCGACTCGCCTCTAATTTTTGGCCATTTAACCGCACCCACCTGCTCACCCATGTTAAAATTCCCCCCATTGTACTCAGCTCTTAAGGCCGTGAAGGCATTGATTCAGTTCTAACCTTGACTCTAAAGTTAAGCTGCGTCTTACTTTGAAGTTTATGATATCTCTGGGATTTAGACATTTTCTTGAAGCTGTGTGATGTACAGAGGTATGTCATCAGTTTTTTCTACTGACTTACGTTGATAATGTTCACGTTCGTGATATTCTCGGAATTTGCTTGGAGCTGCTCCCGTTCCATCGCTGTAACTTCGCGGAAGTGCAGCAAGAACCCTGTCTAGGTGTTAAAAAAGGGTTTCTGCCGCACTTCCAATGGAATGTGAGCAAACCTTTGTGATGTAACGGAGCTCTCTGTTCAATAATGCTCTATTGATTTGGCTCATTTGATTGGTGTGATTTGGCTGTTGTCCCATCAAGACTCAGGCCACTGAGATCAAATGACGAATTTCTTTTATGCTACATTTCTATTGCCAGTGCATCTTAATAAGAACATAAGAAATAGGAGCAGGAGTAGGCCATTCGGCCTTTCGAGTCTGCTCCATTATTCAATAAGATCATGATGTGGAGATGCCGGTGTTGGACTGGGGTGGACAAATGTGAGAAGTCGCACAACACCAGGTTATAGTCGCACAACACCAGGTTATGCTCTGGGGCATCCTTTCCTGCAACGTATGAGGTAGACAACGTTGGCCGAGTCACATGAGTATGTACCATGTACCTGGTGGGTGGTGTCCTTCGTCAGGTGAAGTGAAGAGAAGCATATAGGCACAGCATATATAGTCAGAGAGCACTGCCAGATGATTACAGGTAATCTTTCTAACTGCCCTTTAACACACCTCGGCAGAGAGATAATCACAGCAATCAAAGGTGTGGATGGTGTCCAAACAGGTCAGTCAGGAAAACATTACATCAAAGAACAATGAGGTGGGGTCACAAGGGGTCAAGTGTTGCAGATGAAAAACAAAAAACAAACAAAACATTTTTTTGCTGAAAATCACAGCAGGTCCGGCTGCATCTGTGTAGAGAGAACAAGCCAACAACGACTTGAGTCTGGATGACTCTACGTCAGGTGGGGTTACATGTAGCGTGACATGAACCCAAGATCCCGGTTGAGGCCGTCCTCATGGGTGCGGAACTTGGCTATCAGTTTCTGCTCGACGATTTTGCATTGTCGTGTGTCTCGAAGGCTGCCTTGGAGAATGCTTACCCGAAGATGGGAGGCTGAATGTCCTTGACTGCTGAAGTGTTCCCCGACTGGGAGGGAACACTCCTGCCTGGTGATTGTTGTGCGGTGTCCGTTCATCCGTTATTGCAGTGTCTGCATGGTCTCGCCGATGTACCATGCTCTGGGGCATCCTTTCCTGCAACGTATGAGGTAGACAACGTTGGCCGAGTCACATGAGTATGTACCGTGTACCTGGTGGGTGGTGTCCTCACGTGTGATGATGGTATCTGTGTTGGTGATCTGGCATGTCTTGCAGAGGTTGCCGTGGCAGGGTTGTGTGGTGTCGAGGTCGCTGTTCTCCTGAAAGCTGGGTAATTTGCTGCGAACGATGGTCTGTTTGAGGTATAGCCGGCTGTTTGAAGGTGAGTAGTGGAGATGTGGGGATGGCCTTAGCGAGGTGTTCGTCGTCATCGATATGTTGAAGGCTGCGAAGAACATGGCGTAGTTTCTCCGCTCCGGGGAAATACTGGATGACGAAGGGTACTCTGTTGGTTGTGTCCCGTGTTTGTCGTCTTAGGAGGTCTATGTGATTTTTCACTGTGGCACGTCGGAACTGTCGATCGACGAGTCGAGCGTCATATCCCGTTCTTACAAGGGCGTCTTTCAGCGTCTGTACGTGTCCATCGCATTCCTCCTCGTCTGAGCAGATCCTGTGTATTCGCAGGGCTTGTCCATAGGGGATGGCTTCTTTAACGTGGTTAGGGTGGAAGCTAGAGAAGTGGAGCATCGTGAGGTTGTTCGTGGGCTTGCGGTAGAGTGAAATGCTGAGGTGTCCGTCTTTGATGGAGATTCGTGTGTTCAAGAATGAAACCGATTCTGGGGAGTAGTCCATGGTGAGTTTGATGGTGGGATGGAACTTGTTGATGTTATCGTGCAGTCTTTTCAGTGATTCTTCGCCGTGGGTCCATAGGAAGAAAATGTTGTCGATGTATCTGGTGTATAGCGTTGGTTGGAGGTCCTGTGCAGCGAAGAAGTCTTGCTCGAACTTGTGCATGAAGATGTTGGCGTATTGGGGTGCGAATTTGGTCCCCATGGCTGTTCCGTGTGTTTGGGTAAAGAACTGGTTGTCCAAAGTGAAGACATTGTGGTCAAGGATGAAGCGGATGAGTTGTAGGATGGCGTCTGGAGATTGGCTGTTGTTGGTGTTGCGTACTGAGGCTATCGCAGCGATGCCGTCATTGTGGGGGATACTGGTGTAGAGTGCCGCGACAATTTTTCGTGACTGCAAATGGCATTAAAGATGACGTGAAAGTGGCGACGTTCCTCAGTGTGATCGGAGCAAAAACATTTGGCTTGTTACGGAGTTTGATTCACCCGGATAAGCCCGGCACTAAGACATATGATCAGATTGTGGAAGTTTGGAAACACAATTCGCACCCAAGCCGCTGCTGATTGCCGAGAGGTTCAGGTTTCACAAACGAAACCAAGGGGAGGGTAAGTCCATAGCCGAATATGTTGCAGTGCTAAAGAAGCTAACGGAGCATTGTGAGTTTGGTGAAACTCTAAATGACACTGTCCGTGATAGGTTTGTGTGTGGATTAAGATGTGAAGCAACACAGAAGCGCTTGCTCATGACTGACAAACTGACGCTTAAATCAGCAGTGGAGCTCGCTGTGTCTATGGAGTTAGCAGCTAAAGATGAACAGCTGTTGAGGGCTGCAACAAGAGTGCACAAGGAAGCAGCTACACCGGATAAGCATGCAAGGGGCGCCAGAGAGTGTTACAGATGTGGAAGGTCAGGTCCTCAGCCATCTGACTGCTGGTGTAAAGACCTGACCTGTCGGAAATGTGAAAAGAAAGGACACATTGAACGTGTGTGTAAAGGGCAAAGCAAACAATCCTACACAGAGACACACACAAACAAACAAGGAAACACATCCAACTGGCGTTCTAAAAAGAAAAACCTACACATGGTGAAACAAGAACAGGAAGACAGTGACACAGACTTTGATGGGGAGCTGAATCTCCATGTGTTAACGGTGAATGGAGGCTCATCAGGCTATGGAGTCACTCCACTACTAGAGGGAATACCGGTCAAAATGGAGCTGGATATGGGGGCTGCTGTCTCCTTGATTTCAGAGAGGCTATTCAAAGAAAAACTGGACCACCTATCACTGACGCCGGCCAAGCTCATCTTAAAGACCTACACTGGGGAAACAGTCCCAATGCTGGGTAAGACGGAGGTCAAGGTGGAGCTTAATGGACAAACCGTGATGCTGCCAGTTTACGTGGTCAAGGGTGACTATCCATCCCTGATGGGCAGGCCATGGTTGGAGAAAATTCATCTGGATTGGAAAAAAGTGAATGCGGTGTCAGTCGAAGAGGCGGGGCTAGCGGCAGTGTTGACAAAGCATGCGGCTGTCTTTGATGGAGAATTGGGGAGTATGAAGGGGATTACGGTCAAACTCAAGGTGAAGCCTGACAGCCAGCCACGATTCCTGAAGGCCAGGAATGTTCCCTACGCCCTCAGACCAAAGGTGGAGGCTGACCTGGAGCGTCTGGTCAAGATAGGGGTCCTGGTGCCGGTTTTGCACAGTGAGTGGGCCACGCCCATGATACCAGTGATGAAGAGTGACGGCGCGGTTCGCTTATGTGGAGATTTCAAAGTAACAGTGAATCTTATGCTCTCAGCTGAACAGTACCCCCTCCCCATCATTGAAGATCTTTTCGCGGGTCTAGCAGGTGGTCAGAAGTTTAGCAAGATTGATCTATGCCAAGCCTACTTGCAGATGCATGTAAAAGAGGATTCAAAGAAGTACCTCACCATCACCACCCACAAGGGCCTCTACAGGTACTGCCGCCTACCCTTTGGTATAACGTCAGCACCAGCATTGTTTCAGCGGGCTATGGACCAGATCTTAAGCGGCATTCCAGGGGTACAATGTTATCTCGACGATATCCTTGTCACAGGAAAGGACGACAACGAGCATCTGCAGAACCTGACGAAGACACTGGGAAGACTTGAAGAATATGGCTTACGCGTTCGCGAGGACAAATGCGAATTTTTCAAGCCATCAGTGGAGTACCTAGGCCATGTCATCGACGCGGACGGCCTACACACAGCACCGTCGAAAGTGAAAGCCATTGCCGACGTTCCTGCACCTACAAGTGTCGGCCAGCTGCGGTCATTCTTAGGTCTCCTGAACTATTACAGAAAGTTTATTCCACAGCTGGCATCACTGTTGAAGCCATTACATGAGTTGCTGTGTCAGGGCAAGGCCTGGGCGTGGACGAAGGAGTGCGAAACTGCATTCAAGAAAGCCAAAGCAGCTTTGACTGACCCCAGAGTGTTGACGCACTTTGACCCGTCGTTGCAGATTCAGCAGGCCTGTGATGTGTCGCCTTATGGCGTCGGCGCGGTCGTGTCCCACATCTTTCCCTCAGGCGAAGAGAAGCCGATTGCATTCGCGTCAAGGTCCCTGAGCAAGGCGGAGGTGAAATACCCGCAGATCGAAAAAGAGGCTTTGGGCATCATCTTTGGAATCAAAAAGTTCCATCACTACTTGTTCGGAAGGAAATTCACCTTGCTGACGGATCATCGTCCTCTGACATCGATCTTTGGTTCACACACAGGAATACCCTCCCTGGCAGTGTGCAGGATGCAGCGCTGGGCGCTGATGTTAAGCGCTCACAATTACAACATCAAATACCGGAGTTCAGCAGCACATGGCAATGCGGATGGATTGTCAAGACTTCCGCTGCCTGTGCCCTCTGAAGGCTGTGAGCAGAAGATTTTCTACTTTGACATGGTGAGCAATGCCCCTGTCACGGCCCGGCAGGTCAAGGAAGAGACCAGAGTGGACCCTACGCTATCCAAGGTGCTGGATCGGGTGATGCGAGGAGACGGATCACGGGTGTCAGACGCACCACCTGAGCTCCTACCTTACCTGTCAAGAGGGAAGGAGTTGTCTGTCACGTCAGGATGCCTCCTTTGGGGCATGCGAGTGATCATACCACCAAAGCTGCGGAAACATGTCCTCAACGAGCTGCACTCAGGAGATTGTGGTATTGTCCGGATGAAGGAGCTGGCATGAAGCTACTTCTGGTGGCCCGGTCTGGATCATGAAATTGAAGTTGAAGCAAAATCATGCCCATCATGCGAGACAACCAGGGATACGCCAAGCGCAGCGCCACTGCATCCATGGGAATGGCCGGCGACACCGTGGCAATGGATCCATCTGGACTTCGCGGGACCAGTGGAAGGAGCGATGTTCCTGGTCGCGGTGGATTCCCATTCCAAATGGCCGGAGGTTGCAGTGATGTCCACTACCACTACGGAGAAAACCATCGAGACTCAGAGAGATGTTCGGGCGATTTGGTCTGCCGGAGCAGATCGTAACCGACAATGGAACACAGTTCACATCCCAGGAGATGGAGGAGTTCCTCAAGAGCAATGGAATCCAGCACACGTTCACCGCGCCTTATCATCTATCCACGAATGGATTGGCGGAGAGATTTGTCAGAACGCTGAAACGCGCGTTGAAAGCGGCAAGAAGTGATGCTCCTCTAAAGCAGCGCCTGAATGCTTTCTTGCTGAAATAACGAAACACGCCTCATGCTACGACTGGAGCATCTCCTGCTTACCTAGTCATGGGAAGGCAGCTACGGACACGCCTTGACCTGCTGAGGCCAACGTCCACAGAAGCAGTGGTGCACACCAATCAGCAGGATCAAGTCAGCAGACGAGCTCAGAGGTCCAAAGAACAACACTTTGTGGTGGGGGGCAAAGTCCTCGCGCGTAACTACACCACCCCGGAGCGGTGGGTCCCAGCTACGGTCATTCAAAAGACGGGCCCCGTTTCATACCGAGTCCGCACCGGAGATGACCGAACATGGAGACGGCATGTAGACCAGTTACTGCCAAGACAGTTGCCACAGGTAACCCAAGAAACACAGGATCAAGGACCTGCTGGGGGCTCCAGCAGGAACTGGTCGTCCGACCCTGAGACGGTGGCACCATCCACTCTTGTGCCATCGAGGGAGGAAGCCACGCCTGCAGGGTCACTGGAGAGCCAGCCAGAGCCTGCTCCTGAGACTAGGTGTTACCCCCAAAGAGAAAGGCAGCCCCCAGAGCGCCTTAGCTCCAGTTAGTGCTAACCTGTATGCATGGGGCAGAATAATCCCCAGGGTTAGCGGAATGTAGAGGCAGTCTACCTTCTCTTCCAAAGTTATGCGGGTTAGGTTGATTGGCTATGATAAATTGACCTAGTGTTAGGGGGATTAAATACGTGGGGTTACGGGGATAGGGTGTGATATGTGTTGATGTAGAGGTTACGGGGATCGGGTGGGATATGTGTCGGTGCAGGCTCGATGGGCTGAAATGGCCTCTATCTGCACTGTGGGGTTTCTGTGATTCTGTGATTCTGTTATAGTCATTTTCAGTTATTCTGTTTTGTGGACATTCTGGCCTAGAAATTCGGTTGGTTGCGCCAGCGATTAGCGCCTAAAGAGCCCGAGATTTGGGGCGTTACCCAATTTTCGGACGTGCGCAGTGATCCTAGCGCATCCGGCCATATTGAGTAGCCTGTTCGCGCCGGCGCTAAGTCTTTGCGCCCGCTTGCGGGCGCAGCCAGATAATGATGTCATTTCATTGTGCAATGCCTTTTTGGCGCCCCATACCGGAAATTCAGTGGCGCCCCCCTCCGTTTCGCCTGGCGCTATTAGTGACAGTTCGATGGAACGTTACCAGGTCCTTCTCGGACTCGGGGGGCGCTCTTTAAAGGGGACAGCACTAGTATAAAACCGGCAGCCATTTGGCCTGGCCATACTGCTCGCTGCTGGAGAGAGTTGCAGTCCTTCAGTGGCACAGACTTGTTCTTATTGAGCCAGAGGAGACTTGGGACCTTCAGCCCTGTTCAGAACAGTTGGATCCAGAAAGCTGACTGCGTCTTACTCGTCAGCCAGAATAATGGGGGCTGCTTTGGAGGGGAACGTCATCCTTGCTGAACAACTGGCAAGGGCACAGAAACGGAGGGAGAGAGGGCCGGGATTGGCCAGAAGGAGGAGGGCCAATGGATGTCGCCAAATCCGCCCATACACTGCCAGGGTTTTCAGGCAGCAGGTCTCCTACCTTACCATGTCGGAGGAGCAGTGTCTGCGAAGGCTCCGATTTGGTAAGGATGTTGTCACTGAGCTGTGCCACCTGCTTGCTGGGGACCTGCAGCCGTGGATACGGTGCAGGACCTCTCTGTCGGTGGCCGTGAAAGTCACTGTTGCACTCAACTTTTACGCCAGCGGATCGTTTCAGGCAGCAGCTGGGGACATATCTAATATCTCTCAATTTGCGGTGCATTGCTGCATCCGGCAAGTTACAGCTGCCCTCTACAAAAGGAGGCGCGAATTCATCACCTTCCCTGTGACCCTGGAGAAGCAGGGGGACCGCGCACAGTGCTTCGCGGCTATTGCGGACTTCCCCATGGTGCAGGGGGCCATTGATTGTACACACGTGGCTTTGCGGGCGCCATTGCAGAATCCAGAGGAGTTCCGCAACCGAAAGGGCTTCCACTCCCTTAATGTGCAGCTGGTCTGTGATCACCGGCAGATGATCATGGCGGTGAACGCACAATTCCCTGGCAGCAGCCATGACGCCTTCATCCTGCGGCAGACCTCAGTGGCTGACCTTTTTAAGGCCCCGGCTCACCCACGAGGCTGGCTTCTGGGTGACAAGGGCTATCCTCCCTGCCCATGGCTCATGACCCCGCTCCGTTTGCCCAGGACCCCGGCAGAAGAGCTTTACAACAGCAGTCATCAGGCCACCAGGAACATTGTGGAGCACACAATTGGTGTGCTGAAGCAGCGTTTCCGCTGTCTAGACCATTCGGGGGGCGCCCTACAGTACTCGCCGGAGCATGTGGCGCGCATCGTTGTTGTCTGCTGCATGCTCCACAACCTGGCCATTCGACGCACCCAGCCAATGCCAGCCGATCCTCAAGGTCCAGCAGAGCAGGCGGACGAGGAGGTGGAGGAGGAGGTGGAAGAGGAGGAGGAGGAGGAGGAGCAGGCGGGTGAGGAGGAGGAGCAGGAAGATGGGAGGGCTCCAGAAACTGGAAGGGCCGTTTGTCAGAGGCTCATAAGGACTCGGTTCTAGGCCCCTCGGACGGAATGGTGGCTGTGATTCGAACAGCACCCTCAGGTTCGCTGTAAGCCTATGAAGGCATCGATGAATGTAAATAGTGTACAGGTCGATTGTAAATAAAACGTTTTCTTTATTTTCAAACAAGTGCTTCCTTCCAGCATGACAACGTAATGGCAACAGAAATCATAACTAACAAACTAACAGATAACTGTGTGGCAACCCGGCGAAACTAACCAAACCATAACAAACAAACACAACAGGTGTGGACTGCCTTAAAACCAGAAAAAGAGACGTCTTAGCACCTCCCTCTACTGGTGACCCCTTGATGGAGACCGACTCCTCTTACGAGGTCGGCCCCTTCCCTCCCTGCAGCTCCTCCGTAATTGTACCCCAGTGGCTGCGTCAAGGCTGGGGGACGCCTGCTGAGTGTCTGGAAGCACTGAAGCCCCTGAGGGATGGCCTGGATGACCTCTGGGCTTGGAGGTTCCACAAGCAGGCTGCTCCAACTGGGCATGTCTGCTAGCAGTGTGCCGCGCAGGTGGTGGCAGCTGCTCTGCTGACGTGTCAGCGGTGGCATCAGGACTGGTCACATGCAGAGAGAGGACACCTGCACCGTTGTCGGCCGACACACTGGCACTCTAGTGCCGCACCGGATCATCCTCCGCTATCGACTGCTCCACAGATTCATGGTCTGCTGTGGTGCTGCAAGGGCCTGGGGTGATCCTGCCTGATGCAGCTACGGTGGCAGCAGTGAGTGTTCGCGTGGCCTCAATCTGCGTGTGGACGAGGCCAGCAAGTGACTGCGTGGCAGCAGTGAGGACCTGCGTGACAGGTGCCAGTGCTTCGGAGAAGCCATGAACAGTCCTTTCCACTGCTTCGGACAAGGCCGGAACAGTCCTTTCCACTGCTTCGGACAAGGCCGGAACAGTCCTTGCCACTGCTTCGGACAAACCCTGGACAGACCTTTCCATTGCTGCCCCAAAGTCCACCACACTCTTTGCCAGTGTGTCAATGGACTCAGGCATCCTCCCCACTGCAGCCATAAGCTCAGTGTGCCTGAGCCGGGCCTGGGCGCTCATTTCGGCAAGGCACCGCACCTCCTCTGCACTCTGTGCAGCAGTCATGGTGGCCTGCCTCGCCCTCCGGGGAGACGGCCCCCAAGCGTCCCTACCCCCTGCGCGTTGCTGCAGGCCGCTGGTCCCTGCAACTGGCTCCTCATAGCCCCCGCCCCTCCCCTCAATGGAACTACTATCCCCAGTCTCCACATGCGGTGGCTCCCCTGAGGCTGGCACGGATGGTCCGGCTTCCTCCTGGTCGTCGCCTCCGGAGGCACTTGCACTGGCAGCTTGAGGGGCCGGCTCCCGAGCTGGTGATGCAGCATCTGAAAGCAGGGAGGTTGAAGAGTGGCTTTAGCAAAAGGACAGTTTGGCAGCAAGGGATGCAACAGTGCGGCAATGCTATGACATGGGTCCACATTGAGAAAGCATGCTGGCGAGGGAAACAACTGAAAGGTGACAGCTGTAATAGTTGAGAACCTTACCATCGCTGTGGACAATGGGGTCGGCAGCTGCAGTGGTGACAGGACCACTCAGACGTCCTCCCACAATCTGGTGGACTCTCTCCTCGAGATCCGTCAGAGGCTCCACTTGAGGATGGCCTCCTCCGGTGCGAAGCTGCTCCTTTCGGTTCCGCGCCAGCTTGGCCTGCAGGGCAAAGGACGGGAAGTGATGTAACATGATGCCCTGAGTTATCATCTCATGCCCCCCATGTGGAAGAGCCCTTACATGATGCCCTGAGTGATGATCTCATGCCCCCCATGGTGGAACAGCCCTTGCATGATGCCCTGAGTCAAATGTGGATGTGTGTGACCAGAAAGGGCCATGGGTGCTTGCTGACAGATGTCCATTGGGGTATCGCGCACCCTGTAGCCATAAAGTCAGGTGCTCATGGAGGGATGCATAAGGTTACATTAACTCCACTCACCCTGACGACCCAAATGAGGTTGTTGAATTTCTTCCTGCACTGGACAGGGCTCCTGGTCGCCATGCTGCTGGAGTTGACCCTCTGAGAAACATCACTCCAAGCTCGTTGGTAGTCCTTATGATTAGGCCTTCTGCCATTGTCTGGGTATAGGACATCTCGCCGGCGCTCCACTGCAGACACCAATTCCTCCAGAGACTCAGTGCTGAAGCGCTCTGCTCTCTGCCTCACCCTCTCCATCTGATCCAAGTTTTTTGCGCCAGAGAAGGGCCTGCGCCGATTTGCAGGCCTACAAGGCGCAGAGTGTGGATGCTGGAGCTGCCTGACCCACCCCTTTAAGAGCTGGCCGGCGCCTGCAAGTCTCATGGTCATGGGTAATTGAGAGCACCTGCGCTGCGGCTGGACGCCCCGATATTGGGTTGTGCCGGCATGTTAGCGCCTTAGGTGCCCCGTGTAACGCCTGAACTCGCGCCTCAATCACCTTTGGGGTGCTGCAACCCAATATCGCACGAGGTGTCGATAAGTTGCGCCTGGCTATAAAATTTGCGCTCCGCCAATTCTATTGCCCCAAGCGGGGCTGTACCCAATTTCTAGGCCTCTATTTTAAGGGGGAGGAAATATGTTGTGTATTTTGAATGTGTATTAGAATTGTCCCACGTGGGATACCGTAGTGGTGATTTGCAATGCACTATGGGAAATGTAGTGCATTGAGTGAAGAAGCACATCTATTATTTTATTTATATATATAAATAAAAGGATCCGTCTGTCTGTCTGTCTGTCCGGGCATCACTCAAAAGTTATAGAGCGTACCTACACATATGTTATATCAAAAGAAAGGTTATGATTAGGAGAGTCTACTAGGTGTATTTACTTTTTGGTCAGACAAAAATTGTTCGGACAGTAGACAAAAAAGTTCAAAAATCCGCTCATTAGCGGGTTGGCCAATCATACGGGGGAATCCGCTCATTAGCATTGAGTGACGTGAAGGTTGACCAATCCTACGGGGGGAGCGCGCTGCATCACGGGGGGCATTTCATTGCATGTGTGGGCGGGGCCTAACCCTTCAAACTGCCGTTAGCTGCGGCCATTGTTAGTTTGGGCCTCCTCCTCCTTCTCTCCGCTTTCTCCCCTCTCTCCCGTCACCCCGGCCCCTCTGCTCTGCAGGATGTCACTGCCGAGCTCTTCGGGTCGGAGGCCTGGGGCTCAGCCGAGGTCAGTCGGGCCGGGCCTGAGGCGCTAGGGAGGGAGAGGGGAGGAAGGGAGAGAGAGGAAAGGAGGGAGAGACAGGGGGAAGGAGAGAGAGGGGGAGGGAGGGAGAGAGGAGAGGGAGACAGAGGGGAGGGAGGGAGATGGAGAGAGAGCGGGGAGGGAGGGAGGGGGAGGGAGAGAGAGGGAGGGGGAGGGAGAGAGAGCAGAGAGAGAGGGGGCAGGGAAAGAGAGGGGCAGGGAGAGAGGGGGGAGAGGGGGCGGGAGAGAGAGGGGGAGGGAGAGAGAGAGGGTGAGGGAACTTCCCGCCGACCTCACAAAATGGCACCCGCCCTTCTTCACCCGCCGGGCTCTGAGTCCAGCCCCTTCCCCGGGGTGTCTTCCTCTCTTCTCTATCTCCTTCCCTCACTCTCTCCTTCCCTCTCTCTGTCTCTCCTTCCCCGCAATGCCAATCAAAAAGGCACAGGGCCAGACTTTGCACCGGCACCGCCGGGCACTCCAGTTAGTTGTAAATAAAATGGCCGTTAACTAAACTCTCCACCCTGGAGTCCTTCTTAATAATTGTTATATAGGTAAGGGTATAAAACCCCTTGAGACACAACAATAACATCAACAAGTTCCATCCCACCATCAAACTCACCATGGACTACTCCTCAATCGGTTTCATTCTTGGACACACGAATCTCCATCAAAGATGGACACCTCAGCACTTCACTCTACCGCAAGCTCACGGACAACCTCACGATGCTCCACTTCTCCAGCTTTCACCCTAACCACGTTAAAGAAGCCATCCCCTATGGACAAGCCCTGCGAATACACAGGATCTGCTCAGATGAGGAGGAACGCGATGGACACCTACAGACGCTGAAAGACGCCCTCGTAAGAACGGGATATGACGCTCGACTCGTCGATCGACAGTTCCGACGGGCCACAGCGAAAAATCACATAGACCTCCTCAGAAGACAAACACGGGACACAACCAACAGAGTACCCTTCGTCGTCCAGTATTTCCCCAGAGTGGAGAAACTACACCATGTTCTTCGCAGTCTTCAACATGCCATCGATTACGACGAAAACCTCGCTAAGGCCATCCCCACGCCTCCACTACTCGCCTTCAAACAACCGGCTATACCTCAAACAGACCATCATTCGCAGCAAATTACCCAGCTTTCAGGAGAACATCGACCTCGACACCACACAACCCTGCCACGGCAACCTCTGCAAGACATGCCAGATCATCAACACAGATACCATCATCACACGTGAGGACACCACCCACCAGGTACATGGTACATACTCATGTGACTCGGCCAACGTTGTCTACCTCATATGTTGCAGGAAAGGATGCCCCGGAGCACGGTACATCGTGGAGACCATGCAGACACTGCAACAACAGATGAACGGACACGACACAACAATCGCCAGGCAGGAGTGTTCCCTCCCAGTCGGGGAACACTTCAGCAGTCAAGGACATTCAGCCTCCGATCTTCGGGTAAGCATTCTCCAAGGCAGCCTTCGAGACACACGACAACGCAAAATCGTCGAGCAGAAACTGAGAGCCAAGTTCCGCACCCATGAGGACCGCCTCAACCGGGATCTTGGGTTCATGTCATGCTACATGTAACCCCACCTGACGTAGAGCCATCCAGACTCGAGTCATCGTTGGCTTGTTCTCTCTACAAAGATGCTGTGATTTCCAGCAAAAAAAAATTTTGTTTGTTTTTTGTTTTTCATACAGACCCCAGCATCTGCAACATTTGACCCCTTGTGACCCCACCTCATTGTTCTTTGATGTAATGTTTTCCTAACTGACCTGTTTGGACACCATCCACACCTTTGATTGCTGTGATTATCTCTCTGCCGAGGTGTAATAAAGGGCAGTTAGAAAGATTACCTGTAATCATCTGGCAGTGCTCTCTGACTATATATGCTGTGCCTATATGCTTCTCTTCACTTCACCTGACGAAGGAGCAGCGCTCCAAAAGCTTGTGATTTCAAATAAAACTGTTGGACTATAACCTGGTGTTGTGCGGCTTCTCACAATAAGATCATGGCTGATCTTCTACCTCAGCTCCACCTTCCTGCACTATCCCCATATCTCTCGATTAACTTAATATCCAAAAGTTTATCGATCTCTGTCTTGAATAGGTTAATAAGGCCATAAAAAAGCAAACCAAGCACTAGGGTTTACTTCTAGAGGGATAGAATTGAAAAGTAGAGAAGTTATGTTAAACCTGTATCGAACCGTGGTTAGACCACACTTGGAGTACTTTGTACAGTTCTGGTCACTATTATAAAAAGGATATAGAAGCACTGCAGAGGGTGCAAAAAGATTTACAAGGATGATACTAGAAATGCGAGGTTATACCCATCAGGAAAGGATGAACAGCCTGGGTCTGTTTTCTCTTGCAAAGAGAAGGCTGAGGGGTGACCTAATAAAGGTCTTTAAAATTATGAAAGGTTTTGATAGAGTGGATACAGAGAGAATGTTTCCGCTTGTGGGTTAGAGCAAAACTAAGGGATTGTCACCAAGAAATCAAATAAGGAATTCAGATGAAACTTCTTTACCCAGAGGGTGGTGAGAATGTGGAACTCGCTACCACAGGGAGTAGATGAGGCAAATAGTATAGATGTATTTAAGGGGAGGCTAGATAAGCATATGAGGGAGAAGGGAATAGAAGGTTATGCTGATAAGAAAAGACGGGAGGAGGCTTGAGTGGAGCATAAACCCCAGCAAGGACTGGTTGGGCCAAATGGCCTGTTTCTGTGCTGTATATCCGATGTAATCCTATGAATATTCCCAATGACTGAGCATCCACAGCCCTCTGGGGTAGAGAATTCCAAAGATTCAAAACCTTTTGAGTGAAGAAATGTCTCCTCATCTCAGTCCTAAATGACCGACCCCTTATTCTGAGACTGTGACCCCAGGTTCTAGACTCCCCAGCCAAGGGACACATCCTCCCTGCATCTACCCTGTCAAGCTCTGTAAGAATTTTATATGTTTCAATGAAATCATCTCTCATTCTTCTAAATTCTAGGGAATATAGGCCTAGTATCCTCAATCTCTCCTCATAGGACAATCCCCCCCATCCGAGGAATCAGTCTGGTGAACCTTTGTTGCACTCCCTCTAAGGCAAGTATTTCTTCCTTGGGTAAGAAGACCAAAACTGTACACAATACTCCAGGTGTGGTCTTACCAGGGCCCTATATAATTGCAGCAAGACTTCTTTACTCTTATACGCCAATCCTTTTGTAATAAATGCTAACATACCATTTGCTTTCCTAATTGCTTTCAGTGATTCTTGTACAAGGACACCCAGGTCCAATGTTCCCTGGAAGCTGCGCTTTATTCTGCACGGCCTGTTTCTTTTAGTGCACAGTCTCTTTAAATTTCCGCACATGCGTGGTATTTACAATGGAGAAGCTGGTGAGCGGCCTGCGCGGGACCTTTCCCAATGCTGCGCAGCCGTGTGTGCCCACACAGCATAGAGGAATCACTGCCCAGGTCCCTCTGAATACCAACATTTCCAAATCTCTCACCATTTAAAAAATATTTTGCTTTTCTATTTTCCTACCAAAGTGGATAACTTCACATTTCTCCACATTATACTCCTTCTGCCACCTTATTGCCCACTCACTTAGCCTGCCTATATCCCTTTGTAGCCTCTTTGTGTCCTCCTCACAACTTACTTTCCCACCTAGCTTTCTATCGTCAGCAAACTTGGATACATTATACTCGGTCCCCTCATTGAAGTCATTGATATAGATTGTAAATAGCTGAGGCCCAAGCATTGATCCTTGCAGTACCCCACTAGTTACAGCCTGCCATCCTGAAAATGACCAGTTTATATCTACTCTCTGTTTTCTGTCCATTAACCAATCCTCAATCCATGTTAATATGTTACCCCCAATCCCATGAGCCCTAATTTTGTGTAATAACCTCTTGTGTGGCACCTTATTGCATGCTTTCTAAAAATCCAAATACACTACACCCAGTGGTTCCCCCTTGTCTTGAATAGGTTAATAAAGCCTTAAAAAAAGCAAACCAAGCACTAGAGTTTATTTCTAGAGGGATAGAATTGAAAAGTAGAGAAGTTATGCTAAACTACCCTGCCAGTTATAACCTCAAAAAACTCTAACAGATTTGTCAAACACAATTTCCCTTCCATAAATCGTGTGGACTCTGCCCAATCATATGATTTTGTAAGTGCCCTGTTACCCCGTCCCTAATACTGTACTAGATTCTAGCATTTTCCCTACTACTGATGTCAGGCTAACTGGTCTATAATTCCCTGTTTTCTCTCTCTCCTTTCTTGAACAGCGGGATTACATTTACTACCTTCCAATCCGCGGGAACCATTCTAGAATCTAGGTAATTTTGGAAGATCAAAACCAATGCATCCACTATCTGTGCAGCCACCTCTTTTAAAACCCTAGGATGTCTTTGACAGAAGCTCCACTGTTGGTGGTAAATCAACAATATAAAAAGAGCTGGTGAAGGCAGTGAACACCATCAAAAGAGCTGGTTTTGGCCAGTACTTCTGATGGCAACATAAACATGAACAGAGTGATTGTTGGAGCGGGACATGTTTTTTTGGTTGCCAATGGTGCTGAGTGGCTGAAGAACACCTGTACACACAATAGAAGGCACTGAAGCACTTTTGCCATTGTTGGCCTGCGTAGAATTTTCTCAGCTATTGGAGAAAGTACCACACAAATTAAATAGCTGCAAACAGCAACTTTAAAGCAACTGCTCCTAACTAATCCATAATGTGGACCAGGAGGTTTCTACAGTAACAAGAACATGAACTGTATTGTAGAACAGCATCAAGAAATAATTTTACAGTAGAAGTGAACTATTAATGTTATGTGTGTAATCACAGAACAGATATATTTTCTGCTTTGTGTTAAAGATACTTTAAAAAATATAGGCCTAGAAATTGGATATTGGCTAAAACCTGCCGGGTTTACGGCTGCTGAAAATTGTCGCAGTGCTACCGGGCAAAGATTCGTGCTGGGGGCTAAAATTTTTTAGCCCAGCACTAACTTACAGTGTAATGCCCTCCTGGTGGCATTAGTGCTGGCATCCAACCCAAAGTTTACATCCAAGAGTGACGTTCCAGCTTCTTACAGCCTCTGGGAGCGAGGCTGTGGAGTTCGCAAGGAACTGTGGGCAATTGAAAGGGCTATGAATCAAAGGGGCAAGGCATTCAGAACTAATAATAATTAAAATGAAGTGAAAAATGCAGTTTTCAGCCCTTACTGCCTTTTAATTAAAAAAAATTATCATTAAAAAGTTCCAAATGACTGTCTTCAGTACTTAAAGCTGAATTCCCTTCCGAACCTCAAAAACTGGGTAAAATGCTTCAGCACTAACACAAATGGCTCAGCAAGCAAGGGAAGGGGCACCCTGGGTCTCGCACGGAGCACACCAGCTTTGTGCAGGGGGTCAACACTGCAAGAGAAGTCCTCTACCCACAGGGGCCAGGAGACCCTCCAGAAAGAATGATGTGGGACCACATCACCACAGCCGTCACTGCCAGCAGTGTCGCCCCCAACACCTGGCTCCAGTGCAAAGAAGCTTCATGACCTCAGACCACTGGTCAATGTCAGTGAATGCATCTTCAAAAGCCGTCTCCTACCAACTGCACCACTAGCCTCACACACTGCTCAATGCATGACTCCCCAGCCCTAATCATTCACCTACCAACAATCTGTACCAATCACGAGGCACATCTCCCATTCCTAGCTTCACCTCACCCCCTTGGAGGAGACGATGCAGTCGATTCTTGGCAGGGGCATGGCTGAGCTTTTGGCCAGTGGCGAGGCTGAAAGGATACAAGATGCAGGTATCCTCATACATTATCCTCCTTCTGGCATGCACCTCTTGCTTTCCTGCCCTTCCCTCACCACAACTCTACCCTTGCTCCTTCCTCATTTCACACACCCAAGAAATGCAGCCTGCCCAGCCAATGGTTGACAGGAAGAGGGAGAGAAGAGTGAAGAAGAAGAAGAAACACCGTCACTTGATTTAGAAACATAGGAGCAGGAGTAGGCCATTCGGCCCTTCGAGCCTGCTCCGCCATTCAATGAGATCATGGCTGATCATCCAAATTCAGTACCCTGTCCCTGCCTTCTCCCCATATCCCTTGATCCCTTTAGCCTTAAGAAATATATCCAACTCTTGAATATATTTAATGAACTGGCCTCCACCGCCCTCTGTGGCAGAGAATTCCACAGGTTCACCACTCTCTGGGTGAAGAAATTCCTCCTCATTTCAGTCCTAAATGGCCTACCCCTTATCCTATGACCCCTGGTTCTGGACTCCCCGACCATCGGGAACATCCTTCCAGCATCTAGTCTGTCCAGGCCTGACAGAATTTTATAGGTTTCGATGAGATCCCCTCTCAATCTTCTAAACTCCAGTCTTTAAAAGACAGCAAAAAATAACTAAAAGATAGATTAAGAAAGGGAAGATAGATTATGAAAGTAAATTAGCAAAAAATATAAAAACAGACAGCAAAAGTTTCTATAGTTATATAAAAAGAAAAAGGGTGGCTAAAGTAAATGTTGGTCCCTTAGAGGATGAGACCGGGAAATTAATGGTGGGAAACATGGAGATGGCAAAAACGCTGAACAATTATTTTGTATCAGTCTTTACGGTAGAGGACGCTGAGAATATCCCAACACTGGACAAACAGGGGGCTCTGGGGGGGGAGGAGCTAAATATGATTAAAATCACTAAGGAAGTGGTACTTGGTAAAATAATGGGACTCAAGGCGGATAACTCCCCTGGACCTGATGGCTTGCATCCTAGGGTCTTGAGGGAAGTGGTGGTAGGGATTGTGGATGCATTGGTAATAATTTTCCAAAACTCCCTGGACTCAGCAAAGGTCCCGGCAGATTGGAAAACTGCTAATGTAACACCCTTATTTAAAAAGGGTGGTAGGCAGAAGGCTGGAAACTATAGACCTGTTAGCCTAACATCTGTGGTAGGTAAAATGTTAGAGTCCATTATTAAGGAGACAGTAATGGGACATTTGGATAAACATAATTTAATAGGACAAACTCAGCATGGTTTCATGAAGGGGAAGTCATGTTTGACAAATTTGCTTGAGTTTTTTGAGGAAGTAACATACAGGGTGGATAAAGGGGAACCAGTGGACGTAGTGTATTTAGACTTCCAAAAGGCATTTGATAAGGTGCCACACAAAAGATTATTGCTCAAGATAAAAAATCACGGGATTGGGGGTAATATTCTGGCGTGGGTGGAGGATTGGCTCTCTAACAGAAAGCAGAGAGTTGGGATAAATGGTTCATTCTCAGACTGGCAACCAGTAACTAGTGGTGTTCCGCAGGGGTCAGTGCTGGGTCCCCAACTCTTTACAATCTATATTAACGATTTGGAGGAGGGGACCGAGTGTAACATATCAAAGTTTGCAGATGATACAAAGATGGGACGGAAGGTAGTGAGTGAGGAGGACATAAAAAACCTGCAAAGGGACATAGACAGGCTAAGTAAGTGGGCAGAGATTTGGCAGATGGAATACAATACTGGAAAGTGTGAGGTTATGCACTTTGGCAGGAAAAATCATAGAGCAAGTTATTATCTTAATGGCAAGAAACTGGAAAGTACTGTAGTACAAAGGGATCTGGGGGTCCTGGTGCACGAAACTCAAAAAGTTAGTATGCAGGTGCAGCAAGTGATCAAGAAGGCCAATGGAATGTTGGCTTTTATTGCTAGGGGGATAGAATATAAAAACAGGGAGGTATTGCTGCAGTTGTACAAGGTATTGGTGAGACCGCACCTGGAATACTGCATACAGTTTTGGTGTCCATACTTAAGAAAAGACATACTTGCTCTCGAGTCAGTACAAAGAAGGTTCACTCAGTTAATCCCGGGGATGAGGGGGGGGTCATATGAGGAGAGGTTGAGTAGATTGGGTCTCTACTCATTGGAGTTCAGAAGAATGAGAGGCGATCTTATTGAAACATATAAGATTGTGAAGGGGCTTGATCGGGTGGATGTGGTGAGGATGTTCCCAATGATGGGTGAAACTAGAACTAGGGGGCATAATCTTAAAATAAGGG
This sequence comes from Somniosus microcephalus, assembly GCF_052327205.1. NCBI lineage: Eukaryota > Metazoa > Chordata > Chondrichthyes > Squaliformes > Somniosidae > Somniosus > Somniosus microcephalus. Next base: position 108,322,130 of record NC_140989.1, read on the forward strand.
GCTGCTCTTTCAAAACTGAGATGAGGAGAAACTTCTTCACTCAGAGGGTGGTAGGTTTGTGGAATTTGCTGCCCCAGAAAGCTGTGGAAGCTACATCATTAAATAAATTTAAAACAGAAATAGATAGTTTCCTAGAAGTAAAGGGAATTAAGGGTTACGGGGAGCGGGCAGGAAATTGGACATGAGTCTAGGTTCGGAATGGTCATGGCCCTGTGGGTAGTGGAGTGGGCCCAAGGGCCGTGTAGTCTGGTTCTGCTCCTACTGTGTTCTAATTCTGTGTTAGATTTCAGGAGATGGTTTTATTCCTGTTCCTGGCTGGGGTGGAGATCGCCTTTACAGAAAATATAGGGACAGAGTGATCTCCTGGACGAGTTTCGATCGCCTAGATGGGTCGGAGAGGAATTTCCCAGATTTTTTTCTCCCAAATTGGCCATTGGGTCTTTTATCTGGTTTTTCGCCTCTCCCAGGAGATCACATGGGTTCGGGTGGATGGAGAGTGATAGAAGATTTGAGGTTAGGATCAGATCAGCCATGATCTTATTGAATGGTGGAGCAGGCTCGAGGGGCCAATTGGCCTACTCCTGCTCCTATTTCTTATGTTCTTATGTTCTTATCAGCCCAATCGACACAACCTCTCCTCATACGTCATTCCTGCCATCCCAGGTATCAGCCTGGTGAATCTTCGCTGCACTCCTTCCATGGCAAGAACGTCCCTCCTCAGATAAGGCGACCAAAACTGCACACAATACTTAAGGTGTGGTCTCACCAAGGCCCTGTACAACTGTAGCAAGACATCCTTGTTCCTGTACTCGAACCCTCTTGCTACAAAGGCCAACATTCCATTTGCCTTCTTAACCGCCTGCTGCACCTGCATGCTTACCTTCAGCAACTGGTGCACAAGAACACCCAGGTCTCTTTGCACTTCCCCTTCTCCCAATCTATTGCCATTCAAATAATAATCTGCCTTCCTGTTTTTGCCACCAAAGTGGATAACCTCACATTTATCCACATTATAGTGCATTTGCCATGTTTCTGCCCAATCACCTAACCTGTCCAAATCGTACTGGAGTTTCATGACCTCCTCCTCACAGCATACCCTCCCACCCAGCTTTGTGTCATCTGCAAATTTGGAGATATTACATCCAATTCCCTCGTCCAGATCATTAATATATATTGTGAACAGCTGAGGTCCTAGGACCGATCCTTGCGGTACCCCACTAGTCACTGCCTGCCACTCGGAAAACAACCCGTTTATTCCAACTCTTTGCTTTCTGTCTGCCAACCAGTTCTCTATCCAAGTCAATACCTTGCCCCCAATCCCATGTGCCTTAATTTTGCACGCTAATCTCTTATGCGGGACCTTATCGAAAGCCTTCTGAAAGTCCAAATACACCACATCCACTGGTTCTCCCTTATCTATTTTACCAGTTACATCCTCAAAAAATTCCAGTAGATTAGTCAAGCATGATTTACCTTTTGTAAATCCATGTTGACTTTGTCCGATCCTGTCACTGCTTTCCAAGTGCTCTGCTATTACATCTTTTAGAATGGACTCTAGCATTTTCCCCACTACCGATGTCAGGCTTACCGGTCTATAATTCCCCACTTTTTCTCTGCCACCTTTTTTGAATAGTAGGGTAACATTAGCTACCCGCCAATCCATGGGTACTGTTCCAGAGTCTATCGAGTTCTGGAAGATGACCAGCAATGCATCTACTATTTCTAGGGCCACTTCCTTAAGTACCCTGGGATGTAGATTATCAGGCCCTGGGGATTTATCGGCCTTCAGTCCCATCAACTTTCCTAACACCATTTCCCTACAAATACTGATTTCTTTCAGTTCCACCCTTTCATCAGACCCTATGTTCCCCGGCATTTCTGGGAGGTTATTTGTGTCCTCCTTTGTGAAGACAGAACCAAAATATGTATTTAGTTGGTCCGCCATTTCTTTGTTCCCCATTATAAATTCCCCCGATTCTGACTGCAAGGGACCTACGCTTGACTTCACCAATCTTTTTCTCTTCACATATCTATAAAAGCTTTTACAGTCAGTTTTTATGTTCCCTGCAAGCTTACACTCATATTCTATTTTCCCTTTCTTAATTAATCCCTTTGTCCTCCTTTGTTGAATCCTAAACTGCTCCCAATCCTCAGGATTATTGCTTTTTCTGGCCAATTTCTTTGTCCTCTCCTTGGATCTTATGCTATCCCTAATTTCCCTTGTTAGCCACGGTTGAGTCACCTTTTTTGTTTTATTTATATACCAAGCTGGGATGAACAACTTCTGTAGTTCATCCATTTGGTCTTTGAATGTTTGCCATTGCCTATCCACCGTCAACCCTTTGAGTGCCATTCCCCAATCAATCCTACCCAACTCGCTCCTCAGACCATCGTAGTTTCCTTTATTTAAATTGAGGACCCTAGTTTCTGAGTCAACTACTTCATTCTCCATCTTAATGAAGAATTCGATCATATTATGATCGCTCCGACCCAAGGGGCCTTTGACACTCCTAGCCGCCAGCTCCTCAAGGTTGACCAGCAAGGCCATTTGCAGTGTCCCCCACTGAAAGTCAGCAGCCTTCCACTAGCCATGCTCATTACAGCCTTGGTCCAAACAAGGAGCTGAATTCCAGATGTGAGGTGAGAGTGACTGCCTTTGACATCAAGGCAGCATTTGACCGAGTGTGGCATGAAGGAGACCTAGTAAAATTGAAATCAGGGGGAAAACTCTCCACTGGCTGGAGTCATACCTAGCACAAAGGAAGATGGTAGTGGTGATTGAAGGTCAATCATCACAGCCCCAGGACATCACTGTAGGAGTTCCTCAGGGCAGTGTCCTAGGCCCAACCATCTTCAGCTGCTTCATCAATGATCTTCCCTCCAACATAAGGTCAGAAATGGGGATGTTCGCTGATGACTGCACAGTGTTCAGTGCCATTCACAACTCCTCAGATAATGAAACAGTCCATGCCCGCGTGCAACAAGACCTGGACGACGTTCAGGCTTGGGCTGATAAGTGGCAGGTAACATTTGCACCAAAGAAGTGCCAGGCAATGACTATCTCCAACAAGTGAGAGTCTAAACACCGCCCCTTGACATTCAATGGCATTACCATCACTGAATCCCCCACCATCAACATCCTGGGGGTCACCATTGACCAGAAACTTAACTCACAGAGCTGTCAAACTATGACAATTCATCTGACGTTAACAGGCAGTTAAGTGGCTGTAATCCCTTCCCGCCTCCAAGGAGATGGGACCCGGTGCGGGTCGGCTACCTGCCTCCTGGCAAGATGGCATGGAGGTGGGTTGGGGGCGGGTTGGGCACCCGCCCCCAAATTCTGCCATTTTCCCGGCAGTCCCACCTCCATACCCACCTCCCCAGGGCTGGCAAGATCGCGCCTTAAGCTTTTGGACTGGGTTTTTTTGATTTTACTGAAGTAGTGACTTGTTGCAATAGATGTTAAAAGTTTTTATATGTGTGTAGGGAGTGCTACTGGATGCTTGCAAGGCCTCGGATGGTAAAGGAAGGCCTCGGAGAAGACAGAAAATGCTGCAAATACTCAGCAGGCCAGGCAACGTCTGTGGAGAGAAACAGAGTTCACATCTCAGGTCGAGATGCTGCCTGACCTGTTGAGTATCTCCAGCATTTTATGCTGTCACTTCAGATTTACAGCATCTGCTTGCAGTGGGAAGAGGAGGAAGCCAAAGAGGAGGAAGCAGAAGGAAGGATGCAAACCAGACAGCCCCTTTCTGGCTGGGATATCCGGGATAGAAACATCTGCCTGCAGTCCCAGTGACCAAAACCCAATTCCCCTTTCAACATTAGTTCCACACCTTACCTTCCCTCTGTTATTGACCATCACAGTGTCCTCTTGGCCATGATGCTGAAATAAAAGCCACCACAAAGCAAACTTTCTAAACCAACATCTATTCATCCAATATGACATCAAAAAATCAACTCATCACCCTTATGATTTCCCTTAGTCTTGTGTGCCTTTGCCTATCCTACTGATGTCATGTAGTGCTACTCCAGTGGCTGCAGCATTTTTTTTTTTATTTGTTTTTATGGGATGTGGGTGTCGCTGGCAAGGCCAGCATTTATTGCCCACCCCTAATTGCCCTTGAGAAGGTGATGGTGAGCCACCTTCTTGAACCGCTGCAGTCCGTGTGGTGAAGGTACTCCCAACAGTGCTGTTAGGTAGGGAGTTCCAGGATTTTGACCCAGTGACGATGAAGGATCGGCGATATGCTTCTAAGTCAGGATGATGTGTGACTTGGAGGGGAACTTGGAGGTGGTGGTGTTCCCATGCGTCTACTGCCCTTGTCCTTCTAGGTGGAAGAGGTCGCGGGTTTGGGAGGTGCTGCCGAAGAAGCTTTGGCGAGTTGCTGCAGTGCATCTTGTAGATGGTACACACTGCAGCCACGGTACGCCGGTGGTGGAGGGAGTGAATGTTTAAGGTGGTAGAGGGGGTGCCAATCAAGCAGGTTCCTTTGTCCTGGATGGTGTCGAGCTTCTTGAGTGTTGTTGGAGCTGCACTCATCCAGGCAAGTAATTAACAGGCAGATAAGAGGATTATCCCCATTTTGCCTACACAAGTTCTGGATTCCCGAAGGCTCCGAACCCCGCCAGGGTCACCGAGGCGAGTAGTGGGTCTGCGGGGTCTGCGGGGTGCAAAAGTGTACTGTGAAGGTAAATGATGGGTGCAAGTGTGGAGAGGTGAGTGTGTGAGGTAAGTGGAAAGTGTTAGAAAAAGTTTACTTACCTTTGTTTCTTCCTGCAGACTTCAAGAGTTTGGGATGCGGAGAGTCTCGCATCTCCACGGCAGAGATGACAGATGGCCGTTGCATTCTCCAATGCAACAATCATCTCATTTCTGCAAAAGAAAGAGGTTTGATGAGTCTTGAATTCAAGAACTCATCAAACTACAGAGAATGTCAGTGTTTGACAGCTTCACAGAGCTGTCAAACGATGACAATTCATCTGTCAAAAATTGAAACGTCATACGCTGGCGTTCTCTGTAACCAGCTTTCCCTTAATTGGCCTGCTAAGCCCGCTGGGCAGGCTTAACAAGGTCAATCAAGGGAAAATAGCATAGGTTGGCCAGAAGTTGATGGAGGCGGGACTGAAACCTGACAAGTGGGAGACCTGCCTCCAAAAGCTTTCCATTGGCAAAATCCTGCCCTTAAATGCAAACTTACCTGAAAGATATGTGTGTCCCTTTAAGAGGTGCTGACAGCACCTCTGTCAGTCTGCTTGCATGCTGGGTTTACCTGGCGTGCTTTGGACCCAGCGCTGAACTCAGCACTAGGGTCAAAGTTCGCCGTGGTGATGTTAAATCGTCGTTGCATGCCGACTGGCGTCACCACTCCACCATTTTTCTTTGCAGGGTGATACTTTATAACAGTAGCACTACTGGGACATTGATAATGGAGGACGCCACGGGACCCGCCACCAGCTGGTGGAAGAGCGCCGGCTGCCGCTTTCTCGACATTATGTCGCGCTAACGGGTGGCGATAAGGTAGGGAATTTCTCTCCCATTTACTTGAAATTTTACTTTTGAAAATCATGATGATCCCAGAGCAGTGTTGTCCAGTAGAACTCACTGACAAGTCAGTCTTGTGGCTATGACTACACCATTTTAGCCACATGAACTAATTTTCATAAAAAACACTGTGATACACTCATATGTCTATATTTACTTAACATCTACCAACATTCAATAACCTAGGAAGTAAAGCACTCAAAACAATCAAAAAACACCACACACTCTGATTTTCATCTTATAATTTTACCAACAAATGCATGAAAAGGTTAAAGTACACATGCACATGCCGTGCGAATACGAGTATTAAGATCACATACCCAAGTACGTTGTCTATTACACATTTTTTCCTTACTAATCAGAAATGGAATTAGCCACATCTGGCTCGTGGCTAACGTATTAAATAACACTGTCCCAGAGGACAGACTAAAAGAGCACAACATTTGCTTTGTAACAAAGATGGAAAGAGGACAGAATTCCAGTACTTAAAACAGAAGCTAGTTTCTTATGCTCATTGGACTGTAAAAGGGGTCACCCTAAAGTCAGAAAAAAATTAAGAAAATGCAACTCAAGAAATCCCTGTTTATCTTGTGAAGGTATAGCGCTATGAAAACATTATTGTTGATCCATATTTGATTAATTTTGCAATAAAATGCTAGCTAATCTGCAAAGCCACTTTAAAAGTATTAAAGCTACATCTGTTCCTGGAGAAAAACAGCAAATCAGATCCTTGTAAATTTAAATCCCATGATGGCCCAAATCTGATTTCTCTTTGGGCTGGATTTTGCCAGCCCTGGGGAGGCGGGACTGCCGGGAAAATGGCAGAATCTGGGGGCGGGTGCCCACCTCCGCGGCAGAGATGACAGATGGCCGTTGCATTCTCCAATGCAACAACCATCTAATTTCTGCAAAAGAAAGAGGTTTGATGAGTCTTGAATTTAAGAACTCATTAAGTTACAGAGAATGTCAGTGTTTGACAGCTTCACAGAGCTGTCAAACAATGACAATTCATCGGTCAAAAATTTTTGACAGATGAAACGTCATACGTTGACGTTCTCTGTAACTAGCTTTCCCTTAATTAAGCCTGCTGGGTGGGCTTAACAATATTAATCAAGGGAAAATAGTGTGGGTTGGCCAGAAGTTGATGATGGGGGGACTGAAACCCGACAAGTGGGAATCCCACCTCCAAAAGCACCCCATTGGCAAAATCCAGCCCTTTGTGTCCCAACATCAATAATGGTTGGCCCCTGCTACCTGAAGTTTATGCAATGGGGTAGAGTTCCCGCTTCAGACACAATCGGCAATCTGGGCGCAAATTGCGTTTGAAATTGCGCTGGTTTTACAAAGTGAGGTTTTAGTTCAGGTTTCCGTTAAACTCATTTGCATAATCACAAACATAAAATCTTCCATGAACCAGCGCAATCGGGCAGCGTAATAGAACATCATTGTTCATTTTTTTTCCTTTGCATTAAAAAATATTCCTTGATGTATTTCAGAGTGGTAACCTGGTGCAGTTTTATGAATACAGTTGAAAATGGGTTTATCACAAAAAATAAGCATTTTTAATAAGAGTGTCCAGTCCACCACCTGTGAGTAACCTGACTTTAAAATCATGGAAAAAAAGATACAGAACCATTTGCTAGTTTCATTAGTGTACACTAGTCAGTTTCTTAGTAAATTAAATATTTTTTAATATTTAAAAACTTTAAAAATATCCCTACTAGTGCCTTTGCTCCTAAATTGTCCAAAAAAAGAGCTTCTCGGACTGTCGCAAACGGATGCAATTAGTGGAAACTCGCCATGCTCATTATTCTGTTCTCGGGACGTGGGCAGTTTTGTGGGTGGGGCCAGCTTCTAGCGCAATGTTTTGTAAACCAGCGTTACAGATTGCGGAAACTCGAGTTACGCTCAACGTAACTTGCACTTAAAATTCCACAATCTTTTACATTCGCTTGGCCAATTTCCGGCGAATTGCGCTGGTAAAACCAGTACAAACTAGCGGAAACATTAGGCCAATGTCTTTAAGCACATTGGTGAAATGGAGCCCAGCAGCATGTGTACCGTTGTTTAATTCTGAAAATGGAACACAAGTAAGGACTGATGCAATGCTGTTTTTATGTGTATGGATATATTCGTTCTCACTTTACCAATGTTTCTTTCCTAGAAAATACACTAGATGGAGCACATACCTTGCAAAACTCTCCAACAACACCAAGGAAGTTGCTTACTGGTAAAATGGCCCCAGCAAGTTAATTTCCTGCCCACCGCTGGCAACAGGTGGCCTTTGCCGATTTTCACCAGGCCTCATTGCCGGCTTCCAGGTAAGTGGCGGGGAAGGGGGGTGTGGAGGAGGGGTTCTGTTCTTCCTGACAGCTGCTGACCTTTAACTGGTGGGAAAGCCGTGGTCGTTGCTATATTCAGGCCTGGTTAAATGCAATCAGGGTCCTATTCCCATACTTGGACCCCGATTTACATAGATTCAAGATGCCCCTGCTGGCTTTAGGCGAGCGTCTCGGCCACCCGCAGTAACCTGCAGGTGATGATCTGCGATTTCAACCATGTTGATTTATGCAAACAAAACATTCCTCACCAGGAATAAAAGACACACCATTGAGATCACATGCCCAGAGACAGATCGCTAAGGGGATCATAAAGATGTTCTTCTTTATCTGCACCTGTGTGCTGCCCATGTTGCAAAGACCAGAGAATCTAAGGTGTAAACATCCAGGTGCCGCTACTTCATTGATTAGGTCATCGATGTACCAACATGGATGTGTGAGGTGTTGACACTCAGAAGGGCGAAACTCTTCTAACACATGTCACCCCGGAGCATGGTACATCGGCGAGACCATGCAGACACTGCGACAACGGATGAACGGACACCGCGCAACAATTGCCAGGCAGGAGTGTTCCCTCTCAGTCGGGGAACACTTCAGCTGTCAAGGACATTCAACCTCCGATCTTCGGGTAAGCATTCTCCAAGGCGGCCTTCGAGACACACGACAACGCAAAATCGTAGAGCAGAAACTGATAGCCAAGTTCCGCACTCATGAGGACGGCCTCAACCGGGATCTTGGGTTCATGTCACGCTACATGTAACCCCACCTGACGTAGGGTCATCCAGACTCGAGTCATCATTGGCTTGTTCTCTCTACACAGATGCGGCTGGACCTGCTGTGATTTCCAGCAAAAAAAAAGTTTTTTTGTCTTTTTTTTGTTTTTCATACAGACCCCAGCATCTGCAACATTTGACCCCTTGTGACCCCACCTCATTGTTCTTTGATGCAATGTTTTCCTGACTGACCTGTTTGGACACCATTCACACCTTTGATTGCTGTGATTATCTCTCTGCCGAGGTGTGATAAATGGCAGTTAGAAAGATTACCTGTAATCATCTGGCATTATTCTCTGACTATATAAGCAGCGGCGGCAGGCAGCGAGAGGCGGGACCTGTGGGAGACTCGGCGGCGGCGGCAATAAAAGCGGCAGCGAGGCCAGGAGAGGCCTCAGAGCAGCGGCGGCAGGCAGCAAGAGGCGGGACCTGTGGGAGACTCGGCGGCGGCGGCAATAAAAGCGGCAGCGAGGCCAGGAGAGGCCTCAGAGCAGCGGCGGCAGGCAGCGAGAGGCGGGACCTGTGGGAGACTCGGCGGCGGCGGCAATAAAAGCGGCAGCGAGGCCAAGAGAGGCCTACCAAACTCCAGTCTGTGAGCTCGGTAGTTGCAGGGAGGTAAAAAGTAATCGGGGTGTGACGTCACCAGGGAGCAGGTAAGTGATTGGCTGGTGAGTATTTCTCTCTTTTCATTACAAGCTTGAATTCTGTGGTGTTAAATTTCTAGGGGTTCTGTTGTGGTGAGGACAGTTGGTAAATAAAGCGCCCTAGAGTATACCTGTAACTGGGGTATTGAATAAATTTTTAGATTAATTAAAGGAGTAAGTCATGGCAGGAGAGCTCAGACCCGTGTTCTGCTCCTCCTGCTCTATGTGGGAAATCAGGGACGCTGCCAGTGTCCCTGGCGACCATGTGTGCGGGAAATGCATCCAGCTGCAGCTACTTGTAGACCGCATTGTGGCGCTCGAGCTGCGGGTGGATGAATTTTGGAGCATACGCGATGCTGAGAGGCTCGTGGATAGCACGTTTAGCGAGTTGTTCACGCCTCAGGGTAGGGCAGCACAGGGGGTGACCATCAGGCGGAGCAACAAAGGCAGGCAGGTAGTGCAGGGAACCCCTGCGGACATCCCCCTTTCAAACAAGTATACCGCTTTGGATACTGTTGAGGGGGATGGCTCACCAGGGGAAGGCAGCAGCAGCCAACTTCCTGGCACTGGCGGTGCTCCTGCTGCCCAGGAAGGGGGGAAAAAGAGTGGGAGAGCAATAGTGGTAGGGGATTCTATAGTAAGGGGAACAGATAGGCGTTTCTGTGGCCGTAGACGTGAATCCAGGATGGTTTGTTGCCTCCCTGGTGCCAGGGTCAAGGATGTCACTGAGCGGCTGCAGGGCATTCTGGAGGGGGAGGGTGAACAGCCAGTGGTCGTGGTCCACATTGGTACCAACGACATAGGTAAAAAGAGGGATGAGGTCCTGCAGCAAGAATTTAGGGAGCTAGGTGAAGGATTAAAGAGCAGGACCTCAAGGGTTGTAATCTCTGGATTACTCCCGGTGCCACGTGCTAGTAAGTATAGGAATAGGAAGATAGAACAGATGAATGCGTGGCTAAAGGGATGGTGCAGGGGGGAGGGCTTTAGTTTCCTGGATCACTGGGTCTGCTTCTGGGAAAGGTGGGACTTGTACAAGTCGGACGGTTTACACCTGAACCAGAGGGGAACCAATATCCTTGCGGGGAGGTTTGCTAGCACTGCTGGGGGGGGTTTAAACTAACTTGGCAGGGGGATGGGGTACAGAGTGGAGCTATAGTAGGGGGTGATTTACAGCCAAATACAGAGGGAAAAACAAGTCAGCTGGGAAGGCAAAGCAAATATGTGAAGGCAAAAGAGAATATGGCAGGGCTGGAAGGCATTTATTTTAATGCAAGGAGTCTTGCAAATAAGGTGGATGAACTGAAGTTGTTGTTGAACACATGGGAGTACGATATTGTTGCTATCACGGAGACATGGTTGAGGGAGGGTCAGGACTGGCAGCTCAATATTCCGGGGTATAGAATCTTCAGGCGAGACAGAGGGGGGTGTAAAAGGGGAGGGGGTGTTGCAATATTAATTAAGGAGTCAATTACTGCTGTAAGGAGGGATGATATATTAGCGGGTTCCTCTAATGAGGCCATATGGGTAGAACTTAAAAACAAAAAGGGGGCAAGCACTTTGCTGGGAGTGTACTATAGGCCCCCAAACAGTCAGGGGGAGATAGAGGAACAGATATGTAGGCAAATCTCAGAAAAGTGCGAAAATAATAGGGTAATAATAGTGGGGGATTTCAACTTCCCCAATATAAATTGGGATAGTCAGAGTGTGAAAGGCTTAGAGGGTGCAGAATTCTTAAAGTGCATCCAGGAGAGCTTTTTGAGCCAACATGTAGAAAGTCCTACAAGAGAGGGGGCGGTACTGGACCTAATTCTGGGGAATGTAGCCGGGCAAGTGGTGGAAGTGTCAGTAGGAGAGCATTTTGGCGACAGTGACCACAATTCGGTGAGATTTAAGGTGGTCATGGAAAAAGACAAAGACGGCCCGGAAATAAGGGTTCTAAATTGGGGGAAGGCCGATTTTAATATGATAAGGCAGGATCTGGCCAAATTGGACTGGGAGCAGCTACTTATAGGAAAATCCGCATCAAAACAGTGGGAGACTTTCAGAAGGGAAATAGAGAGAGTACAACGCCAACATGTTCCTGTAAAGGTCAAGGGTGGGACCAACAAGCAAAGGGAACCTTGGATGACAAGGGACATACAAAAATGCATTAGAAATAAAAGGGGGGCTTTTGGCAGTTACAAAAGACTAAAGACGGAAGAAGCCCTAGAGGAGTATAAAAAATGCAGGGGCATACTTAAAAAAGAAATTAGGAGGGCGAGGAGGGGCCATGAAATAACACTGGCGAGCAAAATAAAGGAAAATCCTAAGATGTTTTATAAGTATATTAAGGGCAAGAGGATAACCAGGGAAAGGGTAGGGCCCATTAGGGACCAAAGTGGCAATCTGTGTGTAGAGCCAGATAATGTAGGCGGGGTTTTAAATGAATTTTTTGCATCTGTGTTCACTATGGAGAAAGACGATGCAGACATAGAAATCGGGCAAGGGGGCTGTGACATACTTGAACATATTAGCATCGAGAGGGAGGAGGTGCTAGCGGTTTTAGCAGGCCAAAAAGTGGATAAATCCCCAGGCCCAGACGAGATGTATCCCAGGCTGCTGTGGGAGGCAAAGGAGGAGATTGCAGGGGCTCTGACACAAATTTTCAGAACCTCTCTGGCCACAGGGGATGTACCAGAGGACTGGAGAACAGCTAACGTAGTACCATTATTCAAGAAGGGTAGCAGGGATAAACCAGGGAATTACAGGCCAGTGAGCCTAACATCTGTGGTAGGGAAATTATTGGAAAAAATTCTGAGGGACAAAATTAGTCTCCACTTGGAGAGGCAAGGATTAATCGGGGATAGTCAGCATGGCTTTGTCAAGGGTAAATCATGTCTGACAAATCTGATTGAATTTTTCGAGGGGGTGACTAGGGGGGTGGATGAGGGAAATGCTGTGGATGTGGTTTACATGGACTTCAGTAAAGCTTTTGACAAAGTCCCGCATAGGAGACTGGTCAAGAAGGTAAGAGCCCATGGGATCCAGGGTGCCTTGGCGCGTTGGATCATAAACTGGCTGAGTGGCAGGAGGCAGAGGGTGATGGTCGAAGGTTGCTTTTGTGACTGGAAGCCTGTGTCCAGTGGGGTACCTCAGGGATCGGTGCTGGGTCCCTTGTTGTTTGTGATCTACATAAATGATTTGGATGAGAATGTAAAAGGTATGATCAGTAAGTTCGCAGATGACACGAAAATTGGTGGGGTGGTAAATTGTGAGGAGGAAAGCCTCAGGCTACAGGACGATATAAACGGGTTGGTCAGATGGGCGGAAAAGTGGCAAATGGAATTTAACCCTGAAAAGTGCGAGGTGATGCATTTTGGACGGACAAATAAGGCAAGGGAATACACAATGAGTGGTAGGACCCTAGGAAGTACAGAGGATCAGAGGGACCTTGGTGTACATGTACATAGATCCCTGAAGGCAGCGGAACAGGTAGATAAGGTGGTTAAAAAGGCATATGGGATACTTGCCTTCATTAGCCGAGGCATAGAATATAAGAGCAGGGAGGTTATGATGGAGCTGTACAAAACGCTGGTGAGGCCACAGCTGGAGTACTGCGTGCAGTTCTGGTCGCCTCACTATAGGAAGGATGTGATTGCTTTGGAGAGGGTGCAGAGAAGATTCACCAGGATGTTACCTGGGATGGAGCGCCTCAGCTATGAAGTGAGGCTGGACAGGCTGGGGTTGTTTTCCTTGGAGCAAAGAAGGCTGAGGGGGGACCTGATTGAGGTGTACAAAATGATGAGGGGCATAGATAGGGTAGACAAAGAGGAACTTTTCCCCTTAGTAGGGGGGTCAATAACAAGGGGGCATAGATTCAGGGTAAGGGGCAGGAGATTTAGAGGGGATTTGAGGAGGAACTTTTTCACCCAGAGGGTGGTTGGAATGTGGAACTCAATGCCTGAAAGGGTGGTAGAGGCAGGAACCCTCACAACATTCAAGAAGCATTTGGATGAGCACTTGAAATGCCATTGCATACAAGGCTATGGACCAAATGCTGGAAAATGGGATTAGACTGGACAGGGATGGATGGGCGGCGCAGACACGATGGGCCGAAGGGCCTCTTTCTGTGCTGTAAAACTCTATGACTCTATGACTCTATGTCTTTATGCATCTCTCCACTTCACCTGATGAAGGAGCAGCGCTCCAAAAGCTTGTGATTTCAAATAAAACTGTTGGACTATAACCTGGTGTTGTGTGACTTCTTACACATGTCACTCAGATTGGTCAATAGAATTAAGGAGTTTTCTTTGGAAATTATGGGTATATTGGATGGTGTTTTTGACACTAAAATGTGAAATGTCAAAACTCTGATGTCTCAGAAGGCTAACCGTCCTCCCAGAACAAGGCAAGGCAAACAGCTCATGCATGCCAACTCATAAGGACGACATTGGATAAGTTCTGGAAACACTGCTAACTACAAGTATATGGACTTTAATCTATTCAATAGACCGGCTCTCTAATGGTGTTAACTTGTCAGCTATCAATCTCAGACACTGATCTCGACTGTAATTTTATCATCAGCAAGCAGTTAATGCTCAATTATTGTGGCATATTGAACTGCCAATGTAACATATTTATTTGGTCAATAAACCCTATTAATTATCTGCATACTCAATGCTTAACTTTAACTGTTTGTAACTCTAAGGTTAATAAACAATTGTTAGTTCATTACTTTGTCTGATTTCTCTGATAATGGGCAAGAAAAGGTTAATTCATTCACTCATTAGCTTGTGCAGATCCTTAAGGGGGTTTTCAGTGTAAATGCTAATATAATCCAAACTGGATGATGGAAGACAGTACGGCGAGACAAATTTTGCATCATTAACTCTTAGCCAGTAACTGGGCGGTAAATCTCAGACAGTTCTTTGACGAGCTGTTATGGTGAAGGGGTTAAGGATTTGTCTGGTGCCATTGAGGAATATTCTTATCAGGGTATCGATCCCACTGTTCTTACAATTATAAAGGACACAGGACACTTATGGCAGAGTCTGGTGACCACGTTTTCCTGAACGCAGCCAGCTGCATTCAGGGCAGCCCAATTTTGCAAAGGGGGCCTCAAACAGACGTTAACCCCACTATATGTATATGCAAAGTGTCTAGCGTGGGCTCTGGACACTTTTTCTGCCTTTTTCAAGATGGCAGGCAACGCACTTCTGCCATGTAATGAGTGCACATGCCCTGCCCGCCACATTGGATGCTTAGGTGCCCGTTTTGCACCTGAAAAACAGGTGCAGCGCCATCGAATTCCTAGGCCATTGTGTTACCAGCAAAATTGCCAACAGATTTCTATTTGCAAAAGGGAACACCTTTAAGAAATTGCCAGTACCTCCATTCTGTGAATCAATGCAAACAATAGCTGATCTGTACCAGGCCATCTTTAGAAAGATGGGCAAGATGAAAGTATAAATTATAATTGTGCATTTATTGCAGTTAAGCTCACCTGAATCTGGCTATGCCATGTACAATACTAACTCATTCACATACAGATTTGATCTGATAAGTGATAAGGGCCTAGAAATTCGGTATGGCCCCGCCAGGTCTTTTGCGCCCGAAATTTTGCGCCCGCCAGGATTCCCGTAGCGCCCGCCTAAAATTCAGTTGCGACGGGCCAAGACGGCGGCGGGCGCTATTGCAGGGTTTGGCCGCCTCGCTAGGGGCGATGAATGTCACTTTCAGGCGTCCAGCTCCCGCTGCGGCACCCGATGCGGTGCGGCAGGCTGGGGTACTGCAGGCCTCCTCCTTCTCTTAAGGAGGAGCTGCCTGCAGCCGTCAGATCACCGGTGGATTCCCCCGGCAAATGAGCCCGGCACCACGGAGAAGTGCCGGGCTCGCGGGACTCAGACATCAATGCCGCGGGGGGGTGGTGCAGGAGTCCGGGGAGGGAGGTGCGGGCAGGCGGCCGCCGGGAAAGCGGCCGGCCGCCGGGAAAGCGGCCGGCCGCCGCTCCACCTTTATGCGCCGGCCTTTCGGAGCTGCAAGACCCCGTTTCACAAACGCTGTTTGCGGCTGCCACGGGCGAGGCGGCCGCAACTGAATTTGGCCATCGGGCCGGAATAGCATTGCAACCGGGGCGCTGCGCACACCGATGACGTCATCGGTGCCGGCGCGGCGCTACCGGCTAACGCCGATGTTAGGGTCCATCTGAATTTCGGGCGATAAAAAACTTCAGGCGCAAACCACTTTATAGCCAATAAGTGGGCGCAAACGCGACTGAATTTCTAGGCCAAGGTCTCTGACGTAATAAAACTCACTACGCACTTGGTTTGAGCATAAAGCAAGACTTTACTCAACTTGTTTCAGAACACGGAGGTCTAGTTCTATTCCACTAGCTCCTTGTCTTACAAAATGTCCCTGGCAAGCTGGGGCCAATGGCCGAGTATTTATACTCCTTGGACGGCGCCACCAGCTGGCCGTCCAGCGTTATTTCATAAGTAGTTTCTTGATGATGAGATTTATAACATTCTTCCTGCCTAAAAGATTTGGAAGTCCGACGACTTCCTCTTAACAGATTAAGCGGACCACAAACAGCCGCAGTCTTTTAGATTTTTGTTTATGGCTAGAAGGCACGTCTCCCCGGACCATGTCTTGGTCCCTGGGCCGCTTGATCCGTGCCGGTGGATCGACAGGGCCCGTGTTGCTTTGATCGACCCGAGGGAGGCTGGGGAGATCGTGACTCCGGGTGCAGGTCCCCACAGGCGCAGAACTGGCTTCGTCCCGTTGGTTAGCCGGAGATTGACCGGCATCCTGGCCCGGGATGGCCATCCCATGGGGAGTGCTCAGCTCCCCGAGAGGATCCAGCGGGGCAGCCGGCAGATCCCTCGATGTCCCAGGTAGGGCTCGTCGAGCGAAGCCACCAAAAGTGCACAAAATGGTACTTTGGAAATAGTAAGCTCCGTCTTTGACCCTCCAAACTCGAAAGTGAGTCTTTTGTGTTGTTTCTGGAAATCCTGTCCCAGGAGCACATCACTGCATAGGTTCTTGAGCACCCCGAGCCGGGTGGAGAAATAAGTGCGGCCATTGAGAATAAGGTCGACAAGACAAAAGCCGGAAGAATTGGTGGTCAGTGTCGTCAGAGCCATTGCAATTTCCCTGTCCGAGGGGTAAATACGCAGTTTTAACTTACTGACAGCCTGTTCACTGATGAAGCTGTCAGAGCTGCATGAGTCGATTAGTGCACTCAAAATGTGTCCATTTACCGAAACCTTCGTGGCTGCATGGGACAAACTTTGGGGAAAAACAGCTGTGATGGGAGGAGGGGCAGTTTTACCCTTGACAGCTGTAACCTTAGTAGTGGTTCTTGGGGGAGGAGCAGTTTTATAGATAGTAGCTGCAAAACTAACAGGAGCTCTCGACCGGTATACCTTAGAAAAGTGGCCTTTCTTACTAACAGCGGCTCTTGACCGGCATACCTTAGAAAAATTACCTTTCTTGCTGCAATGATTGCAGGTCGCGTTA
>NC_140989.1:108346427-108521427 GCF_052327205.1 Somniosus microcephalus
CCCCACCTGTGACAGAGACTATAGGTCCCGCATTGGACTCGTCAGTCACCTGAGAACTCATTTTTAATGTGGAAGCAAGTCATCTTCAGTTCCGAGGGACTGCCTAAGAAGAAGAAGAAGAATTGTGGTAAGTGTGGAGATGTATTTCATCCGTCTAGGATTCAAGAGAGGACAGTTATTGGTTTTGTATACAGAGATGTCACTGTAAAAGTATTTCAATACCAAATGAATACCAGAGGCTGTCAAATAAATTGGAATAACATTATTTTCTGTGGGCAGCTGCTCTGAAGTAAAATTCAGGGACAAAAGACTTCTGAGAGAGAGCCTGGAAATGGTTCATTCTTATGTTTGCCAGGGGCAAACAGTTATGTGCTCATCTCTCATGGAGGACATGCAGGCAATTAGGAAAAAAACTTGAGGGGGTGTTCTAACATTAAGTGGAAGGTGTGGAGGTAGAGATGTAACACCTTTGGTGGAGGTATTTAGCACCAATATGGTAGCTCAGTTGTAGTGCTTGGCATTCTGGAGACACACGGATGCCCTCCCAATTGATGAGGTGCAGAATATTTCACTGAACAAAACACTAAGTTACATTTTAAATCAGTTGGTTAGTAGCTCTGTGAGGACTGAACAAATGCTCTACATTTTAAACAATAAATCTATAAATAGATGGCAATGAACACTAAGCAAGATTGATGTAGCTGTAAACAAATTGGTAAGCCTGAATTCATCAACAGTGTCTGCAGTGAGCTGGTTAACTAGTTTTATCCAAAAAGGCATTTTGCTATAATTTATAGACTATAAATTCTGTGGGAATGTGACTGAAGCAGCTCTAATTGCCCTCACATTAGGTGGGAAGGAGCCTTTTTCCTGACCTGTCACAATACAGCCCACGCCAACGAGGTCTATCATTCTTCAGCAAATCATGCAATGCCAAACCTGCCTCATTCCTCTCTGTATTTAAGGAAGGATAGGCTTTGTCCTCTCATTCCACTGCCTGTGAGATAAGGCAGTATTTGTATCCCTGTTGCTATGGCAACATTGAGTACCATGGAGGCCAGCAAATAATGCTTCCATCCCTCAAGCAGCAATTACCTTGTCCTTTTTGAGGATGCCCACTGTTGGGCCTTTGAATAAATCTGAGAAGCAGACAAGAGTCTGTATGGCAAACTTGTGTCATCAATTAAGTGTAGATGATGTGAGCTGTCCAAGTTACTAGTTATACTAAGCATAGTATGCCAGAAAGGCTGTTTCTCTCAAAACTTGTTCCTTTCAGGCTCTCCACAGAGTTAATCCATTTTATTTTCCTTCAGGAATAGTGTGCAGTGACTTTCACTATTTTAAAAACAAAGGTGGGAACTGAATAAGAAGGGATGTTGTCATGCGTTTCCATGACAAAGTGCTTAGCAATGATTCTTTGTGTTTTTGATTGATAACTAGTGTGTCATATACTGTACCTGTGAAATGAAGAACATATACTGGAAAGGCCAACCCACAGATAGCAACAATATCACCTCCTAAAGGTCTGGCATTGGGAGGCTCCAATATCAAAATATATTGATAAGACAGAAGACAGAGGTTATATTTTGGATATGAAAGAACTAAAGTCAGTAACTTGTCTTTATGAAATGCATGTAAATGGGAGGGGGGAAAAAAAGCTTTCATTAACATAAGATTTCTCTAAATAAAAAAAAACGGCAAATGCTAGAAATCAAACGAAGACAAAAAATGCACTGAAAAATTTTATTTATTTTAAAATCCTATTTTAGCCTTTAAAATAGAATTATTAAAATAGAATGATGGCAGGGTCTGGTGCATCTGGTCATGTGAGCCAACATTCTCAGCAACTGTTCTGCTCCCCGCTGACCAATTTGGCATATGTAAGGGGCCTAACGCCTACTTTAGATGGCAGGCAAGGGCGCCTGAAACATCTTCAGCGCCAATTGTGGGTCAGATGTCTTTCAGGTGTCCTTGGGGCGCTGGATGGTGGTCCCAGAAATTGGCCCTCATTGTGCCTGTTTTACACTCATAGAACCGGTGCAGCGAGGTCCAATTTCTATCGCACTATGTTTTACTTACATTTTCTGTTATCATTTCAGATTTGCTGCATTTGTAGCTGCTTTTCCCCTCCCCTCACTCTCTATTTTTACCTGTTTCCTCACATTTTTCTATGTTAGGCATTTCCCATGTCTCTTCACCCTCAGTACAGGCAGATTTGGGCTTAGCTGTAATTTCCCCCATGATCAACAAGCCTGTCAACACTCATTGGACTAAGCTCAGGCATAAAGTATGGCTACTTAGAACTATACTGAAGTGTAAATCAGTGCCTACAGGAAGAGAGGGAAGAAAAGAGAGAGAGGGAAGAAAACAGTGGGGAGTAATAACTTGTATTTATATAGCACATTTAATATAGAAAAACATCCCAAGCCACTTTACAGAAGTATAATCAACAAAAATCAACAAGCCAATAAAGGAGATATTAGGAGGAGTGACTAAAAGCTTGGTATGGGGTGTATTTTAAGGAGGAAAGGGAGGTGGAGAGGTGCAGTGGTTAAGTGAGGAAATTCCAGAGCTTAGGTCCTAGACAGCTGAAGGCACGGCCACCAATGATGAGGTGAAGGGATTTCTGGATGCACAAGAGGCTAGAGTCAGAGGATTGTAGAGTTCGAGAGCTGGAGAAGGTTACAGAGTTAGGAAGGGGTGAGGCCATGGATGGATTTGAACGTGAGGATGAGAATTTTAAATCTGAGGAGTTGGGAACTGGGAGCCAGCATAGTTCAGCAAGCACAAAGGCAATGTATGAACAGGACTTTGTGCAGGTTAGGATTTGGGTAGCAGAGCTCAGGTTTATGGAGGGTAGAAGATGGGAGAGCATTGGAATAGTCAAGTTTGAAGGTAACAAAGGCAAGGATGAGGGTTTCAGCAACAGATAAGCTGAGGCAGGGGCAGAGACAGGTGATATTAAGGAAGTGGTCTTTGTGATGCAGAGGGTATAGGGTCAGAAGCTCAGCTCAGGATCAAACAGGACACTGAGGTTGCAAACTGCCTGGTTCAGCCTCAGAAAATGTCCAGAGAGGGGGATGGAGTTTGTGGCGGGTGCCGAGGACAATGTCTTCAGTCTTCTCAATATTTAACTGGAAGAATTGTGGCTCATCCCCATGGGACTAGATAATAGACAAGCAGTCTGACAACACAGAGGCAGCGGAGAGAGGGTGGAGAGATAGAGCTGGGTGTTGTCAGCATACCCATTGTTATGTTCATAAATAAATAGACGTTTTCATTATGAACAGCTAGCTTGAGCTAGTCATTTATTCAGCCATGTGGACTAGTGTACAGGCATCCATCTTGACTACTGCCTTGTGGGTAGCCCCTTACTAAACATATAGCTCCACCTAGTGTACCATTCTAGAATGACATGTTACTGATCATTACATCCCTCTTCCTTAGAGGTTAAACAAAATCAATATCAATCAATCATAATGACATAAACATCTTCACAACAGTCAACACATTTTCAAAGCTTTACTTTATGAACTCTAAGCTTTTCATTCTTTTATTATAGTTTTCTTTGTACTCAAAGATTAAGTCTATCAGGCTTTTTTACTTCACGTGTGGATCTTCTCAGCACAGGTAAGTCTGATGTGTTTTCATGAGAGCCTGTATGTGTTAGATTGTTCTGGTGGTGAGTGACAAGATTCATTTGCGGCATTGTCATCGATTTGCTCTTGGATAGTTTCTTGTGTTTTCAGGAGGGAACGGCGGTTCCTCCTGAGAATCTGTCCTTCCTCAGTTCTAACAGTGTATGACCTTGGTCCTACTTCCTCAAGAACTGTAGCTTTCCTGTTCCATGCATCTGGATCCTCAATCCTGACAACATCATCCCTTGTCAATGGTTTCAGAGTTTTGGATGACTTGTCATAGTGTGATTTCTGTTTCAGCTTTAACAGTTGAAGTCTCTGTCTCAGTTCCTTACTCTGCTTTTCTTTTGCACAGCAGGGTAGCGTGGTGCACAACTTGCGACCCATTAGGAGTTCAGCAGGTGAAGAACCACAGTCTAAAGGGGAGGCTCGGTAGCTCAGCAGGGCGAGATAAGGATCAGACTTGCTTTCTGTTGCTTTCTTCAGTAGCTGTTTGAGAACTTGAACACCTTTCTCTGCCTTACCATTCGACTGAGCATACAGAGGACTGGATATGATGTGTTGAAAGTCATAATGTGCTGCAAACTGTTGCCACTCCTTACAGTTGAAGCACGGACCATTGTCGTTAACGGCAATCCTGGGAATTCCATGTCTGGTGAAGATGGATTTAACATGCATTATGACACTGCTTGCTGATGTGCTTGAGAGCAGCGCCATCTCAGGATAGTTAGAATAGTAGTCAATCACTATTAGATCGTCTTTACCATTCAAATGAAAGAGTTCCATACCAACCTTTTGCCATGGTGCTGTTGGTAAGTCAGCTACTATCATTGGTTCCTTTGCTTGTTTGTTTTGGTGTTTCTGACATGTCTCACATTTGCCTATCATGTTCTCAATGTCCTTACTTATGCCAGGCCAATAAACAGTGTCTCTTGCTCTCCTTTTGCATTTTTCAATTCTGAGGTGTCCCTCATGAATCCTTTTGAGCATGTCTTGACGTAGAGCCTGTGGAATGACTATTCTGTTCTGTTTTAGTAATAGTCCATTTGCGACACTCAACTCTGACCTGATGTGATAGTACTTTGGACAGGAACCTTTTGGCCAACCATGATGAATGTTCTCTATTACTGTTTGTAACATTGTATCTTTTACTGTTTCTTCTGCTATTTGCTTTGATTTTGTGTCTGACACGGGCAGCGCAGCAGTGACCATACTCACATGAACATACACGTCTTCCTCAGTAGAGCTCACATGACTCATTGTGGGTGCTCGGGATAGTGCATCTGCTAACACTATGTGTTTGCCTGGTGTGTAGATCAGTTCAAAGTCATATCTTTGCAGCTTCATCATGAGTTGTTGAATCCTTAGGGACATCTCATTCAGATTTTTTTTTATGATGGCAACCAGTGGGCAGTGGTCTGTCTCAACTGTGAAGGTGGGAAGTCCATATATGTAGCCATGGAACTTTTCTAGTCCAACTACCAAGCCTAGACATTCCTTTTCAATCTGGGCGTATCGACACTCAGAATCAGTCATAGACCTGGAGGCATAGGCAACAGGCTTCCAATCTTCACCCTCTGCTTGTAGCAAGACCACGCCTAGGCCATCTTTTGATGCATCCGTTGACACTTTGATTCTCTTTGTTGGGTCAAAGAAGGTGAGTACAGGTGTGGTTGTCAGCACTGTTTTAAGGTTCATCCACTCTTGTTCATGTCTTTCTGTCCATGCGAACTCATTTGTTTTATGTAGCAGGTCTCGCAGACAGGCTGTCTTGGCTGACAAGTTAGGAATTAACTTTCCAATGAAGTTTATCATCCCCATGATGCGTAGCACTCCTTTTTTGTCAGTGGGTCGGGGCATTTTGTGTATGGCGTTTACTTTTTCCATATCTGGCTCTATTCCTTTACCAGAATGATTATCTCCTAGGAAAGTGACTTCCTGGATGCCAAACTGACACTTGGCTTTGTTGAGCTTCAGTCCATTCCGGTGTATGCTCTGTAGCACTTTAGTCAGTCTCTCATTGTGTTCTTTCGGTATGGAGCCCCAGATGATGATGTCATCAACATAGACCCGAACTCCTTCCAGACCTTCGATTATGTGTTCCATCGCTCTATGAAAGATTTCAGATGCAGATATTATCCCGAAAGGCATTCTGAGGAAACAATACCTGCCAAATGGTGTGTTGAAGGTACAGTATTTGGTGCTCTCTTCATCCAGTTTTAGTTGCCAAAATCCTTGTGAGGCATCGAGCTTTGTGAAGTATCTGGCACTTGACATTTCACTGGTGATTTCTTCTCGCTTGGGAATCTGGTAGTGTTCACGTTTTATGTTTGCATTTAAGTCCTTTGGATCCATGCATACTCTTAGATCATTGTTCTTTTTCTTTACACATACCATGGAGTTAACCCAATCTGTTGGCTCTTCAACTTTCCTGATGACTCCTAGTGTGGTCATTCTGTCCAGTTCTTTCTTGAGCCAGTCACGCAGGGGTGCTGGAACTCTCCGTGGAGCATGTACCACTGGCTGAGCATCCTCCTTTAGCTGGATCTTGTAAGTGGCTGGTAGAACTCCAAATCCTTTGAACACATCCTGGAAATTACTCACAACAGAATCCACCGAGTCATCTGGTCTGCTTATGGCACAGTTTATACGGTAGACTCTCTTGACCAGTTCCAAGTCCTCACAAGCTTTGTCACCCAGTA
The DNA here is from genome assembly GCF_052327205.1 of Somniosus microcephalus. NCBI lineage: Eukaryota > Metazoa > Chordata > Chondrichthyes > Squaliformes > Somniosidae > Somniosus > Somniosus microcephalus. The sequence goes on from NC_140989.1 coordinate 108,352,768, forward strand.
GTGAATCAAGTCCTTCAGCCACAACAGAAAACATGAGATGATGCACTTTGTCTTTGACTGTCACTTTAAGTCTGCATACACCTAAGCTATCTATTTTCTGTCCATTATAGTTCTTCAGTAGTACTGACTTTTTCTGTATTTTGGGCTTTTCTTTCATATTTTTAATGTCACTCATACTGATTAAGTTTGCTTTTGCCCCAGTGTCTAGTTTCAATGTAACTAATGCTCCATTTTCTTGCAGTGGCATTATCCATTTGTCCCCTTTTACTGCATTAACTTTATGTTCAGCATTGTCCATTCCTGAGGGCTGCTCATTTTCTGTATCCTTTTCGATATTGTCACATGACACCATTCCTACAAAAAATGTCTCACTTAAATCAGTGTCCTCAATCACATTGACTTGTTGCCCTTTCTTTGTTTTTACTTTTGAAAAGCATTGTTTGGCAAAGTGATTCTTTCCATTACATTTTGTGCACATTTTTCCAAACGCTGGGCATTGTCTTGACTGGTGCTGGTGACCACAGCATTTACAATTAAAAGTTCCATCCTCCGATTGCTTTGTATTTCTGTTCTGCCCACATTTCTTCCCCTTGTAGGACACAGCACCGACAGCAGCACTATCACTTACTACAGTCGCATTATTATTAATTTCACTGAAAGTCTTTGCGTGCTGTTGAGCTAGCTCACTGGCATGGCATATTTTCACAGCATCCTCCAATGTTAGTTCAGTTTCTCTCAACAAACATTCCCTGACCTTTTTATCATGAATACCAAACACAATCTGGTCACGAATCATGGATGATTTCAGTTCAGAGAAATTACATGTCTGTGCTTTCAGTTTCAGATCGGTCACAAAGCTATCAAAAGTCTCATTTTGCTGCTGTGTCTGTGAACGGAACACGTACCTCTCATAGGTCTCGTTCTTTTTGGGAGAACAATGTGTATCAAACTTCTTTAGCACATCGTCCATTTTTTCTCTGTCCTCCTCTTGATCAAATACAAATGTATTAAATACCTCTATCACCTGCGGGCCTGCAACCGTGAGCAGCAATGCTATTTTCCTTGCGTCTGGCATCGTACCGAACCCGATGGCGGCAATGTAGAGTTCGAATTGTTGTTTGAAAGTCCGCCAATTGCAGTCGACATTCCCCGTGAGTTTCAAACCCTCCGGTGGCTTCAAATTCTCCATGTCGCGTTTCACAATGTTCAGCAGATATTACCAATCCTGGTACCATGTTATGTTCATAAATAAATAGACATTTTCATTATGAACAGCTAGCTTGAGCTAGTCATTTATTCAGCCATGTGGACTAGTGTACAGGCATCCATCTTGACTACTGCCTTGTGGGTAGCCCCTTACTAAACATACAGCTCCACCTAGTGTACCATTCTAGAATGACATGTTACTGATCATTACAACCCATGGGCCCGATATTTACAGGGAGGTGGGGAGGGTGCGGGGTGAGGCCAAAAACGGCCAAAGAACCCAGCAAGGATGGGGACGTGGGGATCCGGCTGAACTTAACGGCCGGACATCAATATCAATTTTTCAATCCGTTTCCTGCTCGGCAGCCGACTAAATTGACAGGGAAGGAAAATCAGCGGCAGGAGGCTGCAGCCGGGGATCCTTGGGAATGGTCCCCTGCAATCAGGGGGGTGGAAGGTCAGCAATCGCGGCAGGGGAGGAAGAGCTGACTTCACGGCAGTGGGATGAGTTGGAAGATTGGACATCGAGCGGGGGGCGAAGATCGGACATCGCACAGGTGCGAAAATCGGTCCGTGCGGGGGAGAGAGAAGGCATCGGGGGGGGGCTGCTGCAGGAGTGGGGAGTCTGAAGGCTTACTTAAGAGGCCAGGAGGACTACTCCTGCTTCTCCTGGCCCACAAGAAGTGCTGGAAAAGGCACTTAGCTTTTGGAGCCGGCAGCTCCCACCTCTCTTTCACTGCCAGGTTTCCCAACCCCTGGGAAACCAGCGCGGCAGCAGTTAATTTTAAATTGGGCTCCCAATTGCACTGTGGGAGCCCAATTTAAATATGTGAATGATGGACCTGCCTCTCCACTGCAGGATACTCAGACGCCCCGACATCTGCCACAGTAAAACAGCAGTAGATGCGTGCATGACAGGGTAGCATCGCATTTCACGCATTTGACGATTTAACCCTCTCCTGCCCATTATAGGGGGGTTAATATTGAGGCCCATATCGTTGGATGATGTCACCAAGAGGCAGCATGTAGATGTCGAAGAGGGGGTGTCAAGCATAGATCCTTGGGGAACTCTGGAGGAAACATTGTGGAGGTAACAGTGTGGAGGTAACAGTGTGGAGGTAACGGTGTGGAGGTGGGAGCCTGGTTGGCTAAGTAAGAGTGGAACCAAGCAAGGGCAGCCCCACTGAGCTGTACAACGCAGGAATACAGTGTGGTCAATCGTGTCAAAGGCTGTGGAAAGGTCAAGAAGGACAAGGAGGGATAGTGCATTTTGGTCACAGTCACAGAAGATGTTACTTGTGACTTTGATTAGGGTTGCTTCAGTGCTGTGGCAGGCGCAAATGGAGAGGTTCAAACATGGAGTCGAGAAAAAGATGGGCATAGATTTGAACAAATAAAAAAGTGGTTGCACTTGAAAAATTGTTCTTTACTCGAGTAAATCTTTGTACAACTCTAATTGGAACATCCTCAAAATACTGTGTAATCACTGTTGCTTACTAATCAACAAATACTGTAAAATTGCATTGCTTTCTAGTTAAAAACGTAAGAAATAAAGCAACTCATAAATCTGAGTGATTCGGATCATTACTATGCTTTTTGTTCAATTTGTTCACAGTTAATATCCTATTGCAATGTTTATTTTAGCCATTCTACATCCTGCTCTTAATATAAAGCTGCTTCCTTTTTTTAAATTGCTTAGTTTTTAAGCATTAAATTCCCACTTTGGTGTGCTATAATTTTGCTCTTGGGCTAGAGAGGGGAAAAATAATCAGCCAGGATTCCTACTCCTGATCACTGTGTATTGACCCCAGTGGAAAATGGATGCATTCATTCCAGATGAAGACAGGGTCAGGATTGGCTGTGACGCCTCCATGGATGAACTCACTGTTTGAGCTCCCACAAGAAAACTGACCACTTGGGCAAAATGCCAGAAAGCAGCAAGCACCTATGGACCTGTCACCTAACAAGCCAGTGCCTTGAATAGTAATGATGCTTCAAGAGTTGCTGCTTTGGAACCTTGCCAGTGATTTCTGTAAGAGGTACCAAAAAGTGGCATACTTCAATTAATTCACAGAGCCTCTCTCCATTGACCTGGCACCAATGTTCTTGTTCATCAGCCAAGCATCTTTGGTCTCACACAATTGAGTATGCTGTATAATTGATGCTCACTTAGATTTTGTTCATTTCCCAGCCCCTGCTTCACTGTTTAGAAACTTATGTACAGATTACTTTTCTCCCACCCCATTGCTAAATTTAATACTTTCCCACACTTTGTGTGGAGTTTTGAAGGTCTACAAAATAACTACCCCCTGCATTTTATTTGCTGACTGCCTAAATTCTGATGGTATCATTGTACAGATTTCACTGAGTGAGAGCATTCATTGCCCCAATCACAGAAGAGTAATACCTTTGCTCCAATGTAACAGCGTGCCGTATTGAAGAAACATGGAATACTGTGATTGTGTTTAACTTGCATGATACAATACAAACCTTGTGGCATTTTTGTTATGTGTATTCCTCTTGATACACAATCAGGTATGCCATGAAAAGCATCTATGTACAACACAGTAACAGATTATAATCCCATTGATCTCTGTGATTAGGTGAGATACAGTTAAGCAATTTCACTCAGATTTCAAGGTTGGTTGGTGTAGGAAACAGAGTGTCACACTGGTGGGACCATGCTGCATTGGGTGTACATTATTGGGGGCAAAATTAGGAAAAAATTGTTCCATTTGCCTACATAAAAGGTCAATGCACTTCACAGTAATTAACTGTTAACATTGCTTTGAGATGTTCCTGTGAGACGTGATAATACACAAACTAAATGCAAGTGTTTCTTCCTTTTTATTTCCCACCCCAAGTCTGACATCCTTTACCTTAATGAATACATAAAATGTTCTTTTTAGTACATTTATTAAGTACTGTCCACCTTTATCTAATTATTTCAACAAGAGTCCAAATTATTGTTTTATTCTTGCAACCCAATCGAAAATATGCTGTTGTATTGCAGAAGACCAATGGTCATTACTTAGGTTTATTATGTAAATGCAATCACAGGTTCTACCTGTTTCTTGTGCTGAGGTGGGAGGTATGCATCCAAGAGAGAAGGAAGGGTGCTTTTTCTGTGTGTAGACATTTTTAGTCATGGAAAATAAGGACAGCTGTAATGAAAGAAATATTAAAGAATTATAATTTGATATACATTACTGCAGGATTATCAACAGGTATTGGAAAAAATGAGAAGCAGTCAGTCGGAGCAGATGGCTCCCCTTGCTCGTCTCTACTGTCTTCATGTGTTGTGCTTTTCTCCCTCTGAATCTAGTCTCTCCTTTTCTGCTTCTGTCTCTCTATCTATCTTATCTGCTATCTCCTTAAATCTATGTCTTGGTTCTCTTTCCACCCTCTTCTGCTTCTATCTCTCTGTCCTTTGTGTCAGCTATGGCTCAGTTGGTAGCACTCTTGCCTCTGAGTCAGAAGATTGTGGGTTTAAATCCCACTCCAGAGACTTGAGCACAAAAATCTAGGTTGACACTCCAGTGCAGTGCTGAGGGAGTGCTGCCCTGTCAGAGGTGCCGTTTTTCGGATGAAACGTTAAACCGCTCTGCTCTCTCAGGCGAACATAAAAGATCCCATGGCACTATTTTGAAGAAGAGCAGGGGGAGTTATCCTCGGTGTCCTGGCCAATATTTATCCCTCAATCAACATCACGAAAACAGATTATCTGGTCATTATCACATTGCTGTTTGTGGGAGCTTGCTGTGTGCAAATTTCCTACATTACAACAGTGACTACACTTCAAAAGTACTTTATTGGTTGTAAAGCGCTTTGGGACATCCGGTGGTCGTGAAAGGTGCTATATAAATGCAAGTCTTTCTTTCTTTAGGTGTTTGATGGTGCACGGCATGGCATGGTGTGGCACGGCATGGTGTGGCATGGCGAGTATTGAACCTTAATTATAACAAGGTGTGGTGTGGCATAGTATGGTGTGGTGAGGCGAGGTATGATGTGGCGTGGCATCACATGGTGTAGTGTGGAGTGGCGTGGTGAGGCGTGGTATGATGTGACGTGGCATCACATGGTGTAGTGGCATGATGTGGCATGGTACGATGTGGCAAGGACAGGAGCAAGAAAACAACTGCAGGCTGCCTTTGAAGTAGGGATTGTGGGGTAATTGTGGCCCACAGCAGTGCCTGAGTTTATATGTGCTCCAAGCTAGCCAGCAGAGAATCACAAAATTTCGTCAGTCGGGTATTTTAACATAAATGTATATTTTATGAATAAATTACACATTTGCAATTAATTTTAGACATACGTTTTTGAAGAAAATCTACCTTCGACAAAACAATTATCATTTTAGTTGAAAATCAAATCATATTTGGATGTATTTAGGTCGACATGCCCTTTTATTCGGTAATGGACATTATAACGATAACATTCAATGTATCAAAAAGAATACGTGAGGTTGGTAAGGACACCAAACTGTGCCTCAGGGAGTCTGTCTCAAAGTTTTCCTATGTCAGAAAACAAGTGAATTAAGGGGAGAGTGTCAGGGGTAAAAGAGGGGAAACGTGGGGTGGCTTGAAACCAAACCCTCCGCCAAACAAAGAGAAAATAATCAAAACAGACCGATATATAACAAGAAATTTGCCCTCGGCCAGTAGCTCATGTGAATCCTTGTACTTACCCAAAGCGGGGCCGAGCAGTCAACTTCCGCAAGGTTGTTGCTCTGGGTGACTGGAGACGCTGCATTGACGGGATCCCGCCTCCTCCCCGGACAATGCTGTGACCAGCTGCACTCCGGTATTCTTGGTTTTAAAGGGAACGATGTTATTTTAATATTGCTGCACGCTGCCGGGTGGGTGCCCGAGCACTTCCTCCCCGGGCCACTGCTAGTGACTGGAGTCCTTGTTCTTTTTATAGTTAAGGTTCAATACTCGCTTTCCCATTAGGACTGGAGAAAATAGTAACTTTGTTTCAGGGTTAGGAATTCGGATCCCCATCAGAAACGGTAATCAAATGACCCCATTTGTCCAGCCTTTTCTCCCTCCAAATAACCTTGTGAGTGATTTACTAATTTAGATAATAAAAATATTTATTTTTCCTAGTGGCTTGTTTTTCTAGTTCTATTATTTGAGCCTTGCATAACATCTTGAGGACTCGCCACCTTATCACTGTAAATGTTGAAAAGCACGAGTCTATTTTCATTAATTATGGTTAGATATTCCCTACAATCAATGATCGTCTGTCTCCGAACTTCTATATTGGTGTTATCTGGAGTCTCAGTTTCATTGGCCCAGTACTTGCTGGAGCGCAGCCGTGTCCACGGGGGACATAGAGGGCTGCTTTTGGGCCTCTGCATTCTAATTTGCATTCATTCAATTTGGTCATTTGCATTATAATTTCTTTAAAACGTATCAGTCCCTCTTAGCCATCTGTGACAAATGTTCAAATCTAAAAATGTCATTGTTAAACTGGTTTCTGGTAAGGAATCCAGGAAGACTATATTCTGTTAATGGTTCTCTCCCAGCCTGGCCTCTTAATCGATTTACTCAGCAGGTCAGGCAACATCCGTGGAGAGAAATTTGAGTTGACGTTTCGGGTCGAACCCTTCTTCAAAACTGGCTATCGTACTAGTGTTTGGTTCACTGCCACACCTCTTCTAGGAATGCCTACCTTGAAGAAGTTCTGCTCTTCTCTTCGACGGGATCTCCGTTTGGCTCTTCAACCTTGTTCGCAGCCCTGCCTTCGATCTATTTTCTTTTCTTTCCAGTTTTGAAGAAGGGTTCGACCCGAAACGTCAACTCAAATTTCTCTCCACGGATGTTGCCTGACCTGCTGAGTTTTTCCAGCATTTTCTGTTGTTATTTCTGTTAATGGGGTGGGGAGTAATTTAATTTGAGGGCTTCTTATGTCTTCTCTTATGAACCTCATTGGAAGTCTGAAGATACTGGCTTTAACTTGCCTTTAAGAGGTTTTGATAGTAGAGTACAAGAAAGAAAGAGTAGATATGGAGAAAGTGTTTCAACTGGCAGGAGGGTCGGTAATCAGAGGACACAGATTTAAGATAATTGGCAAAAGAAGGGGGGGAGATGAGAATTTTTTTAATGCAGCAACTTGTTATAATCTGGTATGCACTACCTAAAAGGATGGTGGAAGCAGATTCAATGGTAACTTTCAAAAGGGAATTGAATATACAGATGAAAAGGCAGCACTTGCAGGGCTGCGTGGAAAGAGCAGGGGTGTGGGATTAATTGGATAGCTCTTTCAAAGAGCCAGCACAAGCACAATTAGGCTCCTTCTATGCTGTAAGACTATGACCAATAGTCTATCTTCATAACCAATGAAATTTAAGGATTTGAATGGTTAGCAAAGCTCTGAAGTGGCAGCTTGGACATCTGATATTATTTAAATGAAGTTTATTAAAATATCACTGAATTTCAAGTTATATGGGGAACAGATAGAGTAGATAGAGAGAAACTATTTCCGCTGGTTGGGGATTCTAGGACTAGGGGGCATAGTCTAAAAATTAGAGCCAGACCTTTCAGGAGTGAAATTAGGAAACACTTCTACACACAAAGGGTGATAGAAGTTTGGAACTCTCTTCTGCAAATCGCAATTGATGCTAGACCAATTGTTAATTTTAAATCTGAAATTGATAGCTTTTTGTTAACCAAAGGTATTAAAGGATATGGGCCAAAGGTGGGTATACGAAGTTAGGTCGCAGATCAGCCATGATCTCATTGAATGGCGGAACAGGCTCGAGCAGCTGAATAGCCTACTTCTGTTCCTACGTTCCATATTTGTTCAAGTGCCCAGTCACTCTATTCCTAATGATAGATTCTAGTAGCTTCCCCACAACTGATGTTAAACTGACTGGCAGTCTTTGGCAGGACCTCATAGGCTCCAAAACCCAGAGGACATCAGCCAAAATTGCCTAAGCAGTCAGAGCAGGGAAGTGAGCTGCCTGCCTCTACCTCTGCTGAAGCCATAGGGGTTGCATTTCATAGGAGTAGCAGAAAGAGAAAAAAGACACAATTGTAGATGCACAAGGGTATGCACATGGGTGTGTTATAAAATGTTAGAGGATTAAGTTTCTGTTGAAGTTATGAGCCACGTAAAATTATTTCTTTGCACCACTTTCCCGTCTTGTCCATTTTTGCCTGCTACCTGGGAAGTGGCCTTGTCAGTTGGAGTGAATGGTAAGACATTACTGCCCACCTGCTCGCAAACCCGCACACTCTGCAACGTACAAATTCAGTCCAATTGTCTACATCAGAGAACAGAGTGCTACCAACTTTGTAGGCTAGAAACCTGTAAATATGACTGATGTCCCACTGATAGTTAAAGTCATAACAGCCTTGAAGTTCGATGCCATAGGATTTTTCCAATGCCTACCGGGGAAACAGGATTTTTCATCTATGGTGCTGTTCTCATGGAACAAGGTGCCATGTAGCTCTCTGTATACGCATGAACCATGAATACTTGAACAGAAATTTGGTCCTATCATGTTTAAGTCAAAATGAATGCCATACTGGATTACGAATCCACAGGTTGACTCATGTCACCTCAATGTCTGCAGAATAGACAAATTCTTACCTGGTCCTTACCTGGTCTGGCCTATATGTGACTCCAGACCCACAGCAATGCAGTTGACTCTTAACTGCCCTCTGAAATGGCCCAGCAAGCCACTCCATTGTAACAAATCGCTATGAAAACAATAATAAGAATAAAACCGGACGGACCACCCGGCATCGACCTCAGCTTCAGACACGACAATGGCACACCCAGCCCAGTCGACCCTGCAAAGTTCACCTCACTAACATCTGGGGACTTGTGCCAAAATTGGGAGTGCTGTCCCACAGACTAGTCAAGCAACAGCCTGACATAGTTATACTCACAGAATCATACCTTTCAGCCAATGTCCCAGATTCCTCCATCACCATCCCTGGGTATGTTCTGTCCCACTGGCAGGACAGACCCACCAGAGGTGGTGGCACAGTGGTATACAGTCAGAACGGAGTGGGCCTGGGAGTCCTCAACATTGACTCCAGACCCCATGAAGTCTAATGGCTTCAGGTTAAGCACGGGCAAGGAAACCTCCTGCTGATTACCACCTATCACCCTTCCTCAGCTGATGAATCAGTACTCATCCATGTTGAACACCACTTGGAAGAAGCACTGAGAGTAACAAGGGCACAGAATGTGCTCTGGGTGAGGGACTTCAACATCCATCACCAAGAGTGGCTCGGTAGCACCACTACTGACCGATCTGGCCGAGTCCCCAACACAAGACTACATGCATGCTAAACAGCGAAAGCAGCATGCTGCAGACAGAGCTAAGCGATTCCACAATCAACAGGTCAGATCAAAGCTCTGCAGGCCTGCCACATCAGTTGTGAATGGTGATGGACAATTAAACAACTAATGGGGGGGAGAAGGCTCCAGGAATATTCCCATCCTGAATGATGACAGGCCAGGACACGAGTGCAAAAGGCAAAGCTGAAGCGTTTGCAATCATCTTGGCCTCCTCCTGAGGTCCACACCATCAAAGAAGCCAGTCTTCAGCCAATTCGATTCACTCCACGTCATATCAAGAAATGGCTGAGCACACTGGATATAGCAAAGGCTATGGGCCCGGACAACATCCTGGCTGCCATACTGAAGACTTGTGCTCCAGAACTAGCCGCGCCTGTAGCCAAGCTGATTCAGTACAGCTACAACACTGGCATCTACCCGATAATGTGGAAAACTGCCCAGGTATGTCCTGTCCACAAAAAGCAGGACAAATCCAATCCAGCCAATTACCACCCCATTAGTCTACTCTCAATCATCAGCAAAGTGATGGAAGGTGTCATTGACAGTGCTATCAATCAGCACTTACTCACCAATAACCTGCTCATCGATGCTCAGTTTGGGTTCCACCAGGACCACTAGGCTCCAGCCCTCATTACAGCCTTGGTCCAAACATGGACAAAAGAGCTGAATTTCAGAGGTGAGGTGAGAGTGACTGCCCTTGACATCAAGGCAGCATTTGACCGAGTGTGGCATCAAGGAGATCTAGTAAAATTGAAGTCGATGGGAATCAGAGGGAAAACTCTCCACTGGCTGGAGTCACACCTAACACAAAGGAAGATGGTTGTGGTGGTTCAAGGTCATTCATCTCAGCCCCAGGACATCGCTGCAGGAGTTTCTCAGGGCAGTGTCCAAGGCCCAATCATCTTCAGCTGCTTCATCAATGACCTTCCCTCCATCATAAGGTCAGAAATGGCGAAGTTTGCTGATGATTGCAGTGTGTTCAGTTACATTCGCAACTCCTCAGATAATGAAACAGTCCATGCCCAAATGCAGCAAGACCTGGGCAACATTCAGGCTTGGGCTGATAAATGGCAAGTAACATTCGTGCTACACAAGTGCCAGGCAATGACTATCTCCAACAAGAGAGAGTCTAACCACTTCTTTACATTCAATGGGATTACCATCGCCGAATCATCCACCATCAACATCCCGGGGGTCACGATTGACCAGAAATCTAACTGGACCAGCCACATAAATACTGTGGCTACAAGAGCAGGTCAGAAGCTGGGAATTCTGCAGTGAGTGACTCTCCTCCTGACTCCCCAAAGCCTTTCCACCAACTACAAGGCACAAGTCAGGAGTGTGATGGAATACTCTCCACTTGCCTGGATGAGTGCCGTTCCAGCAACACTCAAGAAGCTCGATACCATCCAGGACAAAGGAGCTCACTTGATTGGCACCCCATCCACCACCTTAAACATTCACTCCTTCCACCACCAGTGCACCTTGGCTGCAGTGTGTACCATCTACAAGATGCACTGCAGCAACTCACCATGGCTTCTTCGGCAGCACCTCCCAAACCCATGACCTCTACCACCTAGAAGGACAAGGGCAGCAGGCATTTGGGAACACCATCACCTGCAAGCTCCCCTCCAAGTTACACACCATTCTGACTTGGAAATATATCGCAGTTCCTGCATCGTCGCTGGGTCAAAATCCTGGAACTCCCTCCCTAACAGCACTGTGGGAGTACCTTCACCAGAAGGACTGCAGTGGTTCAAGAAGGCAGCTCACCACCACCTTCTCAAGGGCAATTAGGGATGGGCAATAAATGCTGGCCCACATCCCAGGGACGAATAAAAAAAAAAATTCTTGGTCAAGAATGAATTAACATAAAGGCTCTTTTGCCAAATATAAACAAACGTAGGACAGGTCAACACCAGCTGGCCCATCAAGCCTGTTCTATTCTGTCATGGTGTGATTTCTACTCACTATCACTCCCATCATCTGCCCCCACCAACGCAATCTTCTGGGAGAGGCAAATAAACAGAAAAAAGTCCTTAGACTAATTTAGGAAAAAACTCTAGGATATTCCTCTTTGACCCCCCAAAAGGAATCAAACAAGTTCCAGGAGATCACAGTGACTGGGAGATTCCCCAATATTAACCTCCCTTCTATATGCAGTTATGTTGGCCACACTCAGGAACTCACCCAGTTCCCTTTTTAATGCTTGCAGCAAATCTGCGCTCACTGTGTACATACCACACTTACTTTCCTTGTCCCTTTAATCTCCTTGTTTTTGATCACATCACCACGGTGCATGCATGCCTGTACCAGATTCCTGATCATGTCCTGTCTTCCAAGCATCGTAACTGAGGTTTGTACCGGCTTCAATAAAAGGATAGGGTTTGCTGACTCGCTGTGCTCGATACCATAGCTGCTCATTATGATAGTTAGTTAAGTATAAATGCTATCACAAAGCTTTCGAGCAAATTAACCCTTTCTTACAACTGCATGTGCTGGCAAATTTTTCCAGAGTTTGACAACTCTTTGATGGTGATGGAAAGTTTAAAGGGGGTGGGTAACCCACAAGAGCCTTGATGCTGATGTTTGCGTGATGTAGTCCGGCTACAGTGATGTGCACTCCAGAGTGAAAGACCTACCAGAGCGTCTCTGGATTCTAGCTTATCTATGTAAGGAAAAGAAAACACAAAATGAGTACAAACACAGGTTTCCCATTTGCAGATATATATCAGTGTGTGTTGTCAAGTGGTACAATCCAGATGTGTGCTGCCCTGCAACCTCTGCTCCTTGATTTCTTCCAAGGCTTCAGCATTTAGATTGTCCATAATTGCCTCCTCATAGGGCAGACAGAGTTGCAGCACACAACCTGGTATTGAAGGCCAACTTCTCCTGCAAACACTGGAGAGCCAGCATTTATTATGTATGCACCATGCCGTGACCTTGGATGGATTCAATCTTGGGAATGTGTCAGCTTGTCTGTCCTTGTGCACTTATTCCTACCATTCGCATTTGCACATGGATCTCATCTAGCTCCCTCTGCAATATCGTTCTTCTGTATTCTGAAAGTCATGCATGCACCTTGCAAGGACAATATAGCTTGCATGTATGAGTATAGCTGCCCTATGGCATTAGTGTTATGTCCGTGTATAAGACACAGACTGCGGAGAACGGTACAATAGGTGTTTACTCAACGTGGCTCAGACTGCAACTGATCTGTACAGATTACTACTCAGCGTTATATACAGGTGTGGTCACTGCCGGTACTACAGTATACATGAGCTGTAAAAAGTAGTTCCCCCCTTAAAAGGTACATACATTACAATTCCTCCCCTTTTAGATTAACAGTACCATAACACTCATTTAACAATTAAATATCAAACTAATTACAATTAACACTGTTAACATGCAACATTAGCTGAAAATAGTCTATTTATAAATTCAGTCTTTGGGGAGGCTTCCTGATCCTTTCTGGATAGCGCCTTTCCCGAGTGTCTTGCTATTGGTGCGGAGGCGATTCTGGCCCCCTGTCGTCGGTTGGTTCATCAGCTTCCGATGCTACTGTTTCTGGGGTAGATGCTACCTGTACGTCGGGTTCATCACCAGGTACGTATGGGCGAGGCATGGGGTTGACTTGTTCCTGTGACTCTAGGATCTGGTCAGCATGGCATCTCACGATGCTCTCCCCAACGTCCACTGTGTACATTAGTGGGCCCTGCCATGTGCATATCATTCCTGGCTGCCATTTTTCTGTTCAGTAGTCGTGGGCCAAGACTGGTTGCCCTATATTGAAGCTCCTTGTTGGCTTCTCATGGATGTGCTGGAATTGCTTACTCTCAACATCTCTTCGTACGTTTGGTCTGAGCAAATCCAGGCGAGATCTTAACCTTCGGTTAAAGAACATCATGGCTGGGGCCTGGTTGGTGACTGCATGTGTCGCATTCCGGTAGGCGAACAGGAAATTGTCCACCTTGTGCTGCAGCGGAATGTTGTCATTGTACATAGCCTTTATTGCCTTCTTAAAGGTTTGTACGAACCTCTCAGCCAATCCATTTGTGGCTGGATGATACGGGGCGGATGTGTAATGCCTTACCCCATTCTTTTTCAAGAACCTCCGGAACTCTTCGGACACAAACTGTGGTCCGTTGTCGGAGCAAATCTGTTCTGGCAAGCCATTCCTGGCAAAAATGGTCCGTAGGACTGCAATAGTTTTCTCCATGGTGGTGGAAGACATTTTGATGACCTCAGGCCATTTCGAGTGCGCATCCACGGCTATTAAAAACATTGAGTCCATGAATGGACCAGCAAAATCAATATGCACCCATTGCCATGGAGATGAGGGCCACTCCCATGGGTGTAGAGGGGCCTGTGGTGGTGCATTTTGGACTTTCTGGCATCCTGAGCAGCTCTTGGTCAGGTCCTCGATTTGTTTATCGATTCCCGGCCACCACACATAAGCCCTGGCTAGGCTTTTCATTTTTACCCCTCCCAGATGACCCTCATGAAGCTCATTGAGCACTCTATCCCTTAACTTGGGTGAAATTACCACTCGGGATCCACACATCAAGGTCCCCCGGCACACTGACAGCTGTTCTCTCCTTGTCGAGAATGCTGGCAACAGTGAGTCGCCATGTGCTGGCCATCCCTCCACCGTCAAATCATATACCCGAGACAGTGTCGGGTCATTTCGGGTTTCCTTTTCGATACAAGCGTTAGTTACCGGTAGGTATTCAACTATAGTCGAATGGAATATTTCGACAGGATCCACTGCTGGTGCTTCCTCCGCAGTAGGCAGTGGCAGGCGTGATAGCCCATCAGCATTTCCATGCTGTTTCGTGCCCTTATATTCAATCTCATAGTGGTGCGCCCCTAGAAAAAGTGACCATCTTTGTAGTCGTTGCGCAGTCATCACCGGAACGCCCTTCTTCGGATTAAAAATGGAGACAAGAGGCTGGTGATCAGTCAGCAAGGTGAATTTCTGCCCGTGCAGATAGTGATTGAACTTTTTCACTCCCCACACTAGGCTGAGGGCCTCCCTGTCAATCTGGGCGTAGTTACGCTCGGCTGAGGTTAGTGATCGTGATGCAAAGGCTATTGGCCTCTCTGAGCCATCCGAGAATTTGTGCGACAGCACCGCTCCAATGCCATAGGGTGACGCATCACATGCCAACCGAATTGGTAATGCCGGGTTGTAATGGGCCAATACCTCTTTCGATGTGATTAGTGTTTTGCTCTTCTGGAAAGCTCGTCTACATTCGTCACTCCACTTCCATGGCACCCCAGTTTGCAGTAGGGTGTTCAGTGGGTGTAGTATTGTAGACAAATTTGGCAAGAACTTATGGTAGTAGTTTACCAGCCCGAGAAATGGCCTCATTTGTGACACATTTTCCGGTGCTGGAGCCTTGACTACTGCCTCAATCTTCTCTGGGGACTTATGTAACCCCTCTATCGATAACGTGGCCACAATACGAGATCTGTTTTCTAAAAAACTCACATTTGGGGCGGTTAGCTCGGAGCCCATATTCCTGCAATCTAGTGAGCACCTGCTCCAGGTTGGCAAGGTGATCACTATCATTTTCGCCCGTGACCAGGATGTCGTCCAAATAACACTGGGTCCCTGGGATCCCTTGCAGGACTTGTTCCATTGCACTCTGCCAATTAGCCGGAGCTGATGCTACCCCGAATACCAGCCGGTTGTATTGGTAGAGACCTTTATGGGTGTTGATTGTGAGGTATTTTTTTGATGCTTCTTCTACCTCCATTTGCAGATACGCCTGGGCCAGATCAATCTTAGTGAAACGTTTCCCTCCAGATAACGAGGCGAAAATATCTTCAATCCGCGGAAGTGGCTATTGTACGGTGTGAAGGACTGGGTTCACTGTTACCTTAAAGTCCCACAGATGCGAACCTTCCTTGGTTCCCCAGGCATGCTGCTCAATGACTTTTTCATCACAGGGACGATGGGTGTAGCCCACTCGCTCCAGTCTACCTTGGACAGTACACCTGAACGTTCCAGACTCTCCAGCTCTGCTTCGACGGCTGGGCGGATCGCATAAGGTACCGGTCTGGCCATAAAACATTTTGGGCTTGCGTTTTCTTCAATTTTAATCGTTGCTGTCATGCCTTTTAGTGTTCCGAGTCCTTGCTGGAACACTTCTTTCGCGTCAGTTAGGATCTTTGACAGTCGCCCAGGTGTGACGTCGTCATCCTTTTTGTCAGCCACAGTCAGTGCCTGTATGGAATGCCAATCCAGTTATATTTTCCGGATCCATTCACGTCCCAGTAATGGTGGTCCTCCATCTTGCAATACATACAGGTCTAGTTTTGGTGTTTCCTTACCGTTATATATAACGGTCACCCTTATTTTTCCTTTGGGGTAGACTTTTTTGCCCCATGTACGTCTTCAAAATAATTTTTGTGTCTCTCAGGGGTATGTGTGAGAATAGCCGCTCGTAGTCCCATCGGTTTATGACTTAGGGCTGATCCTGTGTCCAATTCCATCTTTACCTGGACTCCTGCTATCTTGAGAGTGACCCAAATGGTTCGGTGATCCTCCATTGTGATCATATTATGTAGTTTCAGACAACTCAGTTCCCTGCTTTCAGAGTCGTTATCACTCTTTTGTTCATCTGAACTATTCTCCGTCATCTTATGTACCTTCTGGTACTTTCCTTTGGTAGGTTTCTTATTGCTGGTTTTCTTTCCCGACCTGCAGACTCGTGCTATGTGTCCTACTTTTCCACACTGTCTGCACACTTTGTCTTTGAACCAGCAATCATTCTGGTCGTGTGTTGTTCTGCCGCAGCGATAGCACTTCTCTGTTCCATATGACATTTCGTTTGTGCCATATTCTTGCGGTCTCTGTTGTATCTCTGCAGCGCCCCGTGCTGCTGCTTCATATGATACCGCAATGCTGAAAGCCTTTTCCAGCGTAAGGTCCTTTTCAGATAAAAGCCGTTTCTGGGTTCCTTCACTTTGAAGCCCACACACAAACTTGTCCCTTAAGGCATCTGTCAGTCCCGCTCCAAACTGGCAGTGTTTCGATAGTTTGCGCAGTTCTGTTAAATAATCAGCATTGCTTTCATCCTTATGCTGGTTCCGTTTGTGAAACTTGAATCTTTCTGCTATCAGCAGCGGTGTGGGGTTTAAATGTTCCTTTAGTATCGTTACTATGTCTTCAAAACTCTTTTCCATTGGCTTCGTTGGGTTTACTGGATTTCGTAATAAACCATACGTCTTTGCACCCATTAAATTTAACAATACCGATGCTTTCTTGTCATCTGACACCCCATTTGACTTGCAGTACACCTCTATTCGTTCGACATATGTAGTCCAATCTTCGACTTCATTGTCAAATGCGGTGATACTGCCACTCTTCGGCATTTTGGGTGTGGTTTAAATGGCGTCTCCCGCACTTTCCTTCCTCCCCCGCTGCTGCCGACGCCGCTCCCGGCGGTTCTCGTGGCAATGGCGGTGCCCTGTAGGTTTCGCGCGCTTCTCCTGCGCTGCTGCCAACACCGCTCTCGGCGGTCCTTGTGGCAATGGCGGTGCCTTGCGGGTTTCTGCGCGTCTCTCTCTCCCTCTCTCCGATGCTGCTTGGCCCCTGAACACCGGCTGCGCCCTGTGCGCTCTGCCCTCTCTCTCTCTCCCCCGTCGACGCTGCTCGGCCCTTTGCTGTGCCGCTCGGTTGGGCTCTAGCCCGCCGCTGTCCGGGAAGGGTCTGCGCACTACCTGTTGCCAGCCCGTTTCGCTGGACCACCTCGACTGGAAAGCCAAGCCTGGCTCTCGACAGCCTCCCCCGCAATTCTCGTGTCTCTGCTGGATGACTGGGCGGTTGCCCGTGGTCGACGCCCGAGTCTCTGACCTTGACCTCCAATCCACTGATCTCCAGGAACGAATCCCCGGGAGGTGATGCAGAGTTGCAGGTAGGTTCGAACCTGCCTCGTCGCCAATGTTACGTCCGTGTATAAGAAGACACAGACTGCGGAGAACGGTACAACAGGTGTTTACTCAATGTGGCTCACACGGGAACTGATCTGTACAGATTACTACTCAGCGTTATGTACAGGTGTGGTCACTGCCGGTACTACAGTATACATGAGCTGTAAAAAGTAGTTCCCCCCTTAAAGGTACATACATTACAATTAGGTCCTCCTATAATTCACCAGAATAACTGCAGTTGGGAACTTGTGATGACATTTGCATCCTGTTCTGCCTAGGATTCCTTCACAAGTTCTTGTGCTGGATTCATGTTCTGCCAGCTGTAAATCACTCTTGATCCTCTAACAGCTGCATGGTCCATAGATGACACATAATTTACAGCTTACCCTTTTAAATCAATGTTTTTTCAAGTCTAGAAACTTTTTCTGCACTTCAATTCAGGTACACCAGGTCCTGGACACCATATTCAATTATAGGTGACAGTGCCCCATTCTTGATATCAGTACTGTGGCATGCCATCTGGCCAGGTCCTGGACACCATATTCAATTATAGGTGACAGTGCCCCATTCTTGCTATCAGTACTGTGGCATGCCATCTGGCCAGGTGCCTCAAAATTGCCTGTTTTGTGCTAACCAAGGCTAAGAGTGCCCGAGGGGCTTCCTCTGTGAACTACGCTTTACACTGTTGCCTAGCAGCTGCCATTGCCAGCAAGTAGTGAATTTTCAGCTCTTCAAAACCAGCCAAGTGCCTGACTATTGCTTTAACTCCTAGTTACAGAGCCTCACTGCAGTTCTGTTCATGCTGGAAGTGCTACAAATAAAATAACCAACTTCTTCACTTTAGGGAAGAATAGGTGTCCAGCACATTTTTTTGCAAAATAAGAGTAATTTCTAGGTCGTAGAATTGGAAGGAAAAAATTGTGGCCATAATAGTGGTGAGGACTGGCATCTATCTAGCTATTGATGAGACAGTTCAGTTTTTGAATAGGCTGTACAAAGACTTTCAAACTTTAAAAATGTCAGGACATGAAGTAAATTCTTCAAGGGCGAACCAGACCAAATACAACCAGTTGAGAGGGGATGTGAAAATGAAAATAAAATTGGCAAAGAGAGAATATGAGATTAGAATGGCAGTTAACATAAAAGGGAGCCCAAAAATTTTCTACCGGCATGTAAACAGTAAGTGGGTAGTAAGAGGTGGGGTGGGGCCTATTAGAGACAAAGAAGGTGATATATGCTTAGAGGCGCAGGGCAAGGCTAGAATACTCAATGTGTACTTTGTATCAGTGTTTACTAAGGATGTGGATGCTGACAAAATATCGGTAGAAGTGGAAAAGGTAGAAGCAATGGAAGGGGCGAAAATTGATAGACAGGTTGTAGTAGAAAGGCTGGGTATGCGGAGAGTGGACAAGTCGCCTGGTCCAGGTGGCTTGCATCCCAGGTTGCTAAGGGAATTGGGGGAGGAGATAGCGGAAGGGCTTGCCATAATTTTCCAATCTTCCCTAGATGCGGGGGAGGTGCCTGAGGATTGGAAAGTGGCAAATGTGACACCATTGTTCAAGGGTGTAAGGACAATCCTAGTAACAACAGGCTGGTCAGTTTAACATCAGTAGTGGGTAAAGTTTTAGAAACAATAATCAAGGAAAAAATTAATGGGCACTTGGAGAGGTTTAAGCTAATTAAGGGGAGCCAACACGGATTTGTAAAAGGCAAATCGTGTTTGACTAATCTAATTGAATTTTTTGATGAAGTAACAGAGAGGATTGATGAAGGGAATGCAATGGATGTTGTCTACATGGATTTTCGGAAGGCGTTTGATAAAGTACCACATAGAAGGCTGGTTAACAAAATTGAGGCTCTTGGAATAGGTGGGTCAGTGGCAGCTTGGATAAGGAATTGGCTTAAGGACAGAAAACAGCAAGTTGTGGTAAATGGCTGTTTTTCAGACTGGAGGATGGGAGACAGTGACGTTCCCCAAGGGTCAGTGCTGGGGCCACTGCTTTTTTTGATATAAAAATAAATGACATGGATATTGGAAGAGTAGAATTTCTAAATTTGCCGATGACACCAAACTTGGGGGTGTGGCAAACAGCGATGACGATACCAATCGACTGCAACAGAACATAGAAAGGCTAGCAGAATGGGCAGACAAGTGGCAGATGGAATTTAATACAGAGAAGTGTGAGGTGATGCATTTTGGCAGAAGTAACAGGGAAAAACAATATACACTTAATAGCACAGTTTTAAAAAGAGTGTGCAGGGACAGAGGGAGCTGGGAGTTAATCTGCATAGGTCCCCAAGGTGGCGGGACATTTTGAGAGAGTGGTTAACAAAACATATGGGATCTTGGGCTTCATAAATAGAGGCATCGAGTACAAAGGTAGAGGAGTTATGCTGAACCTTTATAAAGCGCTGGTTCGGCCACAACTGGAGAATTACGTCCAGTTCTGTTCACCGCACTTTAGGAAGGATGGGAAGGCCCTTGAGAGGGTGCAGAGGAGATTTACCAGAATGGATCTGGGGGATGGGGGAATCTTAGCTACAAGGACAGGTTGGAGAAGCTGGATTTGTTTTCATTAGAGCAAAGGAGGTTGAGGGGTGATTTGATAGAGGTGTACAAGATTATGACGGGCTTGGATAGGCTAGACGGGGAAAGGCTGTTCCCACTAGTTGATGGTACAAGGACTAGGGGACACAGATTTAAAGTTTTTGGCAAGAGATTCAGGGGGGGATGATCTCTTGTCCCACTAGAAAATGGACACTCTGTTCAAGTCAAGCTGGAAAGCAGAAGCCAGAAACTATTCCGAAGAAGGGAAGCACATACTTGCCAATCATCTTCATGTTATGTAGACAGTCAACATTTGGACACATCATGCACTATATGCATTTAGGCTTCAGAATTAGCATGGAGCCAATACAGAGCTATCCCCATCCATCGTTCCAGGTTCCTGCACTCATCGCTTATTGCACTCTGCCGTATCACATGGTTCCCCCATTCAGCACCATAGGAAGAGTTGCAGCTCCTGTGAAGCACCCTGGAAGAATGGCACCTCAACAGCCTGTACTTTAGCAATTCATTCAAAACGCAGCTGCCTGTATTCTGTCCCAGTCACTCATTATCCTGCCCTCACTGGCTACATGCCCTTCAATGCATTGAATTCAAACACTTCATTCTCATGTTCAAATCCTTCCATGACCTTGCCCCACCCTACATTTGCAACCTTCTCCAGTCTTAAGTCTCCTACTGCATCCTTTAGTCCTCATATGACCTTGTTTCTCCCTCCAGTCTTGTTTCCAGCCATATTTAAATCAAAATTTGTCCTTTCCAGGAATGCAGGACCAGCTTTCTGCTATGCCTTAATAAGAGTGCAGTTATTTTGTAACTTCAACTCTACTGTAAAGCAATTTCCACTGCACACTAATGCTAAAGTTGCAGTATCACGCTGGAGTTGGGACCTACCCGACTGTCGGGAGTAGGAGAGTCCTTGGCTAAAGCAGTCTCACAGCACTTGGAATTCATAGAGATAGGAACAGGAGTAGGCCATTCGGCCCTTCGAGCCTGCTCCGCCATTCAATGAGATCATGGCTGATCTTCGTCTGAGATCATAGCTGATCTTACCAGTTCAGTACCCCGTCCCCGCCTTTTCTCCGTAACCCTTAATCCCCTTAGCCTTCAGAAATATATCCAATTCTCTCTTGAAAATATTTATTGAATTAGCCTTCGCAGCCCTCTGTGGCAGGGAATTCCACAGGCTCACCACTCTTTGAGTGAAGAAATTCTTCCTCATCTCTGTTTTAAATGATTTGCCCGCTATTTTTAGACTGTGGCCCCTGGTTCTGTGCTCCCCGGCCATTGGAAACATTCTCTCTGAATTCAGCCTGTCCAGGCCTGCCATAATTTTATATGTTTCGATGAGATCCCCTCTCAATCTTCTAAACTCCAGTGAGTACAAGCCCAAACTATTTAATCTCTCTTCGTAGGTCATTCCCGCCATTCCAGGTATCAGCCTGGTGAATCGCCGTTGCACTCTTTCCATGGCAAGAACATCCTTCCGCAGATGGGGCGACCAAAACTGTACACAATACTCCAGATGCGGTCTCACCAGCACCTTGTACAGCTGTAGTAAGGTATCCCTATTCCTATACTCGAACCCCCTTGATATGAAGGCCAACATACCATTTGCCTTCTTAATCGCCTGTTGCACCTGCATGCTCTCCTTCAGTGACTGGTGCACAAGAACACCCAGGTCCCTCTGCACTTCCCCATCTCCCAATCTATTGCCATTTAGATTATTATCTACCCTCCTGTTTTTACCCCCAAAGTGGATAACCTCGCATTTATCCACATTATAGTGCATCTGCCACGTATCCGCCCATTCCCCCAACCTGTCCAAATCGCACTGTAGCCTCCTGACATCCTCATCAGAGCCCACCCCTCCTCCTAGTTTAGTGTCGTCAGCGAATTTGGAAATATTGCATCCAATTCCCTGATCCAGATCATTTATATATATTGTGAACAGCTGGGGTCCCAGGACAGATCCTTGCGGCACGCCGCTGGTCACAGCCTGCCACTCCGAAAACGAGCCGTTTATTCCAACTCTCTGTTTTCTATCCGCCAGCCAGTTCTCTATCCACGTTAATACTTTGCCCCCAATCCCATGAGCCTTAATTTTGCATGATAATCTTTTGTGTGGAACCTTATCGAAGGCTTTCTGGAAGTCAAGGTACACCACATCCACTGGCTCTCCCCCATCTATTTTACCAGTTACTTCCTCAAAAAATTCCAGCAGATTAGTCAAACACGATTTACCCTTTGTAAATCCATGTTGACTCTGTCCGATCCTTTCCCCATTTGTCAAGTGCTCCGCTATTTTATCCTTAATAATGGACTCTAGCATTTTGCCCACAACCGATGTAAGGCTTACTGGTCTATAATTCCCTGCTTTCTCTCTACCCCCCTTTTTAAATATTGGGGTAACATTAGCTACCCTCCAATCCACGGGTACTGTTCCCGAGTCAATGGAGTTCCGGAAGATGATCCTTAGAGCATCTGCTATCTCCAGGGCCACCTCCTTAAGTACCCTAGGATGTAGTTTATCAGGCCCCGGGGATTTGTCGGCCTTCAGTCCCCTCAACTTACCCAACACCATATCCCTAGAGATACTAATTTCTGTCAGCTCCTCCCTCTCATTAGTCCCTATGTTTGCCGATATTCCTGGGAGGTTATTTGTGTCCTCCTTTGTGAATACAGAACCAAAGTATGAGTTTAATTGGTCTGCCATTTCCTTATTCTCCATTATATATTCTCCCGAATCGGACTGCAAGGGACCGACTTGGGATTTTACCAGTCTTTTCCTCCTGATATACCGATAAAAGCTTTTGCAGTCTGTCTTTATGTTTGCTGCAAGTTTACTTTCGTATTCTATTTTCCCCTTCCTGATTAATCCCTTTGTCCTCTTTTGCTGTATCCTGTACTGCCCCCAATCTTCCGGTCTGGTGCTTTTTTTTGCCAGTTGATATGCCCTTTTTTTTGATTTTATGCTGTCCCTAATTTCCCTCGTTATCCACGGTTGAGTCACCTTTTTAGGTTTATTTTTATGCCAAACCGGTATAAACATGTTCTGGAATTCTTCCATTCTATCTTTGAATGCTTGCCATTGTCTATCCACTGTCAATCCCCCCAGAAACACCACCCAATCAATCTTACCCAATTCCCGTCTCATACCCTCGTAATTCCCTTTATTTAAGTTCTGGACCTTAGTCTCTGATTCAATTTCCTCACTCTCCATCTCGACTGAGAGCTCGATCATATTATGATCGCTCTGACCCAAGGGGCCTCGTACAAGAAGATTGCTGATAAGTCCCTTCTCATTGCACAATACCCAGTCTAAAATGGCCTGATCTCGAGTCGGCTCCTCGACATATTGGTCCAGATAACCGTCCCGAAAACATTCCAGGAATTCCTCCTCCTCAGAATTTTTACTAATTTGGGTAGTCCAATCAATATGTAAATTAAAGTCACCCATGATGACAGCTGTGCTCTTATCGCACGCTTCTCTAATTTCCCTTATTATGCCTTCCCTCACCTCCATATTACTATTTGGAGGCCTATATATCACACCCACTAACGTTTTCCTCCCCTTGCTATTTCTCATTTCTACCCATACAGATTCCGTTTCATCCGAGTTAATATCCTTCCTTTCCATTGCATTAATCCCCTCCTTTACCAGCAATGCTACCCCACCTCCCCTACCTTTTTGCCGATCCTTCCTAAATATTGTATATCCCTGGATGTTAAGTTCCCAGCCTTGCCCACCCTGCAGCCACGTTTCTGTAATCCCAATCAAATCATACTTGTTTACCTCTATTTCCACAACTAATTCATCCACCTTGTTCCTAATGCTTCTAGCATTAAGATACAAAGCCTTCAGGCTTGCTTTTTTCACACTCTCATTATGAATTAGTTTGGCCCTTTGTGTTTCTCTCCTTTGCTTATTGCTTCTCACCTTTCTACCATCTATTTCTGACTTCATATGACTTCCCTCTTTTCCACTACCTAGGTTCCCATCCCCCTGCCAAATTAGTTTAAATCCTCCCGAACCGCCCTAGAAAATATTACCCCGAGGACATCGGCTCCCTCACAGTTCAGGTGTAGACCGTCCCCTTGGTACAGGTCACTCCTCCCCAAGAACTGGTTCCAATGCCTCAAGAATTTAAATCCCTCTCCCTTGCACCACTGCTCAAGCCACGTATTTAGCTTATCTATCTTACTCTCTCTAAACTTATTAGCTCGTGGCACTGGTAGCAATCCAGAGATTACTACCTTTGAGGTCCTACTTTTCAATTTAGCTCCTAACTCCCTAAATTCAGCTTGTAGGACCTCCTCCCTCTTTTTACCTACATCGTTGGTACCTACATGTACCACGACAACTGGCTGATCCCCCTCCCCCTTCAGAATGCTCTGCACCCGCTCCGAGACATCCTTGACCCTTGCACCAGGGAGGCAACATACCATCTTGGAGTCTCGGTCTCGGCCACAGAAACTCCTATCTATCCCCCTTACAATTGAATCCCCTATCACTATAGCCCTATCCCTCTTTTTCCCGCCCTTCTGTGCAGCAGAGCCAGTCATGGTGCCCTGAACCTGGCTGCTGGTGCCTTCCCCTGATAAGTCATCTCCCCCAACAGTACCCAAAACGGTAAACCTGTTTTGGAGGGAGATGACCGCAGGTGACTCCTGCACTACCTTCCTGCCTTTACCCTGCCTTTTGGTCACCCATTTACTGTCTGAGCTAGCCTTTACCTGCGGTGTGACCAACTCACTGAATGTGCTATCCACAACATCCTCAGCATCGCGTATGCTCCAGAGTGAGTCCATTCGCAGCTCCAGCGCCGCCATGCGGTCCGCTAGGAGCTGCAGCTGGACACACTTCCTGCACACATAGTTGTCAGGGACAGTGTCCCTGATTTCCCACATGGCACAGGAGGAGCATGACACGGGTCCGAGCTGCCCTTCCATGACTTAACCCTTACAATACCCTTTTATTTACTACGATTTAGCTTAATTATTGAATTCTACTTAGAATAAGTTTGTGAAAGTACTCACCAACCAGTCACCTACCTGTTTTCTGGTGTTGTATTTTCACTGCCGCCTCCTGTCCTGGAACCTTTTCCACCTAGGTTAGGCTCCTGAAATAAAATAAATTGAACCTACCTTTTCAACTTCCCCTAACCCCTAAATGGTTAGAGGAGGTGGAAGGGTGGGAGACACTACACTGTAGTGTTTCGGGTTTAGCAACAGCTCCACCTATATAAGAGTTACTGGCCTCCTGCTCTCCCGACTGCACCAGCTGTGAAAGAAAAAGCCCGCGAAAGGTGAGCTTTTAAACTCACCAGTTACTGGCCTCCTGCTCTCCCGACTGCCCCAGCTGTGAAAGAAAAAGCCCCCGAAAGGTGAGCTTTTAAACTCACCAGTTACTGGCCTCCTGCTCTCCCGACTGCACCAGCTGTGAAAGAAAAAGCCCGCGAAAGGTGAGCTTTTAAACTCACCAGTTACTGGCCTCCTGCTCTCCCGACTGCCCCAGCTGTGAAAGAAAAAGCCCCCGAAAGGTGAGCTTTTAAACTCACCAGTTACTGGCCTCCTGCTCTCCCGACTGCACCAGCCTCTCTCCGGTTTTTATACCGGTCTCACCACACTGCTCCCGACTGGTCTTGGGCCTCGCTGGTCGCCGGGTTTTCTCCCGAGCTCCTCCTCGCTGGTCCCGACTGGTCTCGGGCCTCGCCTCTCTCCGGTTTTTATACCGGTCTCACCACACTGCTCCCGACTGGTCTCGGGCCTCGCTGGTCGCCGGGTTTTCTCCCGAGCTCCTCCTCGCTGCTCCCGCTGGTCCCGACTGGTCTCGGGCCTCGCCTCTCTCCGGTTTTTATACCGGTCTCACCACACTTCTCCCGACTGGTCTCGGGCCTCGCTGGTCGCCGGGTTTTCTCCCGAGCTCCTCCTCGCTGCTCCCGCTGGTCCCGACTGGTCTCGGGCCTCGCCTCTCTCCGGTTTTTATACCGGTCTCACCACACTTCTCCCGACTGGTCTCGGGCCTCGCTGGTCGCCGGGTTTTCTCCCGAGCTCCTCCTCGCTGCTCCCGCTGGTCCCGACTGGTCTCGGGCCTCGCCTCTCTCCGGTTTTTATACCGGTCTCACCACACTGCTCCCGACTGGTCTCGGGCCTCGCTGGTCGCCGGGTTTTCTCCCGAGCTCCTCCTCGCTGCTCCCGCTGGTCCCGACTGGTCTCGGGCCTCGCCTCTCTCCGGTTTTTATACCGGTCTCACCACACTGCTCCCGACTGGTCTCGGGCCTCGCTGGTCGCCGGGTTTTCTCCCGAGCTCCTCCTCGCTGCTCCCGCTGGTCCCGACTCCGATAGTGTCAAATCTGATTTAATAGGTGCTCAGGTGGTCCTCCTGGGCCCTTTTAAAAGTTTTTAGAATTTATTTAAACATTTAGATAATGCGACACCCCCCATTAAAACTTTAACTTCCAGGTACGGTGCTTTCTGCAAGTGTGCAAGCTTGCACAAAGAAAGAAAAAACTTGCATTTATATAGCACCTTTCACGACCTCAGGACATCCCAAAGCGCTTTACAGCCCATTAAGTACTTTTGAAGTGTAGTCACTGTTGTAATGTAGGAAACGTAATTCAAGGTAGATTGCCCTTTGAGCCAAACAGTATGAACAATGTACTAATTCATTTGAACCCATGTTGCATGCTACATTTGTACACTATCAAAATCAGTTAACAAAAACATAGTAAAACTTAATTAGTGAACAAACAACTTTCAAATCATATTCACTTGTAGGGGATAGTGTTCTGAGAATTTAAGGCAGGATGATTTCAGGGCATGTAAAAATGCACAAACTCCATGAGAAAAATGTGCAAAATGTATTAGCAATAGAAGAGATTGGGAAATAGGGTAACTTGAAAGTTAAAGAATAAATTATTAAACAAGCTTTAGAAATGCCACATAAATTCATTAACTTAAGTGACCTCAACAGTGACATGTTTTCTCCCTGAAGTCACTGCTGTCCTGTAAAAATTCTCCAAATAGCCATTCCTAATTATA
This sequence comes from Somniosus microcephalus, assembly GCF_052327205.1. NCBI lineage: Eukaryota > Metazoa > Chordata > Chondrichthyes > Squaliformes > Somniosidae > Somniosus > Somniosus microcephalus. The sequence goes on from NC_140989.1 coordinate 108,379,844, forward strand.
TAGTTGCATAAACTGTACCACCTTAAATCATTGTTAAATGGCCATTGTTTCCCCAATAGGCATACATTTGATTTTTTGTAAAACCTCAACTATAAACTAGCATTTGATGCAAGTGATGATGTTCTGTCACTTACAGTTTGATAAAGAAAAACAATTGTTATATAGATTGAATGCAGCCTAAACTCTTTCAAATTGAACCGCTAAATAAATGTGACTTAAAAAAAACCTCAGATTTCATCTGCAAACGTTAATCAATTTGCAAAACAACAGGAACACGCAAGGAATTAGTTTATTATTAGGTATAGATTGAAACAGATAAAACTGGCATTGTTTGAAATAATGCTACACTGACGATTTATTTTAAACTTTCAAAATATATAAACTAAATTAGTTTCCTTAGATTTACTGTACAATTTTCATACACAGTTGTGCACATTGCCAGCAATTAGTAGCTACAAATATAAAATCTTGCTCAAATAGTCCAGTTTTGGTAATTCCTGGCTTCATTTCAGAACAAGCACTGTCCATTTCCTGAAATCGATCTCACACTTATCCTCCAGTCAAGTTGGTTGGTTACTTCCTCCGATAGAAGCCAGACCAGTTTCATTTTAATAAAATAAACACCTCGAGTCTGTGTTGGTAGATCACCTCGGTCAGTCTCAGAACTAGACACCACAGAATGAACAAGATCTACAGATTTTACTTCCTGGCAGCACTTCCAATATTTCTCTTTGTTATAACACAAGCATCCACCTTCGACCCAGTCAGTTGTTTAGTTGGCTCTGATTTAAAGATCCTGCGTTTCTAATGCTCGGGGTGAATGCAATCGGTGTCCATCCGCAAAACTTTCCAGTTCTTTTGTCTGCAGGAACAGCGGTGATTTAAAATAATACATTGCATTGAACACCGAGTATCATTCCAACTGCTTTCAGTGAGTCAGTGGAAGCAGCAACTTGATGAAGCTGGGAGGTGAAAGCGCTGCCCAACTGGGGCAGACTGGCTGGGTCTTTGCCGGGGGGGGGGGGGGGGGTAGCTGGCCAACTGGGGCAGACTGGCTGGGTCTCTGCCCGGGGGGAGCTGGCCAGACTGGCTGGGTCTCTGCCCGGGTTAGCTGGCCAGCTGGGGCAGACTGGCCGTGTGACGGGCGCTCTCTACTCCCCGCAGCCACTCCATGCACTTCTGCAGAACCGACTGGTCGGGCGGCCCGTCTTCCTCCTCCTCGTACTCCACATCGTCGTACTTGTGCTGGTCGTTGAGCAGCGAGATCTTCAACAGGCTCCCGATGTCGGGCGGAGAGTCGGAGCGGGTCAGCGGCGCCGCCGACCCGGGCTGGGGCGGCCTGGCTGGGCATGACAGCAGCTTCTTGCAACGGAGCGGGGCGGGGGCTCGGGGCGGGGCTTGCCCCTTGCCCTGGGACACCAGCTGCCGCTCCAGGCTGCGCTTCCGGATGAGCAGCAGGGCCTCGGGGGTCAGGCTGAGCGAGAACCGCAGCTCCTCGCCGCTCTCCAACAGGCTGGTCTGGGACGAGCGAACGCTGCTCTTCCTGGCCGAGCCCCCGGAGCTGGAGGCCGGCGCGCTGTCACTCGAGCTGCCCGGGAGGCGGGGCTGCGGCCGGCGCCCACCCGACTGGAAGCTCGTCTTGGGCCAGGAGTTGGAAAATGTTCCGGCCGCTGCCCGGGAGCGGGGCGGGGCGGCGGGCCCGGACAGTCCTTTCCTCGGCCCCCGCCCGGCCTCCTGCTTGGTGCCAGGGCAGCACACGGGCTGCCGGATCGGAGGGAAGGGCACGGCCACTCGGTACGGCCTCGGAGTAGCATCCATCTTCATCGTGCCGCCGGTGTGTGTGCCTACGGCCCCGCCGGCTATATATCGGGCGCCGCGGCCCCGCCTCCAGCGAGACAGCATCCGAGCCCGCCTCCCCGAGCTCGCCCTCCCCTCTCCCGCCGGGCACAGGCCACACTCCGGCACTTCCACACCCGACATATGAATGCGGGACCAGTTGATACATTTAAAAATCGACGCACAGTTTCACCACATAATTTCATTTAAAAAATAGGAAAACGGTTTTGACTTTTAAAAGGCAAAAATAAAGATACATTTGCATGTGTTGCAGCCATTTCAAAGAAACATCCGCAATTGGATCGACGGCTGCTAGATTCTATTGCATTAAGCAATAGCAATAATAATTATATAGAATGTTACAGCACAGAAACAGGCCATTCGGCCCAACAGGTCTGTGCTGTGTTTATGCTCCACACCAGCCTCCTCTGTCTTACTTACATCCTTCTGTTTCTCCCTCAAGTAATTAATCTAGTTTTCCCTTCGATTTTGCCTCAACTCTTCCTTGTGGTATATAGTTCCACATTCTCACCACTCTAACTTGCTGCTGAATTGCTTATTGGATTTATTAGTGACTATCTTGTATTCCTGACCCCAAGTTTTTAACTCCCCCACAAGTGGAAACATCCTCTCTATGCTGATCCTATCAAACCCCTTCATAATTTTAAAGACCTCACTAAGATCAGCACTCTAGGGTAGATCATGTCCTCACTCAGTCTTTTATCTCGTGAAAATAATTTCTGTGAGTCTTATCCTAAATCTCAGACTTGCCCTTGTTTTCCATCTTTGCACCATCTCTGATTCAGCAGTGTCTTTTTGAGAGTAAGATGCTCAGAACCAAACAATACTGTAGCAAATCGCTAAGGCTTTTTTTGGCACCACCTCCCAAACCCATGACCTCTACCACCTAGAAGGACAAGGGTAGCAGGCGCATGGGAACATCACCACCTCTCAGTTCCCCTCCAAAACACACACCATCCTGACTTGGACATATATTGCCAAACCTTCATTGTCGCTGGCCAAAATCCTGGAACTCCTTACCTAACAGCCCTGTGGGAACACCTTTACCACACGGACTGCAGTGCTTCAAGAAGGCGGCCCACCGCCACCTTCTCATGGGCAACTAGGGATGGACAATAAATGCTGGCCTTGCCAGCGATGCCCGTATCCCAAAGAATGATAAATATATTACAAATGTGTCTCACCAGTGACCTGTAAAAAGTTACAATAACTTGTTTTAATTTACAGTCAACTGCTTTTGAGATGCATCCCAGTACATGATTAGTGGCTGAATGAAAGCAAAGATATTCAAATTACTTTATTCAATCAGTACATGAACTAAAGACCAAAACTAGATTTAATTGAAAGTAGCCTTGATTGTCCGCTGTGCTTCATCTTCAGAACTACATCTGTTAAATGACATATGTTAATTTGAATATCTTTTTTATATATTGGGCCAGATTTTGCTGTAGCAGGGCATCTAAGGGTGTCTGCCATTAGTTAGACTTGCCCCTACACCCTTCAGCTCAAAATTCCTTTGCTGACTAAGTTGCTGAAAGTGCAAGCTGATAACAGCACAGTGAGGAAAACAGAGCATCTGGGACCTGAGTGCACAGGGCAACCAACAGGGCATCTTCTTAACCAATAAGATTTAAGAATTGGGAAATAAACAGTGGAAGGACTGAGAAGGAGGGTGAATTAAAGGGGGTGGATTCAATGTCAAATCAGGTACAGAAAGAAATAAAGAGAGGGAAAGAAAGATTAGATTGAGAGAGAGAAAAAAGACAGAAAGGAAAAGTAAGATTTTTTTAATTTGACATTTTTAAAATCTCCTGAAACAATTCATAACCTGAAGGAATGAGACTCCACACTTATAATCAATGTTTCTGTTAAGCTGCGCAGCGGTCTGGACATCCCACACTGGCTGCTCAGCAGCTCTTAAATGGAAAAACTGCGCATGTGCGGAAATTTGAATGAGCCGCGGAGCCTGTTAAAGGGACCGTGCACCCCCAAATAAAGTGGGAACATTGCTTATAATAGCTAATTTTGGGTGCCAGAGAGGTGATTGGCAGTCATTAACACTTATCACATGGTTAAAGGGTACTTGCGCTTGTAATTACTAACTCTTAATATCTGCAGTGGATTTAGTTTGAAGCCAGTGTCTTTGGTCCCCGCCACAAACTTCTTTTCCTCACCACTGAATCAATCCTTCTCCCTGGCAACTGTCATAGACTGAATCAGACTGTTCGCAACCTTGGTGTCGTATTTGACCCCGAGATGAGCTTCCGACTACATATCCACGCCATCGCTAAGACCGCCTATTTCCACCTACATAACATTGCCCGACTCTGCCCCTGCCTTAGCTCATCTGTTGCTGAAACCCTCATCCATGCCTTTGTTACCTCTAGACTTGACTATTCCAATGCATTCCTGGCTGGCCTCCCATCTTCCACCCTCCATAAACTTAAAAGTCATCCAAAACTCTGCTGTCTGTATCCTAACTTGCACCAAGTCCCGTCACCCATCACCCATGCTTGCTGGCCAACATTGGCTCCTGGCTAAGCAACACCTCAAATTTTAAATTCTCATCCTTGTTTTCAAATCCCTCCATGGCCTCGCCATTAAAAAGTGAAGGGTAATCAGTACTTTTTACTTCCTGGTTTGCTGTCTGAGAATTCGCTGGAAGATCGTGGAGAACACTCTTACTTATGGTGATCGTGGCCAATAACGTCATTGCAGCAAATTAATGGCCAATGTTTCAGGCATGAACCCTTCATCAAAACTGGGTTCAGTTCAGACAAAGGGTCCACACCTGAAGCATTAATTTCTTTGTTCCCTCCCGCGATGTTGACTGACTTGCTGCGTGCTTTCAGCAATTTTTCTCTTTGCCTCTGAAAGCTCAGTTCAAAGACTGGGGTACATGCATCTTATCAAATCCCAGGATTATGCGGTCCCATATATAGAATTTCCAAATCAATGAATGTACTGTAGTTATTAATTCTATAAGACAGGTGTATGTAAATCACAACACCTTTTCTTCAAACACCAAGTGGGAGTTGTGTTGCTGCATGTATACCTTAATGCTGATGAAGACTTTCTCCTGTTAGTAATCAAGTCAAAATAGAATATGGATCAAGGTCAAAGAACTGAGAAGATGTATTGCCTTTAATGTATGACAGTGGGCTGAATGTCGACACCTTCATAACTGAGCAGTCATAAATCATGATGGTGTTTAGTATGTTGGTAAAAGGTATATGTATTGATTCTGTACATGAAACTAATGTACTGTGGATGGCAACAGAAAATGCTGGAAAAACTCAGCAGGTCAGGCAACATCCGCGGACAGAAATTTGAGTTGACGTTTCGGGTCGAACCCTTCTTCAAAACAGGGAAGAAAAGATAGATCGGAGGCAGGGCTGCGATCGGACAAAAGAATAAAAGAAACAAAAGAAGTAAAAAAGAGACAATAAAAGGTATTAGAAGCTAGACGAGATGGTAATAGGCTGAGATTGGGTTCGACCCGAAACGTCAACTCAAATTTCTGTCCACGGATGTTGCCTGACCTGCTGAGTTTTTCCAGCATTTTCTGTTGTTATTTCGGATTTCCAACATCCGCAGTATTTTGCTATCGTACTGTGGATGGCCTTTGATACCTGTACATTTTGTATGAATAGGCACATTATCTTGTTACATGTGGGTGTTTACTTTTCCTGCTATTTCTCACTGGGAAACCAAGATGTACTGTTAGGAGTTTTATGTTTTTACATTGCGCAAATCAAACTGCAGAATGACTACAGCATTACAGCAATATGTAAAAACAGATCTTTACATTCTTATCTTGACTTTGCTGCGTGAACACAATAAAGCTGACTACAGCTAGAAATCTAATATTACACACTCTATGAGCATAGACATTTAATACTTTTCTCTTTGTGTACAATGAGTCTATTCAAATAAGAAATTTATTTTTGCTGCTGTCTCTCCATTGGAAAAAATATAAACAACCCATTAGTCACTGTGACCAGATAGATTAATGAACAGTTCACCCCTCAAGGAATTTGGAAGAATACATTTACACATTCCTGCACTGGTTTTATAGCTGTCTGAACAGAAATCTCTCTGGACTCTTCTGTAGATGGCATAGGCTAAAAGCCAACTCGTGGTGTATTTGTTAGGATCTATCTGAAACACAGGGAATTCACAGAAAAATACCCACAATTTTTATTTTCAAATCACTATTCAATTCTTATATCAAACTAATTCATTTTATTAAACAATCCCTTTAAAGGGCACTGCCGGCTCCCCCGATGGCTCAGTGAATTTGTCCAGTGAGTTGCTGAATCATACAGACAAGGAAGGCCCCAAGGAAGGTTTAATCCCTGGTCTGTGCTGAGTTAGCCAATCTCACGAGTGTAAGGGATGGGTTAGGGAGAGGAACACTGACCAGGGTTCCTGGTCACTATTCAGTGATCTTTGCTAGCAGTACACATATGTGGATGCTGGTTGAGAATAGGATCGGACTTTCTTGTGATGCCACGTGATTGAACAGCTTGTCACTTACCATCATAGATAAATAAAGGAAACCTGGGCAAGGTATGGAAAGTGACCAGCACTTGTGAAACCTTAACCCATCAAGGAATTAGTGTCAAGAGGGGAGGGGAGCAAATTGGCAAGAAAATAAGGAGCACTATTTTCATGAAAAAGTGGTAAGCCTCTTTTCATGTATTTACAAACAGATGCTGCAATGATAGGTTGCAATGAAACACACCAATGTGAAATAGTATCATGATGAAATCTGCATGGAGAAATATTTAAGAATATTTTATGAGATGCTATCATTGTTCATTTAAGAGTGCTAAGAACATAAGTAGGAGCAGGAGTAGGCCATACGGCCTCTCGGGCCTGCTCCGCCATTCAATAGGATCATGGCCGATCCGAACCTAGACTCACGTCCACTTCCCTGCCCACTCCCCGTAACCCCTAATTCCCTTATCAGCTAGGAAACTGTCTATCTCCGTTTTAAATTTATTTAATGTCGCAGCTTCCACAGCTCTCTGAGGTAGCAAATTCCATAGATTTACTACCCTCTGAGTGAAGAAGTTTCTCATCTCAGTTTTGAAAGGGCAGCCCCTTATTCTAAGATTATGCCCCTTAGTTCTAGTCTCACCCATCAGTGGAAACATCCTCCCCCCATCCACCCGATCAAGCCCCCTCACAATCTTACATGTTTCGATAAGATCGCCTCTCATTCTTCTGAATTCCAATGAGTAGAGGCCCAACCTACTCAACCTTTCCTCATAAGTCAACCCCCTCATCTCTGGAATCAACCGAGTGAACCTTCTCTGAACTGCCAAGAGAGCAAGTACATCTTTTCTTAAATATGGAAACCAAAACTGTACACAGTATTCCAGGTGTGGCCTCACCAGTACCCTGTATAACTGAAGCAAGACTTCCCTGCTTTTATACTCCAACCCCCTTACAATAAAAGCCAAGATTCCATTGGCCTTCCTGATCACCTGCTGTACCTGCATACTAACCTTCTGTGTTTCATGCACCAGGACCCCCAGATCCCTTTGTACTGTAGCACTTTGCAGTTTCTTTCCATTTAGATAGTAACTTGCTCTTTGATTTTTTCTGCCAAAGTACATAACCTCACACTTTCCAACATTATATTCCATCTGCCAAATTTCTGCCCACTCACTTAGCCTGTCTATGTCCTTTTGCAAAGTTTAGAAGAAAGTCTTAGCATGGAGTAAGAAGAAATAGATAAATAATTAACCTATGAACCCTGATGGTGAGTGACAATAAGCTGACTGGAGTTTGGTTTAAAGCTGACTAAATTAGTGTTTGAGGCTATCCAGTGCATATAATTTACTTGGATTTTCAGAAGTTCCACTTAAGAGGCTTTTAAAGAAGATTGAAGCTTATGGAAATTAGCTGGCTAGATTGAAAACTTAATTCCTCATTTGAATGACAGGTAAGTTGGCCAAGCAGGTTTAGATTTGTAATAGATCCATCAGTACAATACATTTTTGGAAGAATTCTTTGTTACAGAGGTCTTCGGGGTGACCTCGTCAGCCTGCCTATCTGAAGTACAGGCCTTAGATACAAATAATCCACAAAATAGGGATTAGCCAACACTAGGCAAAGTGGGGTGAAGGGGCGGTAAGACAATCAACTTCAGAACCCAACAAAATAACTATTTCCCCAGGCTGACAAGCATATTGGTTCCACACAAGTTGGCTAATTAGAGCTTTATGGGTTCACTGTAAATTATTTTCTCCCCCAAAACTTAAAAAAAAAATACCAGTGGTAAAGACTAATGTGTTATGTATCCATAGATAAAAGACATGCTTTTATATAACAGCTTATCATTCCCATCTGGAAGCTTTTGGAAGAATTGGATTTCATTTGTTCTAAATTATTTTTTTGATAAATCCAATTATTGTAGTCATCCAATAGAGAATGATACAGGGGCATAGAATGCAGTTAGGAAATGATTCCTTGTTTGAATCTATTCAACCAAATCGCAGTTTTTAATTGAAAAATTACTTCGGTCCATGTTATTTGTTTTTGATGCTTACTATAAATTAAATCATAAAAATAGCAAGGGAGAATTTTTTCACTCAGAATTGCCGGGATCTGGAACGCTGTACCTGAAAAGGTGGTGGAAGCTGAATCCATTAATATTTTTAAAAGGGAGTTGGACTGGTGGTACTTTTGAGGATGAGGAACTTACTGGGTTGTGGACAAGATGCCGGGATGTGGGACAAAACACGACTGCTCTTGCAAAGAGCCAGCACAGACACGACGGGCCGAATGGCCTCCTTCTGTGCTGTAAGTTTCTATGATTCTATACTGCGTTCAGTCTGGGCACTGCACCTCAGGGAGAATATATTGGCTTTGGAGGGAGTGCAGATTCACCAGAATTATACCAGGAGTTAGTGTTAAATTATGAGGACAGGTTGCATAAACTTGGCTGGTAGTTCCTCGAGTACAGACGATCGAGGGGTGATCTAATTGAGGGGTTTCAAATTAAAAAAGGATTTGATAGGGTAAAGAAAATCTATTTCCTCTCTATTTCCCGCCCCACCCCAGATCGCTGGCCTCGCTTCACATCCCCCCACCCCGATCGCAGGCCTAGCCTCCCTGCCCCATCTCAGCCCTGATTGCAGGCCTCGACTCCCCCCATAGCCCAGCCCCGATCACAGGCCTCACCTCCTCCACCCCCAGCCGCAGGCCTAGCCTCCTCCCCCACCCCAAGCGCAGGCCTTGCCTCCACTCCCCGCTCCCCCCCACCCCTTGCAGGCCTCCTCTCCTCATCCCCGATCGCAGGCCTCACCAAGACTGGCAGGACCTCCACGTCCCTGGCCCTTGCCAGGTTCTTTGGCCTCACTTGCACCCTCCCCTTATATATTGGGGCCACTTGTGTATGAAACTAATGAACAGATTGACAGATCTCCATTTGATAAAATGGAGATACAAAGGATTTTGACCAATCAGGGCAAGGAATGTTCGACGAGGATTCAGCAGAGTCAATGGGCACTTGTGCAGGTTTGGACAGCTCCAAGGCCAGGAACTTTCTATTTTTTTGTAATACTCAAGTCACTTTTGTAAATTTCCTCTGAAAATCTATCAAATGCAACAGAAACCACTCGAGTTTCCAATGAGGAAAATCCAGTGTCACAACCAGTGTTTATTGCTCCCTCAATATCTAGGCTGCTGAGCCTAGAACCCGCTGTTCATCCTCCCCTCAACCAACCCCCCCTCCCCTCACCACTCTAAAGTTGTAAACAGAGGACACATGGAAATGAAAAAGTGGCTACTGACTGAGCAAATGCATATAAACTAATGGTGAGGATTTGCAGGAAGTGGGTGAAAGCTCTCGTCAGGCAGAGATGCAAGGGAGCTGGGAATAAGTATAAAGCACAGGATATAATGGCTCTGGGGAGTGCCAAGGAGCCCCTGATTACATCACAGCAATAATATCATGTGCAGGAGAGAGGTGAGCAAGTTGAAGGTTAGTATAAATACAGAGCCCACTACACTCCCACTTTTAGATAACCTCAATATTTCCACATTTTAAATGTTGACATCCGACACTGTGCTGGAGCTCTTTGCTTGACAAAAATGAAAACAAAATATTTCATATTGCAATTAAAAGTTTAACAAATGGTGACCCAAAGAAAATGTAATCTTCATGTCACTGCAATAACAGCATGTCATTTTCTTTGCAAAATAATTACATTAAAACACTTTGCAGAATTTCCGGGTTTCAGGAAATACACAAATAAAACACACAAAATACAAGCTTTTAACTAAACAAAGAGGGTTTTTATTTGAGTAAAATGTTGGCTCAATTTTATATACAAGCTTTTGTTTTTAGTGTAATGCAATTTAGTATAAGGTCGCGCACAGTTTCAGACTTAGCTAAATAAATGTCGATTACATTTATATTAGCTTTGCACTTTGAAATTTGTAAGCAAAATTCATTCATCACACCAGCATTGCAAATAAACACAGGTAATGTAAATACACTGGAATATGTCAAACATGAAATAGTTACATAAAAAGATGAAAATTTCTTGAATAAGGATGAAGGCCTGATTCTTTGGAACATCATATAATCAGTAACATGTGCAATAGACACTTAGAAAATGATGTAATTTGTTTTTAATGTAATACACCAAAATAAACAAATGCATAGTATTGAAGAGTCATCCAAGTAACAAAATATGCGGTAGGCAGTTCTCTCCGTGGCCACAAACAACCTTCTGAAAGTTCCTTGAGACTTGAGTATTTTTACTTCCCCCTGAATTTATCCTACACAGGAAGTGCAACACTTTATGACAGCATCCCTAAAAGATGACAAAAAAGAATTAGGAAATAAAGAATGAACTTGCATTTATATAGTGCCTTTCACAACCTCAGCACACCCCAAAGCGCTTTACAGCCATTTAAGTACTTTTCAAGTGTAGTCACTGTTGTAATGTAGGGAAAAGGTGCAGTATAATGAACATGATACATGAACAATAAATGAACTGTAGCTAAAAAAGATTTAAAAATAAACAGAACTGGGCCACACAATTAGATTGTGTGTGGTCCTCTAGATTCAGAGCAAATCATTAGGAGAGTCTATCCAAGTTCCATAATCATTATGCACCACATTTGGATCGTGAGGACATTTATTAACAAGGAGGAAAGGAAATATATATGTAACCACATCAGCAGAGCTGCGCTGACCTTTCGTGAGCTGCCCCATAAACAGCATCATTGGAGCAATTCAGCAAGGGGGCAGAGACCAGAAATGGTAGGCCTCCAGGCTAAAATTATTTGCTATAAAAGGTTTTGACATGGCTTGCAGAGTATATTTTTTCCCCAGAGAAATATGAAACGAGTACTTAGAGCAGAAAGTAGTATTTCATGCTAAGCCGTTCCTTCCCTTTTAAGGAAAGTTCAAAAATAGAAATTTACTTTAAAGAAATCTTGTCAAGTGCTTAAAGCTGTGCAAAAATCCAGGAATGTGCAAGTAAGCAACATTTTCAAGTAAGTCTACCAACAGGTATTCAGGAACATGAGAAGTGTAAGTGCAAGTTCAAATTAAAATATTGCCAGGACTGCCATTTGTGCAACCTTACTGTTTCACATTGAGCTGGTAATTGGATGCGGTATGTGAAACTCTTCAATTTCCAATAATTCTAACAAAAAGTTTACATCAATGGAGGCAGGATAAATGGAACTTGGTAAACAGAGCACCTATTAAAATAAGATCTCGACAATTAAGCAATTCAAAATTTTAATTAACTTGAAAAGTACATGAAAGCTAGTAAAAACGTTGCCAATGGTGCAATATTGGACATGCAGACGATAACTGAGAAAAAAATCAAACAGAAACACACAAATAGAACTTTTTGGTGGGGAAAGATTTTGGGATATTTTATTTTTCTTATTACCGGACAGATGTTTAACTACGAAACTCAACCAAACAACTTAACACCCATTGTAAGGATTCATATCACGAAAGACTATCTAGGTAAGGTTTTGGAGGGCTGCTGTTGGTGCCTACTGAATCACAAGTGATTGCCTTCAGGACAGAAGGCACAAGGGAGGAAAACTGAAGAAAAACCACCTGAACTTGCACACATTTTGTGCAAGTACACACACAGCTTTGAGTTATTGCCAGACGTTAGCAGCAGAGAGGGTCATGTTCAATGGAAGGGTAGAGTTTTGAAGCTGGCCCAGAGACGAGATTCGGTGCCAATTTGCATAACTTAAGATACTTGGAAACTCAGAATGCAGCAAAACGAATTCAATATGGTAGGTTCTTCTCTAATTTGGAAGGTTGTAATGATTGTGTTACGTTAGCTGTATTAATTTAACAAAATAAAATGCAAAAATGGTGAGGATTATGATTTGTTTAAAATACAAACCTCTTGAGCTTCTTTCTTTCTAAAGTCAGCTATAATAGACGTCGATAGTGCCAAGACCCTAACAAAGCCTATTTACTTATTGTAATAGGCTGTGATGGAATAAATCAAAATGGATTTCACTTTTGCCAGCTGCGGCCTAGTCTCTCTCAAAACTCCCCGTTCAAATTCCTCCAGTCTCTGGCTTCCACCCATCTTACTGCTGAAATGCTCTACCCAAGGTCACAATTCACATCCTCCGTGATGGTGGCGCATCATCCTTTTTTGACCTTTCCGCTGTATTCAATGTGGTTGACCACACTATCCTCCTCCAATGCATCCCATCATCTAGCACCATGGGACTGCCCTTCTGTGGTTTCATTCTTATCTATCCGAATGCATTCTGTTCATCTCCAGCAAAAGGCATAATTTTCCTCCCATGCACCATCCCATCTCGAGTTCCCTAAGGATGTATTCTTCATCCTTTCTCTTCCCTTTTCTACATGTTGCCCCAACCAACATAATCTGCTGACATAAGGCCAACTTTCACATGTACACTGATGATCTCACCACCACTTTGAACATCAGGAAGACCAAAGCCATGATGTTCAGCCCCCATCACTAACTCTGCTCCCTTGTCACTGACTGCATCCCCCTCCTCAGCCACTCTCAGGCTGGACCAGGTAGTTCACAAACGTGGCACCTCGTTCAACTCTGAGCTGTATGGCGTTTCCTGGACAGATAGGTTTGAAATGACCTTTAGAGACACAATTTGTCAGTCAGTTTATTTATATATTGTACGTATGGTTTTTAATTTAAAGCAGTAGTACTAGTCTTATCTACACCTTTCATATGTTAAAATGAATCATTAACACACTCAATGGCTTCCGCTGACTGAATTTGTTTATTATCTCCAGATTCTGCTTTTTAAACCAAGTTGAGAGAGATTTCAGTCAATCCATTTTACACAAAAACTGTAAACCAGTGTCCTCGAGAATTAACTAATTATTTACCCGTCTTTCCATTAATACCTTTGAATACGTCATTTAAATAGCAAGTGCTGTGCATGGAGGATGAGGAAACAGAAGCTAAATCACTCAATGAATGCCTCTCTACTTATGTTAAAAAACTACATTGTTAATGCTGAATTTAACACCAACAACAGAAAGCTTGGCTCAGATGGCAACAGTGCTAATTCTGGTGCCTAAACCATCCTTAAGGTTCCCCCCTCCCCGGCCTACCTTTGATCAAAAGTGGTAAGATTAGCAAAGCTAAACAGCTGCCGTTCTGGGTGTGGCTGTGGGTAGCCCAAACTTTCAATACACCAAATATCAGGAAAGGGTTAGCCAGACTGTCAAGTTAGATAAAGGCAAAATCCGCATCTGCAGTATTTCCTGTTGTATTCAAATTCATTCAGCAGTATAAACAGGAACTGACTCCATTAACTCAATGGTTCAGTATTATAAATGAGAGACAAGGTTATCTCTGGAACCCCAAGAGGTATCCTTTTACCACGTGTAGCCTGAAGATTACAGTCTGCTAGATTTTATTTTACCTTTGGGCTGATTGATTTTAAACAGGGTAAGTTCTCACCTCATTTTCAGCGTGGTGGAGCAGGCTACCCTAGCCTTTGCTCTCAATGTAAATACTGGCAGGAAGTTTTCACTCAATTTAGAAAGAAACGAAATAACTAATCTCTATGCTGGGAGGCATCAGTAGCAAATACTTTCTGTTCTATTGCACAATGACACCTCTACCAGGAGACCCGAGTTCACAAAAGCGCAGGCAATAATTTTGAGCGTTATACCTACAAATTAGAATGTTTTAACATGACTGGCTAAAAAAAAGACAGGATACAGTTTTCACCCTGAACTGATTATCAGCAAGTGATATATTTCAATGAGCATCATCAGCAGGAAGTAGCAGAGCTACATGTCACAGGACACAGCTGTTGTTCACCAGCATGGTGGAAACACAGAAAATTGTGCTCAATAAGACAAGAGTGCTAGAAAATGAACACTTTTTTTGGGCACTCAGTGTCAGCAACATAGACTTGAAGGTCATATTTAGCATAAATTAGGTAAAAAGCTGTTTGTACTCTGTCCCAACAATGTTCTTTAAGCCCAAGTTCTGCAAAGCACCCCATACTGCACCAGCAATATATTTTACTTTCTCACACAAGGTTACCTTTAATTTTGTAAAAAAAGTGGCTTTTTGTTGTGCCCACCTGGAATTTGATAGATTTTACATAAAGACTCTTAGAGCAAGCAGACAGAGGACACTTTGATAACATAATAGAAGCAAACCCAAGTCCCAGAGGTGAAAGTGCAGAGGGGTAGCCCAATCTCCCACTCATTTCTCCTTTTACTGAATGCAATTTTTGCGTGATAATAATGTAGCCAATACACTGAGTGCGTGATACCACCCGCAGCCATTGAAACTATGAAGAAACAGGACAGTACAGACCTCACCTACAGGCATTTCTTTTAAAACTAGTCGTTTCCCCTGGCTGGAGTGTATAGAACTAGGGGTCATAGTCTCAGGCTAAGTGGTCAGCCATTTAAGACTGAGGAGGAGGAGATTTCTTCACTCAGAGGGCTGTAAATCTTTGGAATTCTCTATCCCAGAGGGCTGTGGATGCTCAGTCATTGAGTATATGCAAGATGGAGATCGATAGATTTTTGGGCACAATGGGAATCAAGGATATGGGGTTAGTGCAGGAAAATGGAGTTGATGTAGATCAGCCATGATCTTATTGCATGGTGGAGCAGGCTCGAGGGGCCATATGGCTTACTCCTGTTTCTATTTATGTTCTTAAAACAGTGGATCAATTAAATGCTGCAATAATAAAGCACACACTCAGGAAATTAGATCGCAGACGCGTACATATATAGCCAGCTTTAAAAAAAAAAACAGAATTTTTCAAAGTCTCACCTTGCAAAGGGAATGTATGACAGACTGTACCTGAAAAGGGAAATGGAAAAAAAGTCAGAAATCTGACCAAACTCTGATCAAAATCTATTACAATGGATTGTCACAAAATAGGAAAGGGACCTGCTTCTTATATCACCATAGGATCTCAAGCAGTTGTTTTGATCAGTGCATATTGTTTATTTTGAATGGGCTGAACATATGATACACAATACTTCAGAGTTTTGTACCTCAAACCAATTCAATTAAGAAACCAAATAAAAATCACCACTGCAGTACAAAACACTGTGCCTCATTAGAACTTAATGGTTCAGGGTAGTTCCATCAATTTAGACTGCAAAAGAAATGCACCATTGCAACGGTGTTATGTTGTGTTTGGGAAATTAACTCATTCAATACATCTGCACATCTATTATATCCGGCTTCAGTACTGCCTGATAAATACAGACCGATGAAATTCGGCTAGATGCACACCTTGCTGCTCGCCATATTTCTACCCAACACTCTGCATGCACGTACAATGCATGAAGTTATGTGTTGCGACATATTACTGAATGCTGTGTGTGCTGGAGGACAGAAAGGGGGAAAAAAACTCATTAAAGAACAATTGAGCTGCAATTAGTAAACAGTTGAGTTACGATATCATGATACGAGATTGTTTCAGGTAGGTCAACCAGTTTGTATCATTATGAAAATGTTAAGTTAGCAGCTTAACATAAAACTATTACCAAAACATTTTAGGATCTCACTACAAAAGGGATCAAGGGATATGGGGAGAAGGCAGGGACAGGGTACTGAGTTTGGATGATCAGCCATGATCTCATTGAATGGCAGAGCAGCCTCGAGGGGCCGAATGGCCTACGCCTGCTCCTATCTTCTATCTAGACAGTATGAATAATCTCAGGGTGGCCTCGGTACCTTTGGTACCAGACTTCGCAAGGTTCAGGCACTAATCTGGTGTTACCATTGTGAATTTACTTCTTCTTTACCATTACCCTGTGCCTTTTCCGTATCCTCTTTCTTAAAAGTACTTATTTCTTGCAGTTCCACAGGTGCTGCTCACCCTCAGGTTCCTCATTTAAGTGGCCATTCTTCCTGTGTGGGCCTAGACTGCGAGTGGCAGTGGGCTATTTGACCACAGCCAAACCCTTACCTGCTTGGCCTCCAGATATGTACTTCCAGCAAAGTAGTGGGTCTCCAGAGTGGGACTTGAACCCACAACCCTCTGACTCGGAGGAGAGTATGCTACCACTGAGTCAAGGCTGACATTATGAAGTTGACTCTGGTTCCACATGCATGCTGACGACACCCAGCTCAACCTCACCACCACGTCTCTCAACTCTTCCATTGTCTCTTTGTTATCAGACTGCTTGTCTGACATCCAATACTGGATGAGGTGCAATTTCCTCCAATTAAACATTTTTGGCCTCCACCACAAACTCTGTTCACTTGCAACCGATTCTATACCCCCCTCCCTGGCCCATGGCTCAGGCTGAACCAGACCGTTCGCTACCTTGACATCCTATTTGACTCCGAGCTGAGCTCCCATATACGCTCCATCACAAAGACAATTCACTTCCATCTCCGTAACATCGCCCATCTCCATCCCTGCCTCAGCCTATCTGCTGCTGAAACCCTCATCCATGCTTTTGTTACCTCTGGACTCGACTATTCCAATGCTGTCCTGGCTGGGCTCCCATCTTCCACCCTCAATAAACTTTAGCTCATCCAAAACATTGTAGCTTAATGTGCACCAAGTCTTGCTCATCCATCGCCCTGTGCTCGCTGACCTACATTGGCTCCCGTTCCACCAACGCTTCAATTTTAAAATTCTCATCCCGGTGTTCAAATCCCTCCATGGCCTCACCTTTTCCCATCTCTGTAACCTCCTCTGTCCCTACAACACTCCAAGAACTTGGTGTTCCTCCAACTCTGGCCTCTTGTGCGTCCCCCACTTCCTTCACCCCATCATTGGTGGCCGTGAATTTAGCCATTTCGACTCGAAGCTCTGGAATTCCCTCTCTCTCCTCCTTGAAGATACTCTTTAAAACCTGCCTCTTTAACCAAGCTTTTAGTCACCCATCCCAATATCTTTTTTTTGGCTCTGTCGATTGTTTTGCCCGAGTAAGCTCCTGTGAAGCATCTTGGGACATTTTCTTACATTAAAAGGTGCTATATAATTGCAAGTTGTTGTTGAAAAAGACCTAGGCGTCTTAGTAGACTCTATTCTCAAATATCCAATTAATGCAAAGCCAATGAAAACAGCAAAAAAAAAGGAATTATATAACCAACAGTGTACAAGTCAGAGGAAGCCATAATCAAACTATATAGCACACTGGTCAGACTGCACCTTCAGTATTGTGTCCAGTTCTGGTCACCAAGACACACGGGAGACATTCAAGAGTTAGAGACAGCACAAAAAATAGCCATAAGGCTGATCAATTGTGTTAGAGGTCTCAGTTATGACAAAAGGCTACAGAAAATAGGGTTTTTCAGCCTTGAATGGAGGTATCTGAGAAGTGATCTTATATAGAGATACAAGACTGTTAATGGTATGAAAATGTAAATCCCCAAAACAAGCTAAAATTAAATTGAGAGTAGGACAAGGGACCACAAGTTCAAATTAGTAAAAGGCCCATTTAGGATCGATAGCAGAAATGTTCTTCACATGAACAGTGATTAATACATGGAATGGATTTCAGAGTAGTGGAGGCAAAAATCCTGGTTTTATTTAAAGAACAAATTAGATGCTACAATGGTGGGACTTTATAGTCTTTCTGGATGGATGAACTAAAATGGGCCAAATTACCTTCCTAATCTGTAATTATTTTGTGGTTTTGAATTCCATCACAATGCATGATTTATGTATTTCTCCATGACTATACTTTCTTGATCTTACATACAAGGCATTATACAAGTAAGCCAGAAAGAGATAGATGTGTGTGTGCGCGTGTGAGATAAAAAGAACACGAAAGATAATATGAATATACTGGCAAATATTGCCAATATTTTCTGTACATAGGCAGGCCAATTCAACAATTTAATACCGATGTCCCTTTTTTTGTTATGCACTTTAACTTCCATTTAGTCAGTGTCTGCATTCAAAATATAAGGTGGCATTACATCAGCCCATATTATCCCTCTTAATATTAGAAATGAATTTGCCACTGTTTCCCAGTTTCATTTCAAAGAGAACTAATTCTGCAGTCAGTTAGTCTTTTAGTGTACTAATGCTTACGGATGCAGCATACAGCCAACTGCATTCATTTAAATAAAATGTAAGTTCACTTTGTCGACAAGTCATTGTTACAATAGCTTCTCTATCCGCACTGTTCCCACCACAGGCATTCCACTGATAAAAGTTTGGAATGAACGGCTGCTTGTACAAACCTTACAAAATCCAACTCTTGCTGGTGGCCCCTGCTTTTGCATTCATAGTGTTACAGGTGGTTGCCACAACAATCTTTGAAGTGTAGCAATGATTCACGCTTCAGTGTAGCAAAAAGTCACAAAGAGACAGAAACTGGCTTCCAGACATTTATTACAAATACGATAGTCAGAAGGGGTAAAGACATTTTTGCTAACAATGGATGCTGAGGAGTTTCCCACATAAAGGAACAAGATTCCTTCAACAACAAGTATTTATATAGAACCTTTAATATAGTAAAACGTCCCAAGGCGCTGCACAGGAGTATTACAAGACAAAAAATTTGACACCGAGCCACATAAGGATAAATTAGGGCAGGTGACCAAAAGCTTGGTCAAAGAGGTAGGTTTTAAGCAGCATCTTAAAGGAGAAAAGCGAGGTAGCGAGGCAGAGGGGTTTAGGCAGGGAATTCCAGAGCTTAGGGCCTAGGCAAAAGAAGGCACGGCCACCAATGGTTGAGCGATTATAATCAGGGATGCTCAAGAGGGCAGAATTAGGAGTGCAGATATCTCGGGGGGGGGGGGGGGGGGTTGTGGGGCTGAAGGAGATTAGAGATAGGGAGGGGTGAGGCCATGGAGGGATTGGAAAACAAGGATGAGGTTTTTGAAATCAAGGCGCTGCTTAACTGGGAGCCAATGTAGTTCAGCGAGCACAGGGGCGATGGGCGAACGGGACTTGGTGCGAGTTAGGACACGGGCAGTTGAGTTTTGGATGACCTCAAATTTACGTAGGGTAGAATGTGGGAGGCCAGCCAGGAGTGCATTTGAATAGTCAAGTCTAGAGGATTAGAAGATTAAGGGGTCTAGTTGAAGTGTTTAAAATTATAAAAGGATTCAATTGGGTATATACAGAAATACCATTTCCTCTGGTAGGAGAATCTAGAATAAGCGGACACAATCATAAAATTAGAGCTTTAGGAGTGAAATCAGGAAGCACTTTTTCACACAAAGGATAGTGGAAACCTGAAATTCCCTTCCCAAAAGACTGGATTCTGGGTCAATTGAAACGTTCAAGATTGAGATTGCCAGATTTTTATTAGGTTAAGGGTATCAAGAGTATGGATCAAAGGCAGGTAAATAGATTTGAGGTACAGATCAGCCATCATCCAGTTGAATGGTGGAATGGGCTTGAGGAGCTGAATGGTCTACACCTGTTCCTATTTACTTGAAAAAGGAGACACAAGAACTGTACTTTTCAGAAAAATCTCATGATACAGTTACCTCACAGTGCTGCTAAAGATATCAGCCTTACTGTTGCAACAACCGGTAAAGGCTGCTGCCTCCAGAAGTCCGGAGATCCACCTAGAAAAGTAGGCCCAGATATTCCGATTGCAGGCCTCCCGCGGGTGGAGGACTGTGATCTGGAAAAATCTTCGCCCTTACCCGAGGGCTCCCGGGAGGTGCACAATTCTGCTGCTGGGCCTCTCCAAACTGCCGGTGCGCAGGGCCCACGTATCCCAGAGATGAATGTAGTTTGCAGCGTCCCTGGGATCACGTGGGCCATGGGGAGCCAATCAAAGGGGGGAATCTCCCTTCATACATTTGACAGATAGACCTGTCAAATATATGAATGGAGATTACCCCCAAAACATAGTAAAACTTTAAATTAAAAAAAATAAATCACATTTTTAAAATGACTTGAAAGTCCAATAAATTAACTATTTTAAACAAAACTTTAAATTTTTGAAAAAAATTAAAGTTTTTTACAGGGCTAAAAATAAACTTACCTTTTTTTTAAAAAAAAAGAATTTTTAAATAACTCAGTGGAAATTTTTTTTTTTTTACTTTTTTCAACTCTTATCTTGGTAAAAACAGGCCTTACGCCTGCTTTTACCAGGCACAAGAATTGTAAGTGTTTTCTGCGGGTGGAGGGTCTCCAAAAAGCGGAACTATCCGCCCGCAAAGACCCTGCTCCTGGGCAGCCGGAGGATCTGTCAAGAGCTTTCTTGATAGATCAGAAATGCTGCTTTCCAGCGCATGCCTAAAACCGGCATTTCCGCTGTCCCTACGGGTAGGTACACAGCACGTACCTAACCGTAGGGATTGGAATTCAATTCATTAAATATATTCAACAATTCATTAAATATATTCAAGAAGGAGTTGGATATATTTCTTAAGGCTAAAGGGATCAAGGGATATGGAGAGAAGGCAGGAACAGGGTACTGAATTTGGATGATCAGCCATGATCTCATTGAATGGCGGAGCAGGCTCGAGGGGCCGAATGGCCCACTCTTGCTCCTATCTTCTATGTTTCTACCTTCTATGGAATATCCGGCCCATAGCCTTTGTTAGTACATCCGAATGTGTCAGTCTGCAGCATATAAACACTGCCTCTAAATACAAATCACTTTCTTTTCAGAGTGGTTTTATACATCCAGCCATTCATCATCCAGAATACCTGCGATGGGAACAAAGTGGACAGGGGAAAGTACTTTAACAACTTTTAGAAAAAGTGAATATAGCTAGCTGTATGCTTCATCCATATATATTGGTGCAGTGGCTCACCAATTTGTACAGGTCAGTGATGCAGTCGTTAGGTCACTGTCCTTTACAGACCTTCCCTGGTCTGACGCCAGAAAATAAAGACATGGTATTTAACTTTCAAACAACTCTACACATGCAAGATTGTGCATATGTGGTTATTTGCTTGTTGCTTAGGTGCTGTGGATATCTGCTGGGCAATGTAAATAAGGCTAATTGCACAGCACTAGCAGCTAGCCCATCACAGAATTGTTTCTTCTTGAAGTGGTACCGTAATATAAATGCAGCATCACTTTGTTTTGTTTGTAAAGTGCCATAACAACAGGATGTGGCTAGAGGCAACTGTAACTAGAACAAATGTCTAATAAATTTGATGCTGATGTTTGCCGAGAGTACTTTTATGTTCAATGGGCAGCTTCATGGTAATTACTCTCTCTGGGAAAGAGTTCCATGGGTAAGGCAACAACAACTTGCATTTATATAGCACCTTTAACATAGTAAAACATCCCAAGGTGCTTCACTGGAGGCAAGCAGTGCATGAAGATTATTGCATTGTGGGAAATGTTTGGATCATTTCAAAATGTAAAGGTGAGGCTGTAGCAGCTCCTATATTTCTATCAATAGTACAAAGGTTTGGTTAAGTGCCAGTAATTTGTGGTGCGGGTTCAGTAATAATTCTTTGCAGCACTGACTGCTTTTGTGGAGAATAGAAGTTGGCATGAACTAAACCACTCTCATCAAGTCCACCAATTTCATGGATTTAGACTGTACTAACTATTGAGTTAAGAAACAGTCACTGATTACCTCTATGAAATTGGTTGCGCCTTCATTCTACCCTTCTGGTTATCCCTGATAATATTACCACTGGGGCATTGCAACCCTCTATGATTAACATTACAATTTCCTGCTGCCTCATTTACTTCTCTAAACAGTTATTAACCTGGTCTGCTTCAGCCACCGGTTGACAGCAGACGGCAGTTGCCATTTTGTTGCTCTTATTGTTATTCAGATTGCTTCGGTCATCTCCCTTTAGGCTGCAATATCGTGCCTTACCAATAACATCACTCGCTCACCTAGCTTCACCTGCCTATTTTTTCAGAACATTCTTATATTCTTAGCTGACTTCCCCCCTCTGCTCCTAGGGATGTACAATTCCCACAATGCCGATCACTCCACAGTACCTCATTCATGTGGCCATTCTTCATATGAGCCCAGTGAGTTTTGACAGGTTATTACCATGGGGGAATTCACAGCTAAGCCTATCTTGTCCTCATCCAAATGCTCTCGCGTAGCAGGGATCTCTAGATTGCAATCATAAGTGGGGAACCTGACAGATATTTCCTAAACTAGCCCAGGAATATTGAACCCAATTGTAGTGTTTCACCCACCCTTGACCACTCTGTCCTTGCAAACTACCGCTCCATGTCCAACCTCCCTTTCCTCTCCAAAGTCCTTGAACTCATTGAAACTTATAAAATTCTGACAGGACTGGACAGATGCAGGAAGGATGTTCCCGATGGTTGGGGAGTCCAGAACCAGGGGTCACAGTCTAAGGATAAGGGGTAAGGCATTTAGGACAGAAATGAGGAGGAATTTCTTCACCCAGAGAGTGGTGAACCTGTGGAATTCTCTACCACAGAAGGCAGCAGAGGCCAATTCATTAAATATATTCAAGAAGGAGTTGGATATATTTCTTAAGGCTAAAGGGATCAAGGGGTATGGGGAGAAAGCAGGGACAGGGTACTGAATTTGGATGATCAGCCATGATCGCATTGAATGGCGGAGCAGGCTCGAGGGGCCGAATGGCCTACTCCTGCTCCTATCTTCTATGAACGTGCTGTCACATCTCAAATCCGTGCCCATTGTTCCGGAACTCATGTTTGAATCCCTCCAATCAGGTTTCTGCCCCTGCCAGAGTACTGAAACGCCCATACCAAAGTCACAAATGACATCCTATGTGACTGTGCTAAACTATCCCTCCTCGACCTGTCTACAGCCTTTGACACGGTTCACCATACCATCCTCCTCCAACGCTTCTCCACGGTCATCCAGCTGGGTGGGACTGCACTCGCCTGGTTGCGTTCTTATCTATCCAGTTGTAGACAGAGAATCATCTGCAATGACTTATCTTCCTGCTCCTGCACCTTTACCTGTGAAGTCCCCCAAGAATCTATCCTTGGCCCTCTCCTATTTCTCATCTACATGCTGTCCTTGGGCGACATCATCCGAAAACACGTCAGGTTTCACATGTATGCTGACAACACCCAGCTCTACCTCACCACCACCTCTCTCGACCCCTCACTGTCCCTAATTTATCACACTGCTCGTCAGACATCCAGTACTCGATCAGCAGAAATTTCCAACTAAACATTGGAAAGGCTGAAGCCATCATCTTGGTTTCCAGCCCAAACTCCGTTTCCTACCCACGAACTCCATCCCTCTCCCTGGTTTGAGACTGAACCAGACTGTTCACAACCTTGGTGTCGTATTTGACCCCGAGATGAGCTTCCAACCACAAATCTGTCCATCACCAAGACCGCCTACTTGCACCTCCATAACATCACCTGACTCCGCCTTTGTTCATCTGCTGCTGAAACCCACATCCATGCCTTTGTTGCCTCTAGACCTGACTATTCTAACCCTCTCTTGGCAGGCCTCCCTCTTCCACCCTCCGCAAACTTGAACTCATCCAAAATTCTGCTGCCCGTATCCTAACTCGCACCAAGTCCCGGTCACCCTGATGCTCGCTGACCTACATTGGCTCCTGGTGCGGCAACACCTCAATTTTAAAATTCTCATCCTTGTTTTCAATGCTGGCCTCTTGCGCATTCCCGATTTTAATCGCCCCACCATTGGTGGCCATGCCTTCAGCTGCCTAGACCCTAAGCTCTGGAATGTCCTCCCTAAACCTCCCTACCTCTCTCCTCCTTACAACCTACTTCTTTGACCAAGCTTTTTCTGTCCTAATATCTCATGTGGCTCGGTGTCAAGTTTTGTTTGATGGTGCTCCAGTGAAGTGCCTTGGGATGTTTTACTATGTTAAAGGCGCTATAAAAATGCAAGTTGTTATTTCTACTGTCACCTGGGCTAAAATTGATACTTTCATAGCTGGCGAGATAAAGGGACTATAGAAACTGCAAATAAAAATGAATTAAAATTCAGCTGAACATAAAAGTTGTGAATTCTTTATTTTCTATTACAATGAGCAGCTGGTTAATTTCAATGGCTATTCAAAAATGTTACTGCTATTATTAGTTTGTTTCATTACTGTTTAATAAATGAGTCTTGACCCTATTTTAGGCTTTAACTGTCTAGTGTTGTGTTATTCTGCTGCTTCTTGAAGAGAGGGATCCCATGGAGGCTGAAGTAATCTAATGAAACGTTCTTTGCTTTTTTCCTGAGCATGCTTTGAAACTTGCATGTCAGGGCAAGTAGAAACACTGTCTGGGATGTAGTGACTAGGTCTCACCTATGTGACTAATCTGAAACACTGAAACCAAAAATATCCATAGTAAAAATGGTTAAAAAAAATTAATTGCAAGAACGCCATCAGGGAATGTCTTTGTAATTAGTATAAATTGAATGGTGGAACAGCAAGCTACCTGGGTTTTAAAAGGCATGCGACTGCAGTGGTTGCAGCTTTCCAGTATCTTACCATGTTATAACCGGCATTAAAGATTTAACAGTTAAAATAGTCAAGTGGTAACTGAGACAAGCATGGGAGTACTTTTTGTTTTAAGTTACGTTCAGCACGATGAGTCTTACCAAGTTGTTGCCAGGAACTGCAATATACAGAAGACAAGGGCGAGGCCGTTTCTGTGCCACTGAAAGAAAAAGCGCAATTTAACTGCCCTGTCTTTTTAAGCAGTTAAAAATTTTCAACATATAATTAATAATTAGCTGACAGCCATAACAGAAAACCAACAAGCCATTTTATTGGCCACTTCAGTTTACATCAAAAATGTTGAATTAAAATCATAAAATACAACTTTCATGTTACAGGATTATGCAATGGATAAAAATGGAACAAAACCAGACAGAAAAAGTGATCTAAAAAGTAAACAGACTAGATGATAAAGAGGCCTGTACATTACTCCTGTGATCTTGCGCGCTGCATATGGATGTCAAGCAGGTACACTGTCCATGTATATATTGTGACAACCAACACATTCCAGTCATATGATTTAATTTTGCAAATTCATAATGTTAGTTATACCAATTTTAACATTAAGCAAATTTAAGCAATGGTTTACCTTCTGAATTTCACCTATGCAGATACAAGAAATGGGTAATTTTTATTTAGACACATGTCACTATAATGGAGAGTCCAGTACAAGGGGGCATAACCTTAAAATTAGAACTAGGCCTTCCAGGGGTAATGTCAGGAAGCACGTCTTCACACAAAGTGCAGTGGAAATCTGCAACACACTCTCCCAAAAAGCTGTTGAGGCTAGGTCAATTGAAAATTTCAAAACGGAGATTGATAGTTTTTGTTAGGCAAGGGTTACAGAACCAGCTTATAATGTTTCAAAGAAATTTAAGTGGTCAGTGGACTGTAACAGCAATAACAAATTTGGAAACATCAGCCGAGTTACAAACATGCATTCCAACACTTGCTGGGGTACGGTTCCATGTACACATCAGCCCTCGCTGAAGTGGCTGTTCTTCATTTGAGAGTTTGAAGAGTGAAAACAGACAATCCTGTTTCCATCTAATATCCACTCATATATTCCAGCAAGTATCAACAGACAGGTGATCAGGAGAGGAAACCCTGACTGATTTTTCTTTCCCGCTACCCCCAAGCTCAGGGGCACTAAGGCCAACTGTTAACATCCTAGCTGAAATCAGCTAACTCAGCACAAGCCAAAGGTTGAATTGAGGAGGGATCTTCTGATCCATATAGCTTAGTAGGACAAAAGTTTATTACGCAATTGGGGGACCTCCGCAGAGTTTTATTTTAATCTAATGATATTCTATACTAGCGCAAAAAAGGGACACTGTAAATGGCACCTACCCAAAAGACTGCACATAGTGTTAAGATGAAGCACAGCTGTAGAATAAGAGAGAAAAATGTTTTTTTTAAAACTACTAATACAGTAAATGTACAAATAATTCCAGTAGTTCACACTCAAACAAGCCATTGCTACAGCTACTTGGAATGCTCACCTTGGATGAACTCCTTGCCACTGTTCAATCTACAAGATTCTACCTGCCCAAAATCTGTATGAACAAATGTTTTCTCCTCCTTTAATACTCCCTTTATTCGTTTTGCACACTAATTACCTGTGGCCATGGAAGAAAAGCAGATAGTCTCATTCCAGTCTACATCAGCAGCCCGAGGAACAGAACAATAGCCTGGAGAAGGAAATAGTACCAGGGCAGAAACAAGTCAATTTTAGCCTTGAAATGACACTATGTACTAAGACAGAATTTGCTTGTCACCCACCTAATGGAACTACTGAATTATATGGAGGTAGAAAGATGGATTGTAACTTCCTGTTCTGAATTAAATTCTGATACTACCTTCCAAAGCAACTTAGTGAGTGAGTCTAAGGATCGGCTGACTAATTACCAATCGACTTAGAACTCAATGACTCATCAAGGCGAGAGCAAGAGTTCAGTTTTCTGTCAACTCACAAGAATGTGAAGTTTCTGAAGAACAATACACAGGTTTATGGAAAATTTGATTCAAATGCCAATGAGCTGCAGGTGAATGATGAATTGACTTGAATTTTGATGATCCCCCGAAGCACAAATAGCATGTTGTTATCCAACAGTCCCTTTTAAAGGGAAATATGAAAAATGCAAAAAGTGTAGTATGCACCTGGTGGAACTTGACTTACAGTCCAAGTTCTGCAAAAATACCCAGGGTCCTGCATAGTAATGGATCAGAAAAGTGTTTCTACTACAGACGGTACAATACCTTTGGTTAGCAGCCTTATGTTCAATAGTTAGGTGAACAGGCTTATCAAGTGGGAAAACATCCAGCTCTTGAACGGATAATGAGTCAATTCAGAGCAAAGCAACCCTCATGGATGAAGTAATGAGTGGATTCAGCACCAATGGTCAATCTAAAGTACATCTTGGAACAGGGATCATGAACAAGATCTTTCTGGCTTGCTTGGGGAGCCGGGAGGAAGCATCCTGCTCCTCCTGGCCCTCAAGGAGTGCTCCCAGAGGCTATACTCGCCTTGCTGCAGCTGCTGGGTTTACCCGAGGCACGGGAAACCCGGCTGGCTGCAGTAAATCTTCTAGCCCCATTAACATAATTAAAATACCAATCTGCCTCCTGGGAGCGGGTTGGCTGCTTGTCCCGCCTCAGTAAAACCCGGAAATCAGTGGGTTGGAGCCAGCTTCCCGACACACTTGGAATTTTTGCCCATTTAACCTCCTACCTGCACCCAGTCCCATCCACTCACCCATGTTAAAATTCCCCCCAAAGATTAAAAAAAAAGATTATGTCGAAACAGCAGAGAGGAGCAGCTCTATGAAACGTGAAAAATGAATACAAAGCAGCTTGGGGAGGCACCTAGCAATAGCATAGGGAGGATGCCAGCTTGTTTATAAAATTTTGAAAAAGGATCTCTGTGATTTTCCCTATGACAACCTTGGCTGACTTCTATGGTATGAGGAGGACAATGTAATGAAAAGTACACCACTCAAAGTGACTCATGCAAAAGTCTCTGTTGTAGTGGTCATTAGTTATGCAACCAAAATCCCAGTCAAATTATTTTTAAATGGGAAATTAGCTTAAGTAGAGATATTATGAATCAACATTATAAAAAGTAACCAAAAAACCCCCAAAGATATATGGATTAACCTATAAATTAAATTTCATGTCTGCCTTTGCCTTAAGTTACTAATGATATTTCAAATCTTAGCATTAATGGTATACATTTCAGTGCCGATACCACACACACATTTCAAATGTTTTGAATTATTAACATGCATTATCCATTTGAACGCTATTCTAAACACTAGTTCTGAAAGGACTGTATATTAAGCAGCTCCTGCAAGATTATCACGGTTAAATCATATTAAAAATAATTTGCGAAACTAGGTAGAAAGATCAGAGCCCGTTAGTGCAAGATAGAGCTAAGGTGGAAAAAGTAAAAGGCAACAAGGTACATCAGGATGCAGTATTTAAGTGATGCCAAGCTTGGGTTAAAACCTGAAGATTGTAGGAGGAAAGAAAGATGGAAAATTCTAAGGAATTCAAGAGTTTTGAGATCCAGGTAATGAACACCTTGGAGGAAGAGACTGTACAATATGTGCAGATTTCAACATAGTAAGAATGCAAGGCAGAGGAACATGCATTAGCTACTGATGGATTTTATCTGCAGATATATTTTGGTAGTTTTTTAAAAACTTATCAGTACAATAGTAAATATGGAGCAGCAGCCAATGCCAATGTAATCAGAATGATGATTACAACAATGGGTAAAAGGTGAAGCTGAATGGAAACGTGAGAGAAAGAGGAGAACCACCAAGGCAACTAGCACCAGTCATTACTTGTTAGAAAAAAAATGGTAACTGCAATCCATCTTCCCACAGAATGCAATTTTGACCTTTTTGCAAAGAAGGCCACAGCATCAGAGTTTTAACTAGTCTTCCGTGTGCTAAAATTCTATCCCACATTTCTAAAATACATATCTATCTATCTATATCGTCTATCTTCTATCTATATCTTCTACAAGCGATTTAAAACATAAATATTTCTCCTCCTCCAGTGAAGCATGTCTTTTTGGATCTCCACATTCCGGAAAAATCAGCTACAGAACCAGTTAGCATACAGTGCCATGGGAATGAATGCACATCAGCATTCCTCCTGAATGACAATCAAAAGGAATCGGAGCCAGAAAATGTCATTGCTGGCCAAGTATGAATGATACCTGAAGGAAATAAATCTTAATATTTCCTACACAGTATGATTTTTTTCTAAATTATGCTTTCAAAAATAAGCTAGATTAGACGAGAAGCTGGAAAGTCAATTCCTTGATAATTCTTTAATGTGGAGTGTTTCGTACTTTACTGCAGTTTTCATTCTGAAAAGTAAAATTGGAGTTGAGAACAAGTAATTAACATTAATCCCAATACAGTAAACTATTTATACAACAACTTGCATTTAGATAGCGCCTTTAACATAGCAAAATATCCCAAGGTGCTTCACAGGAGCATTATCGAACAAAATTTGACAAGGAGTTATTAGGGCAGATGACCAAAAGCTTGGTCAAACAGGTAGGTTTTAAGAAGTAACAACAGAAAATGCTGGAAAAACTCAGCAGGCCAGGCAACATCCATGGAGAGAAAATAGAGTCAACGTTTCGGGTCAAACCCTTGTCAAGACTGAAGGCCAGGCTGGGAGAGAACAAAAGAGAAGTGAAGAGACATTAAGAGGTATTCAAAACAAGACGAGATGGTGATAGGACTAGTGGAGACAAAAGACTGCTCTTTTGTAGGTTTTAAGGGGTGTCTTAAAGGAGGAGAGAGAGGCGGAGAAGTGGAGAGGTTTAGAGAGGGAATTCCAGAGCTTAGGGCCTTGGCAGATGAAAGCACGGCCGCCAATAGTGGAGCGATTAAAATCGGGAATGCACAAGAGCCCAGATATGGAGGAGCGCAGATATCTTGGAGTATTGTAGGGCTGGATGAGGTTATAGAGATAGGGAGGAGTGAGGCTATGGAGGGATTTGAAAACAAGGATGAGAATTTTAAAATCAAGGAATTGCTCAACCAGGAGCCAATGTAGGTCAGCAAGCACAGGGGTGATGGGTGAATGGGACTTGGTGTGAGTTAGGATATGGGCAGCAGAGTTTTGGATGACCTCAAGTTTATGGAGGGTGGAAGATGGGAGGCTGACCAAGAGTGTGTTGGAATAGTCAAGTCTAGAGGTAACAAAGGCATGGATGCAGATTTCAGCAGCAGATGAGCCGAGGCGGGGCAGAGTCGGGCGATGTTACCGAGGTGGAAATAGGAGGTCTTAGTGATGGCGGGATATGCGGTCAAAGCTCCTATCGGGGTCAAATACGACACCGAGGTTGCGGACAGTCTGATTCAGCCTCAGACAGTTGCCAGGGAGCTGGATCGAGTCGGTGGATAGGGCACGGAGTTTGTGGCGGGGACCGAAGACAATGGCTTTGTTCTTCCCAATATTTTGTTGGAGGAAATTTCTGCTGATCCAGTACTGGATGTCAGACAAGCAGTATGACAATTTAGAGATAGTGGAGGGGTTGAGACAGGTGGTGATAAGGTAGAGCTGATTGTCGTCAGCGTACATGTGGAACCTGACGCTGTGCTTTCGGATGATGTCGCCGAGGGCAGCATGTAGTTGAGAAATAGGAGGGGGCCAAGGGTAAATCCCTGGGGGATGCCAGAGGTAACGGTGTGGGAACAGGAAGTGAAGCCATTGCAGGTGATTCTCTGGCTATGACTGGATAGATAAAAATGGAGCCAGGCGAGTGCAGTCCCATCCAGCTGGACGACTGTTGAGAGGTGTTGGAGGAGGATTGTGTGGTCAACTGTGTCAAAGACTGCAGACAGGTTGAGAAGGACAAGAAAGGATAGTTTACCACTGTCAATCACATAGGATATAATTTGTGACTTTGGCTAGAGCCATTTCAGTACTGTGGCAGGGGTGGAAACCTGATTGGAGGGGTTCAAACATGGAGTTCTGGGAAAGATGGGCACGAATTTGGGAGGCAATAGCATGTTCAAGGTCTTTGGAGAGGGAAGAGATGTTGTAAATGGGGCAGTAGTTTGCAAAGATGGAGGGGTCAAGAGTTGCTTTTTGAGGAGAGGGGCGATGACGGCAGATTTGAAGGAGAGTGGGACAGTCCTCGAGGAGAGAGAACCGTTTACAGTATCAGCTAACATGGGGGCCAGGAAGAGAAGTTGGGTGGTCAGCAGTTTAGTGGGAATAGGGTCGAGGAAGCAGGAGGTGGATCACATGGACAGGGCATGAGGGGAGATAGAAGAGAAACTAGAGAAAGATGCAAGCTCTGGGCTAGGGCAGGGGGAACCTTGGAGGAAGTTTGGCCCTGTGGGCTAGGGGAAGGGAGGGAAGCGGCAGAGGCAGCTGAATGGATGGTCACAATCTCAAAACAAGTTCATGAGCTTCTCGCACTTATTGTTGGAGGTGAGGATGTAGAAGACAGGGGAAGAGGGGTTTAATACGGTTTGCAGTGTAGAAAAGAAGCCGGGGGTTATATTTTCATTCCAGGATGATCCTGGGAGTGAACAGTTTTGGCAGACGAGGGCAGGACCCGACAGTGCTTTATGTAGTCCAGCCATCGATGAATGGCTAAACCAGTTGTCCACCATATACATTTAAGTCTGCGTCCCTTGGACTTAAGAAATGCAGACTTGAACGTATATGCAGATGATGTAACAAATAACTGCTGCAATAAGTGTTAACCATATTCCTGAGTTGTTGTAAGGTTAGCGTTGGTGGGAATTTACAAATTTTACAATTTAAATAAAGAGACTGATTAAAAGATATTAAGAACAACGGGTAGTAAATTGTTGGAATATGTCAATAATGAGTAACAGCATGAATAACCCAAGAATTTCTGACAACATTTCAAGGTCAGAATTAATAACTGTGAAAATTCCAACCGGTTAATGATTAACCGACAAGAACACTTGGGGTTGAATTTAACAGGAAATGGAAGAACATTTCAAATAATAGAAGCTGCTTTTATATCAGGAAGCTTCTAACAGAAGGAGTTGGTGAAAATGGCAAAAGAACAAAAACTACAAATGAACAAGTGGATTAAACAAATTTGTACAAAACTCCAAAGGACTGCAAGAAAGTATTAACATGCTTATACCCCCAACAAATAATCAATTAAAACTTTTTCTCTTGGGAGATACAACAGAATGTCTGCTACAATGATGGGGGCAGTATACTGAAGGCATGGAGTCTTGCACTGCAGAGTAGGCAGGAGATCATATATGACTGCTCAAGGTATGATATTCTCCAGGAGCAAAATCCCAGGGTAGTTTTCCTCTATCGGGAAGATAACAGGCCATAAGTTGCCGGGAGAAGGGCCGCCGCGAGCTGAGAGCTGCGCTATTTGCCCAACTTCTGCCCAGCGAATGCCCTTGAAATTCTTCCGCCTGGTAAAAGCAGGCCTGCTTTTACTAGGCGTATGAGTTTTAAAAATTAGAAAAATAAAATTTTATCACTCATTTATACATTTAAAAACCCTATCCAATAAGTTTATTTTTAGCCCTGTTAAAACATAATTTTTTTTCAAAAAATAAAAATGTTTAAAATATTTAATTAAATGATATTTTAATTAATTTCAAATATGTAATTTAAAACAATTATTTATTTCATGTGTGTGTGTTTTTTTTAAGCGAGCCCCATTCATACTTATGGGAGTTCCGTACATACGTAATCCCCATAAGTATGAATGGGGATTCCCCTTCTTTCATTGGTTGAACCGGCCCATGTGATCCCAGGGGTGCTTGTGAACTGCATGCGCCCCTGGGATAAATGGGCCTCTACCAGCGAGTACCCGGAGAGGCTCAGGAGCGTGAATCTATGAACCTCCCGGACCACCAGGTAAATTTGTAGATTTTTTGCAGGTCGGAGGCATTGGGAAGCCTCCGACTGCAAATTTTGGGCCAACATGTTGAACAAATGTAGAACAGTAATTTTGCATACAAACTCAAGGTATAACCATGGGTGTCCATTCTTGTATATTTGCTCAGAGGAGGGAAAATAGGTGACTAAGTTACTAACCTACCAAATTCATAGAATCATAGAAAAATTACAACACAGGAGGCCATTTGGCCCATTGTGTCCGTGCCGGTTGAAAGAGGTACCCAGCCTAATCCCACCTTCCAGCACTTGGTCCGTAGCCTTGTAGGTTACGGCTCTTCAAGAGCACATCCAAGTACTTTTTAAATGTGATGAAGGTTTCTGCCTCTACTACCCTTTCGGGCAGTGAGATCCAGACCCCCACCATCCTCTGGGTGAAATTTTTTTCTCTCATCTCCCCTCTAATCATAGGATTACATAGGATATACAGCACAGAAACAGGACATTCGGCCCAACCAGTCCATGTCAGCGTTCATGCTCCACACGAGCCTCCTCACGTCTTTCCTCATCTAAATCTATCAGCATAGCCCTCTATTTCCCTTTTCCCTCAGATGCTTGTCTAGCCTCCCCTTAAATGCATCTATACCATTTTCTTCAACCACTTCCTGTGGTAGCGAGTTCCACATTCTCACCACTCTTTGGGTAAAGAAGTTTCTTCTGAATTCCCTATTTGATTTCTTGGTGACTATCTTGTATTGATGGCCTCTAGTTATGCTCTTCCCCACAAGTGGAAACATTCTCTCTGTATCCACTCTATCAAAACCGTTCATAAATTTTAAAGACCTCTATTAGGTCACCCCTCTTTTTTTTTCCTCTTTGAAAAAAGGCTGAGACCCAGCCTGTTCATCCTTTCCTGATATGTATACCCTCGCATTTCTGGTATCATCCTTCTACCAATTTCTTTAAATCTATGCCCCCTGGTTCTTGACGCCTCTGCTGAGGGAAATAGGTCCTTCCTATCCACTCTATCTAGGCCCCTCAATTTTATACATCTCAATTAAATCTCCCCTCAGCCTCCTCTGTTCCAAGGAAAACAACCCCAGCCTATCCAATCTTTCCTCATAGCTAAAGTTTTCCAGTCCTGGCCACATCCTCATAAATCTCCTCTGCACTCTCTCTAGTGTGATCACATCTTTCCTGTAATGTGGTGACCAGAACTGCATGCAGTACTCAAGCTGAGGCCTAACCAGTGTTGTATATAGTTCTAGCAGAACTTCCCATCTCTTGTATTCTATGCCTTGGCTAATAAAAGAAAACATTCCGTATGCCTTTTTAACTACTTTATCGACCTGTTCTGCCACCTTTAAGGATCTGTGGACATACACTCCAGGGTCCCTCTGTTCCTCCACACCTCTCAGTATCCTCCCATTAATTGTGTATTCCCTTGCCTTGTTACCCCTCCTCAAATGCATTACCTCACACTTTTCCGGACTGAATTCCATTTGCCACTGTTCTGCCCACCTGACCAGTCCATTGATATCTTCCTGCAGTCTAAAGCTTTCCTCCTCACGGTCAACCACACGGCCAACTTTTGTATCATCTGCAAATGTCTTTATCATGCCCCCTACATTTAAGTCTAAATCATTAATATATACCACAAAAAGTAAGGGACCAAGTACGGAGCCCTGTGGAACCCCACTGGAAACAGCCTTCCAGTCGCAAAACCTCCCCTCAACCATTACCCTTTGCTTCCTGCCATTGAGCCAATTTTGGATCCAATTTGCCACTTTCCCTTGGATCCCATGGGTTTTTACTTTTTTGATCAGCCTGCCATGTGGGACCTTTAGCCTTGCTAAAATCCATGTAGATTACATCAAACGCACTGCCCTCATCGACCCTCCTTGTTACCTCTTCAAAGAATTCAATCAAGTTAGTCAGACATGGCCTTCCCTTTACAAAACCATGCTGACTGTCCTTGATTAATCTGGGTCTTTGTAAATGAAGGTTTATACTGTCCCTCAGAATTGATTCCAGTAATTTGCCCACCACCGAGGTTAAACTAACTAGCCTGTAACTGCTCGGTTTATGCCTTCCTTTCTTTTTAAACAATGGTACAACGTTAGCAGTTCTCCAGTCCTCTGGCACCACTCCTATAGCCAGGTAGGATCGGAAAATCATGGTCAATTTCTTCCCTTGCTTCTTTGAATAGCCTCGGATATATTTCATCTGGCTCTAGCGATTTATCTACTTTCAAGGAAGCTAAACCCCTTAATACTTCCTCTCTTACTATATTTATCCCGTCCAATATTTAATTATCTTCCTCCTTAACTTCAACGTTGCCATCATTCCCCTCTTGTGAAGACAGCTGCAAAGTATTCATTAAGTACCTTACCCACATCCTCCGCCGCCACACATAGATCACCATTTTGGTCCTGGATGGGTCCTACTCTTTCCTTAGTTACCCTCTTGCTCTTTATGTAATTATAAAAGATCTTTGGGTTTTCTTGATTCTACTTGCCAGTATTTTTTCATGCCTTCTTTCTCCCTTCCTAATTTCCTTAATTTCACCCCTACACTTTCTATACCCTTCTCGGCTTTCTGCAGTATTGATAGATAGATTGACAATTCTATAACAAATATTCCTGTTTTAGCCAAACAATGGATGAAACAGACACTGACCATGGCAGACAAGTGTTCTACTGTAAGTCAAAATGTAACCTTTCAGTTGGGTATTTCTCTTTTTTTCCCCAATTTAAAATCCACAAATTAAAAAAAAAATCCTAAAACTATAACATGCCATAAAGACAAAGCCTTCCTTATGATTGATACCCACCTTTGTCAAATGTAAAAGCACTTTTAAATATTACAGGATTGCATTATGATGCATGCAACGGGTGCACACAAACGTTGGAATTTGAAAAAAGTTTCCAGTCGCATCAATGAAATCACTTTCAAAGCACAGTGGTAAAAGTGAGCCAATACGGGGATCTTACTTTTCAGCAAGCTCTGGCCAATTACTTCTTAATACCTGTAGTTTAAAACAGGGAAGTACAAGTGCAGTATCATCAAAGCCTGAAAATGGATCATGTATTTGTCAAAGATTACAGTAATATGTTTTTCGTGGGGGGCTGGCGAGAGAAGAGGAGCAAAAAAAGAGTGCTAACCAATGTTCC
Organism: Somniosus microcephalus; assembly: GCF_052327205.1. NCBI lineage: Eukaryota > Metazoa > Chordata > Chondrichthyes > Squaliformes > Somniosidae > Somniosus > Somniosus microcephalus. Next base: position 108,415,642 of record NC_140989.1, read on the forward strand.
CTCTAATTTTTTTTGTACTGAGCGGGCCACAAACTCCTTTGAACGTGATCTTTTTGTCAATGAGTAAATTTTACTCCAAACAACAACTTTTACAACAACAACCACTTAAAAGCACATACCTATACAGTAATGCCATATTGCCACCCCACCGTCTCAGATCATGAGACAATCAGACAAGGTTCTATGCAAGTTTAACATAACTTCTCTGCTTTTGAATTCCATTCCTCTAGAAATGAACCCCAGTGCTTCATTTGCACTTTTATGGCTTTTTTTAACCTGCATTGCTACTTTTTAAATGATTTGTGAATCCATACCCCTTGATTCTTTTGTACCTCTATGCCATTTAGACTCTTATTTTCCAAGGAGTAGGTCGCCTCCTTATTCCTCCTACCAAAATGCACTACCTCACACTTAACTATATTGAAATTCATTTGTCATTTACATACCCATTCTGTTTACAGTAGAATTAATTAAAAGCGTTTACAAACATATACAAACTCTATTAAAATAAAATTACTTGCCAGAAATAACTGGGATATAAAAGAACTGCACAATAATGCATTAACACTTCAGAAATGTCACTCAGTTACACGGTTGTGCATTGACAAACAATCCAAAAGCCCAAAGTGAGATGAAAGAGGCATATTTGTGCAATTTGTATTAATTTTAAAGTTTTCAACGTATTAGCCCATCACTCATGTCATTATAGCAATGGCTGCACAAGCAACAGGAGCAGCGATTTTCCTATGGCGCGGACGTCCACATAATTAGAATATAAATTACAATGCAACCAAATGCCCAACAAATATAAAGTGCTGTAGTTCTTTAGTTCACAGTATTAAAAAGAATTGAACAAAAATGGGTATTTTCAAATTCAATCACTTCCATTAATAAACATTGCCTTCGTGAACCAGTACACCCACCATGTAACATGTCAGAAATGCAGCACTTATTCACAAGTGCAGAAAAGCACATACACAATGTGTGTTACCGAATTTAAAACAAAGCAGGAAAAGCTATGATTTAACAGAAATAAACAAACATTCATCTTTCTTCGTGGACAGAAGAACCAATCAGACTAACTTGGAAATGTTCACTAGTATGGTGACGTAAAGACGCTAATTTACGAATTTCGCTTCTAATGTTTTGCTCTCAAACATTCTCCACAATATTAATCCCTACTCTCAAGTGTAAGGAAATCTTACGACGACTGTACAAGGCTTTGGTGAGACCACATCTGGAGTACTGTGCACAGTTTTGGTTTCCTTATCTGAGGAAGGATATACTTGCCTCAGAGGCCGTTTAACAAAGGTTCACTAGATTGATCCCTGGGGTAAGAGGGTTGTCCTATCAGGAGAGATTGAGTAGACTGGGCCAACGCTGTCCAGAGTTTAGAAGAATGAGAGGTGATCTCATTGAAACATACAAGATTCTGAGGGGGATTGACAGGGTAGATGCTGAGAGATTATTTCCCCTGGCTGGAGAGTCTAGAGCTGGGGGTACAGTCTCAGGATAAGGGGTCGGCCATTTAGTACTGAGAGGAGGAGGAATTTCTTCACTCAGAGGGTTGTGAATCTTTGGAATTCTTTACTCCAGAGGGCTGAAGATGCTCAGTTGTTGAGTATATTCAAGGCTGAGGTAGGTAGATTTTTGGATTCTAAGGGAATCGAGGGATATGGGGATCGGATGAGAAAGTAGAGTTGGGGTCGCAGATCAGCCATGATCTTATTAAATGGTGGAGCAGGCTCGAAGGGCCGTATGGCCTACTCCTGCTCCTAATTCTTATGTTTGTAAGCGAAGCGTTTCAGCTTTTGCATGTTAAAATTGGGGACCAAAGTGAATGGCCCAAAAACTGGTGTCAAATCAAACAGTTGATTCAAAAGCATTTGAGCCATGAACAAAGGGTAGCAGTTATATCTGGGGTAAGTACTGCAGAATCATTAAAAAAAACTGTTGTGCCAGCGATGTCAAAGGGCCAATCAGGTCCCTTGTAAAAGGGGGACTGATTTTCTGGTAATGCTTGCATTTTTGGCTAAGACCCATGCCTGGATCCTCTGGCTGATGGCTTGTTTGGCTGGTTAATGCAGACGTACTGGCTGCTTTGCAGAAACCAGGCTGAGAATAAGGAAATTCCTGACATCAGGAGCCATTTTTGGGGCAGATGGAAGTTCTGTCTCAAACAAGTCCCCACAGGAACTACCAACCTGTCGGATCCACACCCTGATACAATTTCTGGCCTCTCCACAAGGACTTCCGGGGACTTGCCAGTGTGGCCAATAGCCCTGCAGATTAGCAAAATAATGAAGCTGTACGCAAGCTCGAGGAACAGCATCTCCTCTTTCGATTAGGCACTTTACAGCCTTCTGCACTCAACATCGAGTTCAACAATTTCAGTCCATAACCTCTGCCCCTATCATTTTTTTTCTTTCTCTCACATGGCAGCTGTCGATCATTCTGCCATTGCCATTTACACTTCATCTAGTCATCTTTTGCTTCTTAACTTGTCCCCTTATCATCTCCTTATGCCTTGCACCATCATCCCTTTTGTTTCTTAATCTCTCCTGCCTGCCATCCTATCACAGATCTTCCCTTTTGTTCTTTCCTCCCCTCCTCCCTTTCCCTGCCCCTCCACTTGCTTAAAAACCTGTTACATCTCCAACTTTTTCCCAGTTCTGACGAAAGGTCATCAACCTGAAACGTTAACTCTATTTTTCTCTCTACAGATGCTGCCTGACCTGCTGAGTATTTCCAGCATTTTGTTTTTATTTTAGCAAAATATTTCTTTAATTTAACACTACGCTTGTTACTGGCCAGGATTACGTGCTGATAAGCACTCAGGTTGCTGAGGTACTTACTGACTTGCCTTTCTTCGACTGTCTAATAACCCCCTCAGGCTGCACTTGCACTCCTGCAGCACACTGAAGCTTTGCGCCGGTGACTGGAGGCGGCAGCTGCGCGGTAACTGGCCCTCACTGGCAGCCGTGTGATTTAGCAAGCCAGTGTGATTGGTAGGCCAGTCCAGCCACTGATGTACGTCCGGGGGGGGGGGGGGATTTTCCCGCCTTCTCTTTGCACTGATTGGCCGGGGAACCCTGGTTGAGAAAGTCTGCAAACACACGTCGGTGGCTGGACAGGCCTGCCAATCACACGGCTGCCAGTGAGGTGCGGTTACCGCGCAACAGAAAATGCTGGAAAAACTCAGCAGGCCCGGCAACATCCGTGGAGAGAAAATAGAGTCAACGTTTCGGGTCAAACCCTTTGTCAAGACTGAAAAAGCACAGGAAATGAAACAGATTAAAAGGACAGGCTGGGAGTGAACAAAAGAGAAGTGAAGAGACATTAAGAGGAATTCAAAACGAGACGAGATGGTGATAGGACTAGTGGAGACAAAAGACAGCTCTAGATTAGGTGTGAAATGCGCTGGCAGAATGGGAGACAGCTGCCATGTGGGAGAGAAAAGGGGGGGGGGGGGGGCCAAAACAAAGGTGTGGATAAAAAATAAGTAAAAATGTAATGGGGGCCGAGGTTATGATCTGAAATTGTTGGAACTCGATATGGTGTCCAGAAGGCTGTAGAGTGCCTAATCGGAAGATGAGGTGCTGTTCCTCGAGCTTACGCTGAGCTTCCGTGGAACAATGCAAGAGCCCAAGTACAGTGAGGTCTGAAACGTTGACTCTATTTTCTCTCCACGGATGTTGCCTGGCCTGCTGAGTTTTTCCAGCATTTTCTGATGTTATTTCGGATTTCCAGCATCTGCAGCATTTTGCTATCGTACTAGCGATTACCCCGCAGTTGCCTGCCTCGAGTCAGAGTACCCGGTGTGAAGCTTCAGTGTGCTGCGGGAGCGCGGCCCGTTTATTTAATTGTGCGGCCCAATCAAGAATGCTGTGCGGCCGCGCATGCGTGTAGTTCAGGGGAACAGTGGCGCTAACAACATAAAATAGTCTTGCAGAGTTCCAATTTATAACTGAGAATTTCAGAAAGACTTATATTTGCACTTTTTAAATTAATTACTGGAAAAATGATCTCTTCATATCCCCATGAGGAATGACCCTTTTAATGTAGAATACCTTGAATATGTTTACCGAGCTTATTGAAAGAATATATGCCAAATCTACAAACACCAGAACTAGTAAAAGCAAGAGTTTTATATCATAAAATTCTAATTACCAACATAACAATGGTGGCAATCCAGCGGTTTGGGTCAACCATCTTCCTCATTTGCTTCAATGGTCCCATGAGAAAACAGGTGCTGGAATAAAGAGACAGAAAACAGATTAAGTTTCCAGAAATTAAGTTTTGCAGATAACAACAAAACTGTTTTGAGGCAAAAGGGGAAGAAGAAGCAGCCCTCAATTGCTAGTTAACAGTTGTCACATTATGACTTATAACCTCAACCAGAATCACTCCTTTTGCTTAATTGTAAACAAGAGATTTCTGGATGTGTAGCCTTTCACATTACACAATAGTAATTATTTAACAGTAAAACTTCTTAGTTAATGGAGATGCCACTTTGTCTTCATTGTCATCATGTCTTGACTTGGCATCCAATAGTAATTCAAGGCATAGATTAGAAGATTACACGAAACAGCATTGAAGACCATTACCATTCAGGCTTTCTCCAACACCTTTTTGTTGTGTAATATTTTGAAAACAGTTTCAATAACCTGATTGCATCTCCTACAAACTAAAATTTGCATATTTTATTCTCTGCTGCAGACGACAGTAATTTTTTTTTAACCGAACACCACGCAGGGTAGGATAACTAAAGTAAGTAGGGGCTATTAGGGACTACAAAGGTAACCTGCGTGTGGAAGCGAAAGACATGGGTATGGTTCTTAATGAATACTTTGCGTCTGTTTTCACAAATGAGAGGGGCGATGCAGACATTGCAATCAAGCAGGAGGAGTGTGAAATATTAGATGAAATAAACATAGAAAGAGGAAGTATTAAGAGGTTTAGCATCTTTGAAAGTGGATAACTTGCCAGGCCCGGATGAAATGTATCCCAGACGGTCAAGGGAAGTAAGAGAGGAAATAGCAGAGGCTCTGACCATAATTTTCCAATCCTCTCTGGCTTCAGGCATAGTGCCAGATGACTGGAGGACTGCTAACGTGGTACCGTTGTTTAAAAAGGGAGAAAGGGATAGACCGAGTAATTACAGGCCAGTCAACCTAACCTCGGTGGTGGGAAAATTATTGGAAGAATTGGAGGGACAGGATAAATCTTCATTTAGGTTTAATCACACTGATTAATCAGGGACAGTCAGCATGGATTTGTTAAGGGAAGATCGTGTCTTAATAAATTGATTTAATTTTTTGAGGAGGTAACAAGGAGGGTCGATGAGGGTAGTGTGTTTGGCGTAGTCTATATGGATTTTAGCAAGGCTTTTGATAAGGTCCCGCATGGCAGACTGGTCACAAAAGTAAAAGCCCATGAGATCCAAGTGAAAGTAGCAAGTTGGTTCCAAAATTGGCTCAGAGGCGGGAAACAAAGGTGTAATGGTCGAAGGGTGTTTTTGTTTTTTGTGACTGGAAGGCCGTTTCCCGTGGGGTTCCACAGGGCTCAGTACTAAGTCCTTTGCTTTTTGTGGTATATACCAATGATTTGGACTTGAATGTAGACTATGATTAAGAAGTTTGCAGATGATACAAAAATTGGCCGTGTGGTTGATAATGAAGAAAGCAAGCTGCAGACTGCAGGATGATATCAATGGACTGGTCAGGTGGGCAGAACAGTGGCAAATGGAATTCAATCTGGAGAAGTGAGGGGTAATGCATTTGGGGAGGGCTAACAAGGCAACGGAATACACAATAAATAAGAACATAAGAAATAGGAGCAGGAGTAGGGCATTCGGCCCTTCGAGCCTGCTCCGCCATTCAATGAGATCATGGCTGATCTTCTGCCTCAACTCCATTCACCGGCCCTATCGCCATATCCCTTGATGCCCTTACTAGTCTGAAATCTATCGACTTCTGTTTTGAATATACCCAATGACTGAGCCTTCACAGCCCTCTGGGGTAGAGAATTCCAAAGATTCACCACCCTCTGTGAAGAAATTTCTTCTCATCTCAGTCCTGAATGGCCTACCCTTTATCCTGAGGCTGTGGCCCCTGGTTCTAGACTCCCCAGCCAAGGAAAACATTCTCCCAGCATCCACCCTATCAAGCCCTGTAATAATTTTGTATGCTTCAATGAGATCCCCTCTCATTCTTCTGAATTCAAGAGAATACAAGCCTAGTTTACTCAATCTCTTCTCATACAACAGTCCCGCCATCCCAGGAATCAATCTCGTGAACTTTTGTTGCACTCCCTCTATGGCAAGTATATCCTTCCTTAGGTAAGGAGACCAAAACTGTACACAGTACTCCAGGTGTGGTCTCACCAAGGCCCTATATAATTGGAGTAAGACTTTACTCCTGTACTCAAATCCTCTTGTAATGAAGGTCAGCATACCATTTGCCTTCCTAATGGCTTGCTGCACCTGTACATTCACTTTCAGTGACTCATGTACAAGGACACCCAGGTTCGTTTGAACATCTGCATGCCCCAATCTTACACCATTTAGGAAATACTCTGCCTTTCTGTTTTTTCTACCAAAGTGGATAACTTCACATTTTTCCACATTATCACAGAACACAGATATCACAGAAACCCCACAGTGCAGATAGAGGCCATTTCGGCCCATCGAGCCTGCACCGACACATATCCTACCCGATCCCTGTAACCCCACGTATTTAATCCCCCTAACACTAAGGGTCAATTTTATCATAGCCAATCAACCTAACCTGCACATCTTTGGACAGTGGGAGGAAACCGGAGCACCCGGAGGAAACCCACGCAAACACGGGGAGAATGTGCAAACTCCACACAGACAGTCACCCGAGGCCGGATTCGAACCTAGGTCCCTGGCGCTGTGAGGCAACAGTGCTAACCACTATGCCACCGTGCTGCCCCTTATATTCCATCTGCCATGTTCTCGCCCACTCACTGAGCCTGTCGAGATCCCCTTGAAGCCTCTTCACATCCTCTTCACAACTGACACTGCCACCTAGCTTTGTATCATCAGCAAATTTGGAAATGTTACATTTTGTCCCCTCATCCAAATCATTGATATAGATTGCGAATAGCTGGGGCCCAAGCACCGATCTTTGCGGTACCCCACTAGTCACAGCCTGTCATCCCGAAAAAGACCCGTTTATCCCTACTCTGTTTTCTGTTTGTTAACCAATTCTCAGTCCATGTTAGTATATTACCCCCAATTCCATGTGCCCTAATTTTGTTCACCAACCTCTTGTGTGGGACCTTATCGAAGACCTTCTGAAAATCCAAATACACCACATCTACCGGTTCCCCTTTGTCTACTCCACTAGTTACATCCTCAAAGAACTCCAATAGGTTTGTTAAAAAGGATTTCCCTTTCATAAATCCATGTTGACTCTGCCCAATCTTATTAGTTTCTGTGCCCAGTTATTGCATCCTTTACAATAGATTCCAGCATTTTCCCAACTACTGATGTGAGGCTAACAGGTCTGTAGTTCCCCGTTTTCTCTCTCCCTCCTTTCTTAAATAGTGGGGTTACATTTGCTATCCTCCAATCTGCAGGAACCATTCCAGAATCTATAGAATTTTGGAAGATGACAACCAATGCGTCCACTATCTCAATGGCCACCTCTTTCAAAATCCTAGGATGTAGGTCATCCGGTTCTTGGGATTCATTGACTTTTAGTCCCATTAATTTTGCTGGTACTGTTTTTTTACTAATAATAATTTCTTTAAGTTCATTATTGCCACACCCTTGGTTTTCTCGTATTTCTGGGAAGTTTTTTGTGTCTTCCTCCGTGAAGACAGAAACAAAATATTTATTTAATTTCTCTGTCATTTCCTCATTCCCCATGATAAATTCTCCCGTCTCTGACTGTAAAGGACCTACGTTTACCTTCGCCAGTCTTAAATGGTAGGACACTGAGAAGTGCAGAAGATCAGAGGGACCTTGGAGTGCCAGTCCACAGATTCCTGAAGGTAGCAGGACAGGTAGATAATGTGGTTAAGAAGGCATATGGGATACTTGCCTGTATTAGCCAAGGCATAGAATATAAGAGCAAGAAGGTTATGCTTGAACTGTATAAAACACTAGTTAGGCTGTAGCTAAGCATGCAGTTCTGGTCACCACATTACAGGAAGGATGTGATTGCACTAGAGGGGGTACAGAGGAGATTTACAAGGATGTTGCCTGGGCTGGGGAATTTTAGCTATGAGGAAAGATTAGATAGGCTGGGGTTGTTTTCTTTGGAACAGAGGAGGCTGAGGGGAGACCTAATTGAGTTGTTTAAAATTATGAGGGGCCTAGATAGAGTGGATAGGAAGGACCTATTTCCCTTAGCAGAAGGGTCAATAACCAGGGGGGCGGGGCATAGATTTAAAGTAATAGGTCGGAGGTTTAGAGGGGATTTGAGGAGAATTTTTTTCACCCACAGGGTGGTGGGGTTCTGGAACTCACTGCTTGAAAGGGTGGTAGAGGCAGAGACCCTCATCACATTTAAAAAGTACTTGGATATGCACTTGAAGTGCCGTAACCTACAAGGATACAGACCAAGTGTTGGAAAGTGGGATTAGGGTGGATAGCTCCGTCGGCCGGCATGGACAAGATGGGCCGAATGGCCTCCTTCTGTGCTGTAAATTTCTATGATTCTATGTACCCAGTACGTCTGTCAATTTGAAAGTGGCAAATATCAACTTTAGACCACTGTATAGTATAAACTAAACAAAATTAACAATTAAAAACAGAAGCAAAATACAAGGAAAATACTGACCACCATAAAATCTGTATAAAATATAAAATGGAAACAGTTACAAAGGGTTAACTATCCTTTTTAGAATGCTGCTTTCAGCTTTTAATAGTTTCTTGGAATAAACTTTTTTTAATGAATGAGATAAACTTCTTGGATGAAACATTCGGGGCCTTTATACCACCAGTTACCATCAAAAAATGGTGAAAGAACGGCAGCTGCCGCTCTTTTGCCAGCTGGTGGCGGGTCCTGTGGCGTCCGCCACTTTGGACATCCTTGTAGTGTTGCTGGCAAAATAAATTGGCAAATTGTTGACATTAAAAGTATTTTTTTTTAAAGTGTGTAGGGAGTGCTGCTGGATGCTTGCAAGGCCTCTGAGAAAACAGAAATGCTGCAAATACTGAACTGGTCAGGCAACATCCGTGCTGAGAGAAACAGAGTTCACATCCAGATCGAGATAAGTATTTCCAGCATTTTATGCTGTCATTTCAGATTTACAGCATCTGCTCGTAGAAGGAAGAGGAAGCAGATGAAAAGATGAATCCCAGACAGCCCCTTTCTGGCGGGGATATCCGGGATGGAATCATCCGCCTGCAGTCCCAGTGGCCACAACCCCAATTCCCCTTTCAACATTTGTCCTACACCTTACCATCAGAGTGTCCTCTTGGCCACGATGCTGAAATAAAGCCACCACAAAGCAAACTTTCCAATCCAACTTTATACATCTATCCATCCAATATAACATTAAGAAATCAACTCATCACCCTTTTGCATTGTCTCAGTGATGGTCTTGTGTGTGCCTTTGCCTATCCTACTGATGTCAGGCAGTACTACCCCAGTGGCTGCAGCATGGCTGGTGAAAGGCTGCTGACTTTCGGTGGGGGACACTGCAAATGGCCTTGCTGGTCAATCTTGAGGAGATGGTGGCTGGGAGTGTCAAATCAAACATCTTGTTCTTCTTCATTCTTCTCTCTCTCTCTGTCACCCACTGGCTGGGTAGGCTACATTTCTTGGGTGTGTGAAATGAGGAAGGCACAAGAGTGCAGTTGTGGTGAGGGGAGGTCAGGAAAGCAAGAGGTGCATGCGAAGGAGGATGATAACATAGGAGGATGCCAGCATCTTTTATCCTTTTAGTCCCGCCGCTGGCCAAGGGCTCAGCTATGCCCCTGCCAAGAATAGCCTGCACAGGAATGGGACATCTGCCTTGTGATTGGTACAGATTGTTGGCAGGTGAGTGATTGGTAGTCGCGCATTGAGACGTGTGAGAGGCTAGTGATGCAGTTGGTAGATGGCGGCTTTTGAAGATGCATTCACTGACCTTGACCAATGGTCTGAGGTCATGAAGCTTTTTTGGGCACTGGAGTCAGGTGGTGGGGACAACATTGATGGCAGCAACGGCCTCGGTGATGTGGTCCCACATTGCGCTTTCCGGAGGGCCTCCTGGCTCCTGTGTGTAGAGGACCTCTCTTGCCGTATTGATCCCCTGCACAAAGCTGCGAGACCCTGGGTGTCCCTTCCCTGGCTTGCTATGCCATTTGTGTTAGTGCTGAAGAATCCCATTTGGGACTTTTTAAAATGGTAAATTTTTTATTGAAAGGCAGTACGAAAAGAAAGCTGCATTTTTTCACTGCTCTAACTTTTTTTTTTAATTAGTTCTGAATGCATTGCCCCTTTAATTAATAGCCCGTTTAATTGCCCACAATGCCTTGCGAACTCCACAGCCTTGCTCCCACAGGCGGTAAGAAGCTGCAACGCCGACTGTGGACGGGAACTTCGGGTCGGGGACCGCTTAACGTCGCCAGGAGGGCATTGCACGGTAATTTAGTGCTGCGCATCGCCAACCCCCAGCTCAAATTTTTCAATGGTAGCGCTGTGGCCATTTTCTCGAGTTGCCGGTGATACCGGCAATTCTCTTGGCATACACAAACTTTTCCCCCCTTGTTTCCTGCTAAAGAGTACACAGTCTCAAAGCGCATCTTGAGATGAGAGGTCACAACAACAACTTGCATTTATATAGCACCGTTAATGTAGGAAAATGTCCCAAGGAACTTCACAGCAGCGTAATCAGACAAAAATTAACACCGAGCCAAAGGAAAACAAAATGATGACGGGTGACTAAAAGCTTGGTCAAAGAAGTAGGTTTTAAGGAGGGTCTTAAAGGAGGTAAGGTGAAGGAGGGAATTCCAAAGCTTTGGACTTAGATGGCTGAAGGCATGGCCTCCAATGGTGGGGTGAAGGAAGTGGGGGATGCACAAGAGTCCAGAGCTGGAGGAACACAGAGTTCTTGGAGGGTTGTAGGAGGTTACAGAGATAGGGAGGGACACGGCCAAAGAGGGATTTGAACAAAAGGATGAGAATTTTAAAATCGAGGCATTGGTGGACTGCAAGCCAATGTAGGTCAGCGAACATGGGGGTCGATGAGTGAGTGGGATTTTTGTGCAGGTTAGGATACAGGCAGCAGTTTTGGATGTGCTCAAGTTTATGTAGGTTGAAAGCTGGGTGGCCAGCAGGGAGAGCAGTGAAAGAGTCAAGTTCGGAGGTAACAAATGCATGGATGAGAGCTTCAGCAGCAGGTAAGTTGAACCAGGGGTGGAGTCGGGCGACGTGACTGAGCTGAGAGTAGGCGGTCTTGGTGATGGACAGGTTATGGGGTCAGAAGCTCATCTAAGGGTCAAATAGGATGCCAAGGTTACAAACAGTCTGGTTCAACCTAAGTCAATGGCCAGGGAGAGGGATGAGTCAGTGACTAGGAAACAGAGATTGTGGCAGGGTCCAAAGATAATGGCTTTGGTCTTCCCAATGTTTAATTGGAGAAAAACAGAGGTTCATCCACGACTGTATGTCAGACAAGGAGGCTGACAACATAGAGGTAGTGGAGAGGTCAAGAGAGCTGGTGGGGTGTTAGAGTTGGGTGTTGTCAGCATATACAGGAAACTTTGTGCTATCCGGCACCGACGGGACCGAGCTGTTGCCGTTCCCTCAAAACTGCCGGACACACCAGCATTAATGTTGAAGCATACGGAGCTTTTCATCTCCGTATCTGACAACAAACACTGTTGCTTAGCAACAGCTTCTAAACAGTCAGCCCGAACCTTGGAAGCGTCTCTCTGAAGCTGTTGCTAAGCTACAGAGACTTTGCAGAGCCTGACTGTTGAAAAAAAAAGCCACGAGAAGAAAAAAAAAACTAACGAAACAGCTCCTGATTTTTGCCAGTGGCTCGAGCTTGCCGGACATTTAGCCTCCGGATAACACAAAGTTTCCTGTATGTGGAAGCTGATGCCATGTCTTTGGATGATGCCGCTGAGGGGCAGCATGTAGAATCATAGAATGGTTACAGCATGGAAGGCGGCCATTCATCCCATCCTGGATCTCTGCAAGAGCACTTCAGCTAGTCCCACTCCCCTGCCCGACAAATTTCTTTCCTTCAGATACTCCCTTTTGATAACCGTGACTGAATCTGCCTCCACCACCCTTTCAGATTGCATTCCAGATCTTAACCACTCGCTGCGTAAATAGTCTTTTCTTACGTCGCCTTTGGTTCTTTTGTCAATCACCTTAAATCTGTGTCCTCTGGTCCTCGACCCCTCTGCCAATGGGAACAGTTTCCCTCTATCTACTCTGTCCAGACCCCTCATGATTTTGAACACCTCTATCAAATCTCCTCTCAATCTTCTCTGCTCCAAGGAGAACAACCCCAACTTCTCCAGTCTATCAACGTAACTGAAGTCCCTCATTCCTGGAATTATTCTCATAAATCTTTTCTGCACCCTCTCTAAGGCCGTCACATCCTTCCTAAAGTGTGCTGCCCAGAATTGGACACAGTATTCCAGTTGGGGCCAAACCAGCGTTTTATACAGGTTCATCATAATTTCCACTTTTGTACTCTATACATGAAGCCCAGGATCCCGTAAGCCTTTTTAACTACTTTCTCAACCTGCCCTGCCACCTTCAACAATTTGTGCACACATACCCCCAGGTCTCTCTGTTCGTGCACCCCCTTCACGATTGTACCATTTAGTTTATATGTCCTCTCGTCATTCTTTCTACTAAAATGCACCACGTCACACTTTGCTGCGTTAAATTTCATCTGCCACGTGTCCGCCCATTTCACCAGCCTGTCTATGTCTTCCTGAAGGCTATCACTCTCCTCACTGTTCACTATACTTCCCAGTTTTGTCTCATCAGCAAATTTTGAAATTGTGCCCTGTACACCCACATCCAAATCATTAATAAATATCTCAAGAAAAGCAGTGGTCCTAGAACCGACCCCTGGGGAACACCACTGTATACCTTCCTCCAGTCCGAAAAAAAAAATGTTCACCACCACTCCGTTTCCTATCACTTAGCCAGTTCTGTATCCATACTGCCACTGTCCCTTTTATTCCATGGGCTTCAACTTTGCTGACAAGGCTATTATGTGGCATTTTGTCGAACGCCTTTTGGAAATCCATGTACACTACGTCAAATGCATTACCCTCATCAACCCTCTGTTACCTCATCAAAGAACTCAATCAAGTTAGTTAAACACGATTTGCCTTTAACAAATCCATGCTGGCTTTCCTTAATTTTGTCCTGGATTACCGTTTCTAAAAGCTTCCCCACTACTGAGTTCAAACTGACTGGCCTGTAGTTGCTGGGTTTATCTTTACACCCTTTTTTGAAAAATGGTGCAACATTTACAGTTCTCTAGTCCTCTGACACCACTCCCATATCTTAGGAGGATTGGAATATTATGGCCGGTACCTCCGTGATTTCCTCAGCATCCTAGGATGCATCCCATCTGCTCCTGGTGATTTATCTACTTTAAGTACAGCCAGCCTTTCTAATACCTCCTCTTAATCAATTTTTATCCTATCAAGTATCTCCACTACCTCCTCCTTTACTATGTCTATGGCAGCATCCTCTTCCTTGGTGAAGACAGATGCAAAGTACTCGATCCAGATCCAGCAATGCCTCCTCCCTCGTTGGGCCGGAAACATACTGATCAAGAAAGTTCTGCTGAACACACTTTAGAAATCTTCCCCTTCTCTGCCCTTAACACTATTACGGTCCCAGTCTATATTAGGATAGTTGAAGTCCCCCATTATTACTACTCTATAGTTCTTGTACATAAGTAGGAGATGTCCAAGGATAGATCCTTGGGGCATGCCAGAGGTACCGGTGTGAGAAGAGAAGCCATTGCAGGAGATTCTCTGGCTATGAATTGATAAGCTAGAGTGGAATCAGGCCAGGGCTGTTTAACAGAGGTGGGACATTGGAGGAATATGGAGTGGTCAACCATATTAAAGGCTGCAGAGGGGTCAGGAAGGATGAGGAGGGATAATACACCTTGGTCACAGTCACAGACGATATCATTTGTGTCTTTGTTTAGGCCTGTTTCAGGGTTGTGGTGGGGACGAAAACTTGATTGAAGAGGTTCAAAGATGGAGTTGCGGGAAAAATGGGCACAGATTTGGAAGGTGACAACATGTTCAACGATTTTTTACATGCAATACATAAACCTCAATTGCCCAGGGAGCTTGGTTGGTGCTGGCAGTCAGTCATTTATCCTCCGATGTAAAGCTATTTAATTGAAGTTAAAGCAAACAGTTGTATTTTATTTCCCACATTTCAACCAGACACAGGACAATTGAAAATTACAGGTTAATCTGGCAAAGCTGTATATATTTACTGCCTTGCCAATCAAAAGGAAGCCTTTATTTGCTAATTTAGAATCAACAATCCAGCCTGGTTCTCGGAGAGTGTGGCTCTGATCCACCATTTTGTACTTGAAGGAGCAACCTCCATTTTAAAATCTATATTATTTAAACTATACAGACCCATACTGAAATTCCTATTTTTCTTATTTTTGGTGGCAGCAGCGAGATACTTCCCAGCTCCAAAATTATAAAATTAAAAGCAATAGACATATAGTTGATATAAATCTTTCCTGGCTTTAAAAAACTAGAACAGGTTACTTCAAATTCAGTTAACTGCAGTAAAAAGGTGAGAAGTAAAATTTGTTTCAACTATTAAAAGGAAACAAATTGCTTAACATTTTCACAATGCAGATTATTCTTGGCCAATGTATTGTAATTTGCAGCAATATTAAATATGCGAGTCATTTTCCATGAACTCCGTGCTTCAGTGCCAAGATTTATTGCCTCTCCTGCTTCCATGAACGTAGGAGTAATTGTTTTATATCTAAATTGGCACTTAGACTGATGAAACCAAGTGTGTAAAACTCCAACATAGACTGAATTTTTGTTCGCAGTTGATATTTAGGCAGGATGATTAATTTGTTTTTTATTCTGCATAGGTATTTTATACGTCATACTGATTCATTCAATCCTCTCTGTATCGCTGTGCTATTCATATTGGATGATGCATAATATTTTTGCATGCCATAAACAGTGATAAATGGGTATGATCTAATAGCCATTACAGAGACATGGTTGCAAGGTGACCAGGGTTGGGAAATAAATATTGCAGGGTACTTGACGTATCAAAAAGACATGCAGTCTGGAACAGCGGGGGTAGCCCTGATAATTAAGGATGACATAAGGACAGTAGTGAGAAAGGATCTTGGCTCAGAAGATAAGTAAGTAGAATCAGTATGGGTGGACATAAGAAATACCAAGGGGCAGAAAACAGTGGTGGGAGTAGTTTATAGGCTCCCTAACGATACCATTGTACAGAGTATTAATCAAGAAATAATCAGAGCTTGTAACAAAGGTAAATCGTGGGGGACTTCGGCAAAGGCAGTCTGGAGGATAAGTTTATGAAATGTATTCGAGACAGTTTCCTAGAACAATACGTCATGGAACCAACCAGGGAACAGACTATTTTAGATTTTGTTTTGTGTAATGAAACAGGGTTAATTAGTAATCTTATATAAAAAAGACCCTCTAGGGAAGAGCGATCATAATGACAAGAATGTCACTTTCAAACTCGGTGAAATTCTAAGTCCGACACTAGAGTCTGAAACTTAAACAAAGCCAATTACATAGGTATGATGAGGGGCGAGTTGGCTGAGGTAAATTGAGAAATTAGATTAAAAGGTATGACAGTAGATAAGCAGTGGCAATCATTTAAAGAAATATTCCAAAATTCTCAACAAATATACTTTCCACTGAGAAATAAAAACTCCACGGGAAAAGTGATCCATCCGTGGCTAACTAAAGACGTTAAGGATAGTATTAGATTAAAAGAGGCTTATAATGTTGCAAAGAATAGTAGTAAGCCTGAAGGTTGGGAGAGCTTTAGAAACCAGAAAAGGATGACCACAAAATTGATTAAAAGGGAGAAAATAGAATACGAGAGTAAATTAGCAAGAAATATAAAAAACAGATTGTAAGAGCTTCTACAGTATGTAAAAAGAGTAGCAAAAGTAAGCGTTGGTCCCTTAGAGGCCGAGACATGAAAAATTATATTAGAGAACAAGGAAATGGCAGAGACATTAAACAAATATTTTGTATTGGTCTTCACAGTAGAAGATACAAAAAGTATACCAAAAATAGTGGGGAACCAAGGGGCTAATGGAGAGTGAGGAACTTAAAAGTAATTAAGGTCAGTAGAGAAAAAGTACTCGAGAAACTAATGGGACCAAAAGCCGACAAATCCCCTGGACCTGATGGCCTACATCCTAGAGTTTTAAAAGAGGTGGCTACAGAGATAGCGGATGCATTGGTTGTGATCTTCCAAAATTCCCTAGATTCAGGAACGGTCCCAGCGGATTGAAAGGTAGCAAATGTAACCTCGCTATTCAAGAAAGGAGGAGAGAAAATAGGGAACTACAGGGCAGTTAGCCTGACATCAGTTATCAGGAAAATGCTGGAATCCATTATTAAGGAAGTGCCAACAGGGTACGTAGAAAATCATAATATTAGGCAAAGTCAACATGGTTTTATGAAAGGTAAATCGTATTTGACAAATTTATTAGAATTTTTTGAGGATGTAACTAGCAGGATAGATAAAGGGGAACTAGTGGATGTAGTATATTTGGATTTCCAAAAGGCATTCGATAAGGTGCCACATAAAAGGTTGTTAAGCAATATAAGGGTATATGGGGTTGGGGTTAATGTATTAGCATGGATAAAGGATTGGTTAACAGACAGAAAACAAAGAGTAGGGATAAACAGATCATTTTCAGATTGGCAGGCTGTAACTAGTGGTGTGCCCCAAGGATCACTGCTTGGGCCTCAGCTATTTACAATCTATATTAATTACTTATATGAAGAGACTGAGTGCAATGTATCCAAGTTTGCTGACGATACAAAGCTAGGTGGGAAAGTAAGATGCGAGGATGACACAAAAAGCCTACAAAGGAATATAGACAGGTTAAGTGAGTGGGTAATAAGGTGGCAGTTGGAGTATAATGTGAGTTTATTCACATTGGTAGGAAGAATAGAAAAACAGAATATTTTTTAAATGGTGAGAAACTATTAAATGTTGGTGTTCAGAGAGATTTAGGTGACCTAGTGCAAGAAACAGAGTTAGCATGCAGGTACAGCAAGCAATTAGGAAGGCAAATAGCATGTTGGCCTTTATTGCTAGAAGGTTGGCATACAAGAGTAAAGGAAATCTTGCTACAATTGTACAGGGCTCTGGTGAGACCTGGAGGATTGTGCAGTTTGGATCTCCTTATTTAAGGAAGGATATACTTGCCTTAGAGGCAGGGGCATTGAGTATATTCAATCAATCAGTCAGTCATTGAGTATATTCAAGGCTGAGATTGATAGATTTTTGGGCTCCAGAGGAATCAAGGGATATGGGGATAGGGCAAGAAAGTGGAGTTGAGGTCAAAGATCAGCCATGCTCTTATTGAATGGTGGAGCAGGCTCGAGGGGCCGTATGGCCTACTCCTGCTCCTAATTATGTTCTTATGCCACATTAAAGAAATAACCCCCTAAAAATATTGCCAGCAGAATGCACAGCATAATACATAATTCCAAAGCAATACTTACAGAAATCTTCATTTGTCCTATGTACCTGACAATTATGATCACTTTGACTGGCATTCAATATATTATCATGACAGTATGTTGCAGTTTTTTTGTGCCTTAATTAGAAGATTCGTGGCTTTAAAAAAAAATTGAATCACATGCAAAACACAGTGAAATCAGATACTTCGTTAATGTTATCAAGTCACTTTAGAAAGCAACACATTTACTTACTGGTCGTATATCCTCAGAAAGAGGGAAAGTGATGGCCACTGCCAGCTTGTAAACCGGCCTTTAGTCTACAACTAAAGCTTAATTTTAGAAAGACAGACCCACTTCACTCGCAGTATTCTATCTTCCAAGAAATTAAGTGTTTCTGAAAGTTCTAGGCCTTTAAATAACTCAAGGATATGTTTTAATCCATTTTGTTTTTCCTTCCAAAACCCTAAACAAATTTCCAAAAATTCTCACTGCCTCAAAATGAATGACTATTCCTTACCACTGGAAGAGAAAATGCCCCTCTAAATGTCACTTTTTTGTTCTATATATCCTTATATTCGGTACAACAAACATGCTTTCCCACTTCCTTTTTCTCCAAGCACATTTGACAATCTTCACATTTTTATGCAAGGATTAATAGAACAAAAAAATTGCAAATGCTGGAAATCTGAAATAAGGTGCTAAAAATTCACAGCAGCTGTGTCAGCATCTGAAAAAAAGAGGCTAGTGTTTCAGGCATAGATCTTGCGTCAGAGGGAAGTGTGTGAGCAATGTCTTTACCATCCATTTGGTACATACCAGATTGACAAGATGCTTGTGATGTTAAGTGCACCAAAGGTATTTTTCTATAGGCCACTAAAGTCTTGTTTATACCTCACCTTGTGTTTCTTTGAAAGTTTATCTCTTTCCCGCAGGTATAATGGAGGGCGGGGAGAAGGAGGGGAGGGTCCCCTTTAAGATAACTTTTTGTGTAGATGTCACAGTGTGCACATGAACAAACTGGGAAGCATTAGTATTTGCTGCATGTAGTTAGTGACAGCTGCCATAGAAAGAAAGTAGGTGGTGATCAAGTAGGAGAAATTCAGCAGAAAGAATGATGGGCTGAGAGCAAGTCAAAAGGCTGTGAAGAGAACAATTCAGACGTCAGAATAAAAAGGTAGGGTTGGCAATAAGAGCGAAGGCACATAGGAACAGAGGGTCCCCCCTCTTGCCAATATAAATGACAAAGCAAATGGTGATAAATTTGGCATTAACATTACTGTGATTAAAACTGGGTCAGAAATAAACATCAGAAGGTAATCTGTATGATGTAAGTTTAACTTAGTGATGACAGTGCCTAGAGTCACTGGTCTCACAAGACAACTTCTCTCAGCACTACTTGTTTGGCTTTCTTCTTGTCTTTATACTGACCAGACTTCCCTTTGCAATGACATGTGTGGACTCCCATGTCGGATTTCTAGCATCCTCAAACATACCTGCTGCCACAACTGTTACTGCACTCTGGAGCCACTTCCTCTGAACTTGCTTTATCTGCTCCTTCTGGTGCATTAAATTTTAACTAAAAATAAAATTACTGTATATTTCACTCCCATATACAGACTTATTTCTTTTATCGCTCATTTCGCTATTAAAGTTTAGCATGCTGTGAGTAGAAACAGTGGGCAATTCATGTTTTGGGCAGGAAAAACTATGAGAAAAGGTAAACTGGTTACAGGAAGGCTGCAGCAGTTGTGGCAAAACCATGCTTGCATTTGTTTTTGGGAAGAACTTGCATTTATATAGTGCCTTTCAGAACTCCAGGACATCCCAAAAGGACTTTACTGCAAATTAAGTACTTTTGAAGTGTAGTCGCTGCTGTAATGTAGGAAAGGCGGTTGCCAATACGTAGAAACAATTAGATAAATGACCAGATCATCTGTTTTAGGTGTTGGCTGAAGGATAAATGTTGGCCAGGACACTGGAATAACACGAATACGATAGCAAAATACTGCGGCTGCTGGAAATTGTTACACTGGAATAACACCCCTGTTCTTCTTTGAATAGTGCCGCAGGATCTTTTACGTCCACTTGGAGAGGGCAGATGGGGGCCACATCATATTTGAAGGACGGCATCTCTGACAGTGCAGCACAATCTCAGTACCGCACTGCAGTACTGACATGGCCCTCGACCGTGTCCGTTCCATTTCCTGCACTTCTGCTTTTACCCCTTCACCTACATCCCAGAACCATGATAGGGTCCCCCTTGTCCTCACTTTTCACACCACCAGCCTCCACGTTCAAAGGATTATCCTCCGTCATTTCTGCCACCTCCAGCGTGATCCTATAATAAAAGACATCTTCCCCTCCCCTTTCAGCATTCTGAAGGGACCACTCCCTCCGCGACACCCTGGTCCACTCCTCAATCACCCCCAACACTTTCCCCCCCCCCCCCCCTTCCCACAGCACCTTCCCGTGCAAGCGCAGGAGATGTACCTCCTCCCTTTTCCACCGTCCAGGGCCCCAAACACTCCTTCCCAGGTGAAACAGCAATTTACTTGTACTTCTTGCAATTTAGTATACTGTATTTGGGGCTCACGATGTGGTCTCCTCTACATTGGGGAGACCAAACGCAGATTGGGTGACCACTTTGCGAAACACCTCCGTTCAGTCCGCAAGTGTGACCCCGAGCTTCTGGTCGCCTGTCACTTTAATTATTCGCTCCACTCCCACTCTGACCTCAGCCTCTTGTACTGTTCCAACGAAGCTCAATGTAAGGTCGGGGAACAGCACCTCATCTTTCGATTAGGCACTTTACAGCCTTCAATAGAGAGTTCAACAATTTCAGACCATAACCTCTGTCCCTATTTTTTCCAGATGGTAGCTGATGATTCTGCTATTCCCATTTACACCTCTTCTAGAACCATATTTTGTTTCTTTACTTGTCCCATCACCATCTTCTTTTGCTTTGTACAATCATCCCTTTTGTCATATAATCACTCCTGCCTTCCACCCTTCACAGACCTTCGCTTTTGTTTTTTCCTCCCCTCGCCACCCCCCCTTTCCCTGCACTTGCTTAAAATCTGATATATCTCTAACTTTTTCCGTTCTGACGAAAGGTCATCGGCCTGAAACATTAACTCTGTTTCTCTCTCCACAGATGCTGCCTGGCCTGCTGAGTATTTAGAGCATTTTCTGTTTTTACTGCACTGCAGTGCCAGCCTTGATTAGGTTCTCAAGTCTCTGGAGTGGACTTCAATAAGAAAAACTGCCCTACAGTATAAACAAGGTGATTTAATTGGACCTGCGGGTGGCTAAGTCAAATGGATTATACCTCTAACAGATGGAAACTTTTTCATGAGAGAGGGAGCAGACATGATCAGCAGTTGAAACAGCTCACTCGGCAACCACAACAGGAACCCTGTGGATGCATCAAGCTGGTAATGGTTTGTGGCTTGATTGTGTCAATGATCAAGCTCCATTGCCACTGAACGTCAGAACTAGAATTACTGTTTAAAATACTATTTGTACATCTGTCCAAAGTACTTTGGTTACTCAATCAGTATTTAGGGATCTAATGGGCTGAGGCAGATGAGTTCATTTTAATCTACTTATATTTTAGTGATGTAAAAATAAGTAACTATAGAATGAAACTATGAAGATAAGTTTGACTTTATAGGATAGCATCATTATTCTCACCCTGCTCAAATTTTGGTAAAGTTTTTGGACCATTTTGAGGTATGAACTTGCTGATGACACCAAACTATGTGGCCAAGTGACAATAGTAAGAGAGATGAACAGCATTCACTGTACCAATTAATTAGAAGGGCTAAGGAATGATAGATAGATTTCACTGATAAATGTAAGGTAATGCTCATTGGCATAAGAAGCACAAAACACATGCACTCAATAAAGAGGTGACCATTAACAAAAGCAGAAAAGGGAAGAGAAAAGGATTTGGGTGTGGTGAGTGATCAATCATCAGATGTTTTCCATCAATGTGAGGCACTAATCAACAAACCCAACACATACTCGGTAGATCTGAAGGGTATTGGACGTAGTCTGGAAAGTTATCTTCATTTATCCTTTATACATCTTGGATAAGGCCTCAGCACAGCACTCATCATAACTTACTGCTGCAGTATTTAGCACAAAATACTAACAATATTTTAGCAGAACATCAAAGGCAAGAAATAATTGCATTTGTGATAAAAGCTACTTTGATAGTTTAAAAGGCACTAAAATTCTAGTCAATTGTGGCTTTGATAAATATTTTCCAAAGAAAGCGACTTTTATCATCAGAACATTTGCCAAAAATAATTTGGAGACTGAAAGACAATAGAGATTGGTGAAAAGTTGAAGCATTAAGGAAAAGCAGATTCCTTAAGTATAGAACAAAAATAAGCTGAACATAATAGAGCAAATGTATCCATTACAACCAAAAAATTGTTGCTGTAAAGCTGGTAAACACTTACCTGGAAAGAGCAGCAATATTTCCTAACGTGTAAAAAACTGCAAATAATTTTATTCCATTGGGAAGCCAGAGCAAAACTGTTCCCTGAAACAGTAACAGACAATACAAAGAGTAAATGCTACCATTTTTTCATTGATCATTCAAGCTGCAGTTATGTGGACTCTTGCTGTGTATGTGAACTTCATCTACACTAAAAAGTCACGACAATGACATTCAATAATCTTGAGGGAAAGAGAAAGGAAAACAAAAAGTGACCTTCAGTTTGGTCTTCTTCATTCCCTGTCGGCATTTGATCTTTTACATACCTGTGGATTGGTTTATTATCCAACAAGGGAAACCAAGACACTGGGCCAGATTTGATGAAAAAATAACGGTGTCTGAATGACACAAACTGTTATTAATGTGCAAATTGGCCAGCAACTTGGAGTGAGGAAGAGAGATACCCCGTGAATTGTGAATCGCCACAAGTTGTTGCCGATTTGCATTGCTCTGCTGTTAGCTTTGTGAAAACAGCATCTCATGCTTAATCTCCATGATTTTCATGACGTTGCAGCATCTGCACATTAATTGCCCATTAAACACGCCACAGAAAGTTAAGTCTAATAATTAACAGGGCAAGTACTCTTAACATGATAATTGTTAATGACTGCCAATCAACCTCCCTTGCCCAGAAAGTGAATAGTCCCAAGTGTGGAGTCTCATTCCTTCAGATTGTGAATTGTTGAGAGAGATTTTTAAAATCTCAAATTTTTACATTTTTTTTTTTAACTTTACCTTTGTCTCTTTTAATCCAATCTTTCTTTCCTTCTCTGTACCTGATTTGACAGGTACAGAATCTCAAGGGCAAGTAGGGATGGTCAATAAATGCTGGTCTTACCAGTGACGCCCACATCCCAGGAACAAATATAAAAAATATTGAATTCTAATTCACCCTCCTTCGCAGTCCTTCCTCTGATTAATTCTCAATCCTTAAATCTCATTCGTTAAGGAGATACACGGTTTGTCACGTTGTTCATCAAGGTCCAGGTGCCTGGTTGCCATCGACAAGTCATTATCCGCTCGCACTTCCAGCAACTTTGTGGGCAAAAATGTTTAAAACCTAAACGTGCGCAAACAAGTCTAACAGGGCACGCTGTGAGATGCCCTGCTCCAGCATAATCTGGCCCACTGTATCTTAGAAGTTTTATATAGTCTGAAATCCATGAGGTGGAAATGTTTTCCTCCAATCCTGTGAGGCATCAAAACCATTCCCCACAGAGCATTCCTTAGTTCTTTACAATGGTAGGCTAAATAACTATGTAGTAAATGAAAAAAATAGTTCCCACACTCCAAATCAGAGTTAAAAACAAAATCGGAAAGGAGGATGTGAGAGGGGTATGTGAAGGGTAAACTTAAAAGAACCAGCAATTCCTGATGAAAGCAAGGTAATTTGACATTCTGCATTCATTTACCTCCCTAAACACCATAGGATTTCAGTACAGTTGCAAAGAAAAAGGGACTATGTACAATATGATGGTAAGGATTGCTTTAAGAACAAATGCAGCAAAAATAGCATTTTCATTATGCAATGTCCCAAAACAAGATTTGTAAAATTTGAGGGAAGGTTTAGATGTGCACTAGATTTCTTTTGTGAACATTAAAAATCATCCAGTGATTGAATTATGTAGACTGTACAAAATCCCATGTTGCTTCATTCAATTATTTTGGCACTAAATATTTATGTTGCTTAGTTCAAATTATTGGATAATTCCTTTAACATAAAAAATGGCTTTCAATTAGCTGTAGAGTGTAGCTTGCTGTCAAGTTAAAATGAGGATGACACCAAATGCTCATATTGGAGGATATAAATTAAAACAACTGGGTTGATAGAGGAATGAAGAATATGAATGAGGAATATAGAATATTTTAAATGTTAGTATATTCATATCAGGTTATGCAAATTAAAATGTTAAAGCAGCTTGTAAATCCTTGAAATTCTAACACACTTTGGTAGGAGAGAGGTTTGTACCAAGTCAGGATGGTGTGTGACTTGGAGGGGAACTTGGAGGTGGTGGTGTTCCCTTGCGCCTGCTGCTCTTGTCCTGTTAGGGGGTTGAGGTCGCAGGTTTGGGAGGTGCTGCCGAAGAAGCCTTGGGAAGTTGCTGCAGTGCATCTTATACACACTGCAGCCACAGTACGCCAGTGGTGGAGGGAGTGAATGTTTAAGGCGGTGGATGGGGTGCCAATCAAGCGGGCTGCTTTATCCTGGATAGTGTCGAGCTTCTCGAGTGTTGTTGGAGCTGCACTCATTCAGGCAAGTGGCGAGTATTCCATCGCACTCCTTACTTGTGCCTTGTAGATGGTGGAAAGTCTTTGGGGAGTCAGGAGGTGAGACACTCGCCGCAGAATACCCAGCCTCTGACCTGGTCTTGTTGCTACAGTATTTATGTGGCTGGTTCAGATAAGTTTCTGGTCAATGGTGATGTACTGGCCGCGCTAGACGTGCTCCTATCTAGTTATCCAGCAAGTTAAACACTTATTCAAAATAATTCTTCGTGAAGCCGTTTGCTGTTTTGAAGCTTTACTTGAACAAATGTGTGAAAAGATATTGCGCTTGGCCTAACATATGAAATCAGATTACATTGGATTGTAAAACCCTTATAGAATCCTCCATTACTGCCAGGTTCTTCCTGGAATTCTACTTCCTGTGTTATACAGGAAGAAAGGTACGAAGGTCAAATGACCTCTCACAGGAAGAAAGGAACAAAGGTCAAATGACCTCACACAGGAAGGCAGAAAGATCAGATGACCTTTCCAGCATACAAACTGCTAACACAATAACCACCACCAGAGGGTGCTATCTGCATATAAAATGTTCACTGCATGTAAAAATGTCCAGAATGTCACATTACGTCCAGAACAGGTGACCCCCAGGATATTGATGGTGGGGGATTCGGCGATGGTAATGCCATTGAAAGTCACGGGGCGGTGGTTAGACTCTCGCTTGTTGGAGGTAGTCATTGCCCGGCACTTTTGTGGCGCGAATGTTACCTGCCACTTATCAGCCCAAGCCTGAATGTCGTCCATGTCTTGCTGCATGCGGGCATGGACTGCTTCATTATCTGAGGAGTTGCGAATGGCACTGAACACTGGTGAATGTACGCTGGTTACTCCAGGTTGAACCACTATAGTAGCAATTAGGAAGAGGTGTATCTGCAAAGTGAAAATACTTCAACCTTGACTTATGAGGCAGAGAAGAGGGACTGAAATATTATGGCCCAGAAATTTGGGTCTCCACAGGTGAGTACACACTGGGTACTCACCCATAGGCCTAATGGAAGTGCTGGTTTCCTGCATGCACTGCGCATGCGCGGGAAACCGGCACTTCTGTTCCCCTGAAAGGGGTTCAGAGTTCGAATGCGTGTGCAGGAGAGGCTGCGCATGCGCATTGAACTTGTGTTTTTTTTTGCAGGTTTGCAGGTTTTCCCGGGAG
Source organism: Somniosus microcephalus (assembly GCF_052327205.1). NCBI lineage: Eukaryota > Metazoa > Chordata > Chondrichthyes > Squaliformes > Somniosidae > Somniosus > Somniosus microcephalus. The sequence continues at coordinate 108,441,274 of NC_140989.1, forward strand.
GGTAAGTCTCCAGAATTTACACATTTTAAAAGCAGTCGTAAGACCTGATTTTTACAAGGTAAGTGGTGAATTAATTAAAATTAAAACTTTTTTCCCCACAGGTTTATTATTTTTAAATACTTTAAAAGGTAAGTTTATTTTTAGCCCCGTTAGAAAATAAAAAATTTTTACAAAAATTTAAATTGTTTAAAATAGTTATTTCATGTAATTTATAGTTTATTTAAAAAGTGATTTAAAAAAAAAAATTATTTGAAGATTTAGTGATGTTTTGGGGCTCGTAGTGTTTCTAAGTTTGACAGCACTTCCTGTCAAACTTATGAATGGAGCATTCCCTGCTCCGATTGGCTCCCCATGGCCCACGTGATCCCAGGGGACGCATTGAACTAACTGCGCCCCTGGGATACGCAAGCAGTGCGCGCCGGCAGTTGGAGGAGGCCCAGGATCGGAATTCCACGGGGACCCACAGCTCAACGGCCGGCGTGCAAGCTAAGTGCAGGTCGGGGGCTTACACCCGCGGGAAGCCCCCGACCCGAATTTCTGGGCCATTATTTCTTGTTACAAGTAAAATTCGGAGAACTTTTGATAGAAGCATTGGATTTCTATATCCTTATGCCAAATCACGTTAAGGGTCACCACTGTGACTAACACCCTGCTTCCTCCACCCCTCTCTTCCCTGCCCTCCCCCACAAAACCCCTATTTTCTAGCAGGCTGAGGAAAGCTTAAAAGAAAACTTTCTTTCCAATGAGAGAGTTGTTTCGTTGTCTATTTTCTTTCAGGTCATTCCAAACTTCAAAAACTCAACGAGCCACAGCTGGATGAGTCAGCCTACAAATCTCATTACTCAATTGTGCACTGAGTGCTGAATTCATTAATAAACTTTGCTCTTGAGATCCATAGCCAAAAGGAATCATGTCCTGACATGGATTCACGTATTATTTCCTTTTGCTGGTGGAGTAGTTCATGATTTCTATCCAGAAATGTACTGATTCAGCCTCTGGTCCTGGACCATATTTTGACAAGGCTAACCATGGCACTCAAAGTCTAAGCTTTTGATGCTCTTGCTCTACACCCAGAAGTTGTGAAAATGGAGAACAATGAGGTAAAGCTGAGTATGGAGGTTTAGTTACATATATCTCTTGATGAAGCATGTACCCCAGTACCACAAAGATGGCTGATAACCTCAGACAAACACAAAGCAGTTTTCGACAGTTAAATGCATGTCACCTTGAAAAGGAGGGGCCACACTCTGAAGAGTGAGGAACCTATCACTGCAGTAGATCATCTCTGGTATAGGTAGAGGACAAACTCATTTAATTTGGACCAACAGAGCAGAAACAATTGATATGGCAAACACCAACACGCAACTGTCCTGAATGTCTCGGAGATAAAGTCTCAGTTCCTGAACCACACAGAACACAAAAGTCCTAAGTTTGGTCCTTGGTCTGTGCTGAAGTAGCTGGAAGTGTGTATGAGTGGATGTTGGGTGAAGACAAGATTGGACTTGGCTCAGGAGCCCTCTGCACCTGCCAGCACTCACGATCAAGGCTCACACATGAATAATGCCTATTGGGTGAAGTACGAACATTCTTTGTTCATGGATCCATAATCCAGTGAAGGAGTCAACGCCTTCAGCAAGGACAAAATATTTTAAAACAGTACCGTGCTTAAAGGGTATAATTTATCCATAATGATAGAGGGGGAACAAATGAGTGAAAAATGGCTTACAAGATCTGATAACTCTTATGGTAGGAAGACCATACACAACATATGGAAAGGAAGAGAGTAGGATTGTTGTCAACAAGGAAAAGAAGGAATGCATCCTTTATATGCCACAGGAAGGGAATGCCATCATGTTTTAAAAAGCTACAGCTGAGTGATTTCTTGTATAGATTATCAAATCACAGCCAGTCTAGGCTGCTCTCCTGCACCTTCTGGTGGCCAGATACAGAGAATCATTTGGGAACTGGTAGCATAATTGCACTGTCAGCTAGGGAATGTTGTGGAGAAATTTAAATCAATAAATCCATGGTAAGAGTGTATGTTGGCCTCATTATATGGTATCCCTGGCTAAAATCATCATCTCAACATTTGGGGTATCTAACTGTTAGCAGCTATAATTCTTTGAGAATGCATGCACCCCTTGGCTAACCCCCGATTTTCCCACTGGCCTGTATCCTACGCTGATGACGAGTGATTTGTGTATTTGTACTCCCAGATCCCTTTGCTCCTCTACTCCATTTAGTTTCTTATTTTTGAAGTAATATTTTTGAAGGCCATGTACAGCCAACTGCTGTACATGGCCTTCTTTGACCTCACAAAGGCCTTTGACACTGTCAACCGTGAGGGATTATGGAGTGTCCTCCTGAAATTCGGCTGCCCTCAAAAGTTTGTCACCATCCTCCACCTGCTTCACGATGACATGCAAGCCGTGATCCTGACCAACGGTTCCACCACAGACCCAATTCATGTACGGACCGGGGTCAAGCAAGGCTGCGTCATCGCACCAACGCTCTTCTCGATCTTCCTTGCGGCAATGCTCCATCTCACCCTCAGTCCCCGCTGGAGTGGAGCTAATTTACAGAACAAATGGCAAACTGTTCAACCTCCGTCACCTCCAGTCCAGATTCCAAGGTCTTCCCTTCCTCGGTTGTCAAATTACAGTATGCAGACGACGCTTGCGTCTGCGCACGCTCGGAGGTCGAACTCCAAAACCATCGTTAACACCTTCACCGAAGCGTACAAGAGCATGGGCCTTACACTAAACATCCGTAAGACAAAAGTCCTCTACCAACCTGCCCCCGCCACACAGTACTGCCCCCCGATTATCAAAATCCATGACAAGGCCTTGGACAACGTGGACCACTTTCCATACCTCAGGAGCCCACTGTCAACAAGGGCAGACGTCAATGATGAAGTCCAACACCGCCTTCAGTGTGCCAGTGCAGCCTTCGGTCGCCTACCCGATACAAGACTCCCAAAACAAGCGCTCTGCTTGGAGTTCCGACATGGCAAGAGAGCCCCAGGTGGGCAGAGGAAATGCTTCAAGGACACCCTCAAAGCCTCCTTGAAAAAGTGCAACATCCCCACCGACACCTGGGAATCCTTGGCCCAAGACCGTACAAAGTGGAGGAGAAGCATCCGAGAAGGCGCTGAACACCTAGAGTCTCTTCGCCGGGAGCAAGCAGAAGCCAAGTGCAAACAGCGGAAAGAGCGCACGTCAACCCAAGCACCCCCACCACCTGCCCCACCTGTGACAGAGACTGTAGGTCCTGCATTGGACTCAGTCACCTGAGAACTCATTTTTAATGTGGAAGCAAGTCATCCTCGGTTCCGAGGGACTGCCTAAGAAGAATAGGTGACCTCCTTATTTTTCTTACCAAAATGTAATACCTCACACTTATCTGTGTTGCAATTTATTTGCCAATTATATGCTCATTCTGCAAGATTATTAATGTCTTCTTGTAATGTGTTGCAGTCCTCCTCAGTATTGACTATCTCCCCCAATTTGGTGTCATCTACAAATTTAGAAATTGTGCTTTTGATTCCAAAGTCTAAATCATTAATATAAATTGTGAACAACAGCCACCAGGTGATGCAGCCTCTATTTCGAATGGACTTGCAGAGTCTCTATTTAAATGAACATAACAAAAGGCAGTTCAGGCTGAATTCATGTCCTGATACAGCTCCCAAGTAAAAAGAAAGGCAGGCTTGCATTTATATAGCGCCTTTCACGACCACCGGACATCTCAAAGCGCTTGAGGTACTTTTGAAGTGGAGTCACTGTTGTAATGTGGGAAACGCGGCAGCCAATTTGTGCACAGCAAGGTCCCACAAACAGCAATGTGATAATGACCAGATAATCTGTTTTTGTTATGTTGGTTGAGGGATAAATATTGGCCAGGATAACTCCCCTGCTCTTCGAAATAGTGCCATGCGATCTTTTACGTCCACCTGAGAGAGCAGACGGGGCCTCGGTTGAATGTCTCATCCGAAAGATGGCACCTCCGACCAGTGCAGCGCTCCCTCAGCACTGCACTGGAGTGTCAGCCTAGCTTTATGTGCTCAAGTCCCTGGAGTGGGACTTGAACCCACAACCTTCTGAAACCTGGAGGGTGTGTAGGCTCTCGCTGCTTGTGCCTTACGCCAGGTATAGTATAACTTGAACATGGCGGAATGCCACAACATTTAAAATTGGTCCAATGAACATTTCATCCTGTGCACTCCAAGTATTAAAAATTAGCTCCCTGGGAACAGAGCTTCGAGTATGCATACAAGAGCCTCTTTATTGTTGAGATCAGTGCAAGGCACAGCTGGGAGCTTAACTTGGGTCCATAGCTGCATATCACACCCTAAAGATACTGATCTGAAGACTGATAATGTAACAGCAGCCTTAGATAGAGGCCCTACAAGCTACTTAAAATAACTCTCTGGGACAAGAAGATTGCTCTATTTCAAAACTGATCAGTAAAATATTCAGTATTCACAGTGAGCAACCCGAGCATTGCAGACATTCAAAATGTATCGGGCCACTTGATATTTTCCACGATAGTGTATTGGTCCAATAAGCTTTAAATGCCGGGTGACAACACTGGTAACATGGTATACAATGCCCACTATCCATTAGGTTAAAATTACTGCACCATGGTATAAATGTATAGTGTGACATCCCAACTATTTCCTGCATATGGTTATATTGGTGCCGGTTGCCTCCAGAACTTTGCCTAAATCATCCTTCACATGTTAGCCCCGACAATAACTGTTGTCAGGCTACTTGATCAACTGGAGCATCATAGCCAAACCAGATCCTGTTCTGACCTGATGTCCACACATGCACACCTCCAGCATAGAGGTGTGCATGTGTGGACATGCATAGAGTTAGGAGCAAGAACTCACAATGATTTTTTTCAGTGATTCGAAGGCCAATTGTACTGCTATCTCGAACTTTCATGGTTTTTATGGCTCAAGTACTCACTACATTAACTAGATGAACCACTGGGGCAGCCCTCACTGGTCAGTTTTAATACTATGAAGTCTTGACATTTGAATAATGCTTTAACTTATTTGAGCACTTCTTAAAATAAAAAGCAATATTCAGCAGTGGAGTAAAGCTTCTACTTACAAGAATTGAAAAACAAATTCCAACGGCAAAGCAAATCGCAAACCACTTCACCCTTGTCCCGAAGCTGAGCGAGGTTGAATCAAGGACCTTGAAATAAAAATCACAAATTTGAGATCTAGTTTCCCCTTGTACTTAGAATAAACAAGTACATAACATCTTAAAAACAAAAGTGGTAAATTGGTTTGTTTGGGCACTGGGGCTTCCAAAAGGTTTGAAGCTCTTGTGTGTTTAAAGAACTCCAGAATAGATGGAGTGAGGGCACAGCAAGGAAGATTCATCAGAAACTAGAAGAGAACATTAAGTTGACTTATAATTAAACAGACAGCTTTATTACAATTTTTACACACAACACACAAAATTGAATTTTCAAAAAATAAAGATCAGCATTAAGAACAGAACTAAAATATAAGTTTTCTTGGAGGGGGAGCAGGAATGTTAACAAAAAATGTAAATCCCACTTTCCACTATTTTTTTTAAATTAGTGCATAAAATTTGAGCTGGTTTCTGCCTAGCCCATGTAGAAGCACTGCATAGTGCTATTCACAAGTACCTCAGAGTAAATATGTTGAACCTGTAAAGAAACTAGGAAAAACAAAATTGAAACTAAATTTATTCTGCCTTGTGGCACTACTGGAGAAAATTCTCACTAATAGTGACAGCTTGAAATTTGTACAGCATACAATTAATCTAATAAAGCACACTTCAAATTGAAAGCACTTACACTTCAACTACTTTATGAGCTACAAATTAAAAGGAACAAGATTGAACAGACGACTCTATGCCCCCAAGTACTTTAAGGGCTTACCCCAACCACCCATCAATTTAAACAGCATTCAGTCACTGCCTCAAGTTATATTGAGAAGAGCACACATTAACTAATTAAAATAATTTACAATAAAAGTGATGAAGACATTAGTTAGATTTATTTTTCCCAGGTGCATGCACTTACAGCATGATGGCCAAGTGGAAATTATGGATTTAAACTATTGAAGTAAAGGAGATAAACTTTTCCAACTTTACCGTAACTATATTGGCCGATTTGGATTAAAAAATCAAACAGCAATTTTGTTACTTTTAGCACGGTAATCTACAAAAACAAACACCACCATACTACTGAAGACAATTTGTGAACCTTTTAAACAGGTGAATTCTAATAGGGCTAGTTTCCCATATGTATTAACCATATAGATCAGAGGTTCCCAAACCTTCTTTTGCTGAGCCCGTTTGGACACAAAAAATCCCATTCACACACCCTTTTTTTTAAAACTAAGAAACAGTATTTTGAGGGGAGTTCAAATGGTCACCCCGCCTTCAGTCATGTAGGGTGCCTCAAATAGCCAGCTGCTTTAAGGTAAGGATCTCTACTGTCATGCAGCAATCAGGAAATGCCACAGAAATGTCTTTCACTTTAACTGGTGTAACGTCACATAGCCAGAGGAGGTGCATTATGGGATGATCTCGGCACAGCTCAGGATGTTTGAATCCCCGCTAATTTCTGGAAGCGGATGTTGGACATATCAGAGCTGCTTCTGGTGCAACAGTAAATGATTATTACATACCACACGCAGATCTGATCGGTCCAAAGTCCACTTCTAGAAATCAGCAGGGATTCAAACATCAAAATGTTTCAAATTAAAACTGTGCCGAGATCACCCCATAATGCACCTCCTCTGGCTATACAAGGCTGCATTGGTGGCTTTTGTTCTTATCCAGTCCGACCTCCATGCACCCTCTCCAGATAATCTCCGCACGCCTCCCCCATCCCAGTTTGGGAACCTTTGATAGAGTGATTTGACATTTTGCACTGTACACTACCAATACTGTGGTTATTTAGTAGTACATGTACAGTATTTAAAATTTACTTTGGAAGACAATTTCATACAGTATTTATTATACACAATGCAAGGTGCATCAACAGAGGAGGAATTCATAATAAAACTTGTTATAACTACAGATTAAATTTTATCTAAACGGTTTCACCAGCAGCATGCACATTGCATAGGACAGGTTGTCTTACTTACATAGTCAGCCCCTGATATTTATCCTTAGGCAGCATGAAAGAAGCAAATTAACAGTAATTTATAGTTCATCCTTTATTATTCACATTTAGCAATTTTGTTTGCTTGTTGGAAGAGTCAGAAAAGTATTGATTTTTTTTTAAAGCTAACAGCAACTTTAAAAACAGCCACTCAGGCAAACATTTTGCACATTACAACAAGTTGCCACACAAAGAAAATTCAGTATGAATTACATGAACATCAGAACAGTACAGAGCATTCAGAAGGAAAGAGATTAAATTTTATTCAAAAAAAGTCTGACAGCATTCACAAGAATACAGAATATATCTTATAGCATCCATTATCTTTCTCCTTTTCAATCCTGAATGTATTGATTCATTCTGAGGTACAATTCCCCTGGGGTGAACAGCCCTTCAGTATCTTACCCAAGTCACCACCCTTCTTATAGGAGTCGAGACAGCAAGTACCCGCAAGCTGTTAAGAACATAAGTAGTAAGAGCAGGAGTAGGCCATACGGCCCCTCGAGCCTGCTCTGCCATTCAATAAGATCATGGCTGATCATCGCCCTCAACTCCACTTTCCCGCCCGATCTCCATATCCCTCGATTCCCCTAGAGTCCAAAAATCTATCTATCTCAGCCTTGAATATACTCAAAGACTCAGCATTCCCAGCCCTCTTGGGCAGAGAATTCCAAAGATTCACAATCCTCCAAGTGAAGAAATTCCTTCTCATCTCAGTCTTAAATGGCCTATCCCTTATCCTGAGACTATGCGTCCTAGTTCTAGACACTCCAGCCAGGGGAAACAACCTCTCAGTATCTACCCTGTCAATCCCCTTCAGAATCTTGTATGTTTCAATGAGATCATCTCTCATTCTTCTAAACTCCAGAGAGTTTAGGTCCATTCTACACAATCTCTCATAATAGGAGAGTCCTCTCATCCCAGGAATCAATCTGGTGAACCTTTGTTGCACCGCCTCCAAGGCAAGTATTTGATAAGGAGACAAAAACTGTGCACAGTACTTCAGGTGTGGTCTCACCAGAGCCCTGTACAATTGTAGCAACACTTCCTTACTCTTATACTCCAACCCCCTTGCAATAAAGGCCAACATGTTATTTGCCTTCCTTGTTTGCTGTACCTGCAGGCTAGCTTTCTGTGTTTCTTGCATGAGGACAACCAAATCTCTCTGAAAACCAACATTTGAAAGTTTCTCACCATTTAAAAAATATTCTGTTTTCTATTCTTCCTACCAAAGTGAATAATCTCACATTTCCCTACATTATATTCCATCAAGGGTCTAGTGAGAAGGAGGAATTAAAGGAAATTAGTATTAGTAAAAAAAAGTGAAGAAATTAATGGGACTGAAAGCTGATAAATCCCCAGGGCCTGATAATCTGCATCCCAGAGTACTAAAAGAGGTAGCCATGGAAATAGTGGATGCATTGGTTGTCATCTTCCAAAATTCTATAGATTATGGAACAGTTCCTGCAGATTGGTGGGTGGCAAATGAAACCCCACTATTTAAAAAAAGGAGCGAGAAAACAGGGAACTACAGACCGGTTAGCCGAACATCAGTAGTAGGGAAAATGCTAGTCTATTATAAAGGATGTGATAACAGGACACTTAGAAAATATCAAGGGGATTAGACAAAGTCAACATGGATTTATGAAAGGGAAATCGTGTTTGACAAACCTACTGGAGTTTTTTTTGAGGATGTAACTGGTAGAATAGATAAGTAAGAACCAGTGAATGTGGTGTATTTGGACTTTCAGAAGGCCTTTGATAAAGTCCCACATAAGAGGTTAGTGTGCAAAATTAAAGCACATGGGATTGGGGGTAATATACTGGCATGGATTGAAAATTGGTTAACAGACAGGAAACAGAGTAGGAATAAATGGGTCTTTTTCGGGGTGGCAGGCGGTGACTAGTGGGGTACCACAGGGATCAGTGCTTGGGCCCCAGCTATTCACAATATATATCAATGATTTGGATGAGGGAACCAAATGTAATATTTCCAAGTTTGCTGACGACACAAAACTAGGTAGGATTGTGAGTTGTGAGACGGATGCAAAGAGGCTTCAAGGCGATTTACACAAGTTGAGTGAGTGGGCAAATACAAGGTAGATGCAGTATAACTTGGATAAATGTGAAGTTATCCACTTCGGTAAGAAAAACAGAAAGGTAGAGTATTATTTAAATGGTGATAGACTGGGAAATGCTGATGTACAAAGGGACTTGGGTGTCCTTGTACACCAGTCACTGAAAGCAAACATGCAGGTGCAGCAAGCAGTTAGGAAGGCAAATGGTATGTTGGCCTTCATTGCAAGAGGATTTGAGTACAGGAGCAAGGATGTCTTACTACAGTTGTACAGGGCCTTGGTGAGACCACACCTGGAGTACTGTGTGCAGTTTTGGTCTCCTTACCTAATAAAGGATATACTTGCCATAGAGGGAGTGCAGCAAAGGTTCACCAAACTGATTCCTGGGATGGCAGGACTGTCGTATGAGGAGAGATTGGATCGACTAGGCCTGTATTCACTAGAGTTTAGAAGAATGAGAGGGGATCTCATTGAAATGTATAAAATTCTGACAGGGCTAGACAGACTAGATGCAGGAAGGATGTTTCCCCTGGCTGGGAGGTTCTAGAACGAGGGGGGTCACAGTCTCAGGATACGGGGTAGAACATTTAGGACTGAGATGAGGAGAAATTTCTTCACTCAGAGGATGGTGAACCTGTGGAATTCTCTACCACAGAAGGCTGTGGCGGCCAAGTCACTGAATATATTTAAGAAGGAGATAGATAGAGTTCTAGACACAAAAGGCATCAAGGGGTATGGGGAGAGCAGGAATATGGTATTGAGACAGAGGATCAGCCATGATCATATTGAATGGCGGAGCAGGCTCGAAGAGCCAAATGGCCTACTCCTGCTCCTATTTTTCTATGTTTTCTATCTGCCATCTTACTGCCCACTCACTTAGTCTATCTACATCCCTTTGCAGACTCTTGTGTTCTCCTTACAGCTTACTGTCCCGCCTAGCCTTGTATCATCAGCAAACCTGGATACATTGCACTCGGTCCCTTCATCTAGGTCATTAATATAGATTGTAAATAGCTGAGGCCCCAACACTGATCCTTGCAGCACCCCACTAGTTACAGACTGCCAACCTGAAAAAAGATCAGTTTATCCCTCTTCTGTTTTCTGTCCGTTAACCAATCCTCTATCCATGCTACTATATTTCCCCCAACCCAGTGAGCCCTAATCTTGTGTAATAACCTTTTAGGTGGCACCTTATCGAATGCCTTTTGGAAATCCAAATATACTACATCCACTGGTTCCCCTTTATCTCCCCTGCTAGTTACATCCTCAAAAAAACTCTAATAAATTTGTCAAACACGATTTCCCTTTCATAAAACCATGTTGACTCTGCCTAATCATGGTAGGATTTTCTGAGTGACTTGATACCACTTCCTTAACAATGGATGCCAGTATTTTCCCCGACGACTGATGTCAGGTTAACTGGCCTGTAGTTCCCGGTTTTGCTCTCCCTCCTTTCTTGAATAGCGGTGTTACATTTGCGACCTTCCAATCCACTGGGACCATTCCAGAATCTAGGGAATTTTGAAAGATCAAAACCAATGCATCCACTATCTCTTCAGCCACCTCTTTTAGAACCCTAGGATGTAGGCCGTCAGGTCCAGGGGATTGGTTGGCTTTTAGTCCCATTAGTTTCTCTAGTACTTTTCCTCTACTTACATTAATTATGTTAAGTTCTTCACCCTCATTAGACCCTTGGTTCCCCACCATTTTTGGTATGCTTTTTGTATCTTCAACTGTGAAGACAGATACAAAATATTTGTTTAAGTTTTTGCCATTTCTTATTCCCCATTCATATTAATAGGCCGGTTTAAGTGGAGCCCGTTCCGATGGAACAGCTCCCTCTTTCCCCAGTACTGGTGCCAGTGCCCCATGAATTGAAACCCCATTTTCCCACACCACTCTTTGAGCCACGCATTTAACTCTCTGATCTGCTTGACCCTATGCCAATTTGCACGTGGCTCAGGTAGTAATCCAGAGATTATTACCATTGTGGTTCTGCTTATTAATTTAGACCCTAGCTCCTCAAACTCCCTCAGCAGAACCTCATTCTTAGTTCTACCTATGTCGTTGGTTCCTACATGGACCACGACAACTGGATCCTCCCCCTCTGACTCCAAGTTCTTCTCCAGCCGCGAGGATATATCCTTAATTCTGGCACCAGGCAGGCAACACAGCCTTGCCTTTGGGACTCTCTTTTGCAGCTGCAGAAAGCAGTATCTATCCCCTTGACTATACTGTTCCCTACTACAGGAAACTTTTTTATCTGGCACCGACGGGACCGGTGTGGTGCCAGGTTATCAAAAAGTCCGGATTACAGAGAGGCATAGTAAAAGGTACGAGAGCCCCGTACATGGCCACAGGTCCAGGCGTCCCTGTTGCATAGCAACAGGTGCAGGAACCCCGGCCACAGATCTAGGCGTTCCTGTTGCATAGCAACAGGTACAGGAACCCTGGTTACACGGCCACAGATCCAGGAACGGCCACTAATATGAAGTAAAACTTACTTGAACCTACTCCTGAATTTTGCCGGTTAACAGAGATTTCCGGTTATTTAGGTGTCGGTAAATCGAGAGTTTCCTGTACTACCGCATTCCTTCCTTCTCCCTGCACTCTGATGGCCCCCTGTACCACAGTGCTGTGATCAGTTTGCCCAGCCTCCCTGCAGTCCTTTTACTCATCCATACAGGTAAGTACCTCGTACTTGTTGGACAAGGTCCAGGGCTGAGGCTCCTCCATCACTACATCCTGGGTCCCCATACCTTCTTGACTCGCAGTCACACCCTCCTGTCCCTGACCACTGACTAACTCTAAAGCACTACTTAACTTAAAGGGTGTAACTGCCTCCTGGAATAAAGTGTCCAGGTAACTCTCCTCACTCCCTGATGCATTGCAATGTCTGCAGCTTGTACTCCAGCTCAACAATTCTGAGCTGAAGTTCCTCGAGTTGCAGACACTCAGGATCGTGATGCTCGCCACAGACTCCCACATGCTGCAGTTACGACACCACCTGCCCTGCCATCTCTAACCTTGTTTTACTTATTAACTAATTAAAGATTTTATTCAATTGATGTTTTAGGTTTATTGTTTGATTATTTTATTTAGTTTAAGTTATTAATTTAATAAGTACTAGCAAGTTACAGTTTCTCAGCTCTTAATTTAACCCCTTTCACTAACTTAGAGCAAAAAAAAGCCGTCATACTCACCAACCAATCACCTACCTGCTCTCCCGTGACGTCACTCTTTGTTGTTATTTTTGAATTGGAGCCTCACGCCGCTGCTACTTTAATTCAGCTCTGCTCTCGGGCCGCTCTTTATCCTCTCGCCGCTTGGACTGTAGAGCATCAGCTCAAGCTGATCCTCACCTCACCCCATAGCCATATACCAAAATTTCGAACAGAAGTCATTGGAAAGCAATCAGGAGTAGGAACTCTGGACGATTTGCCTCTCTTCTTGCCAGACTGCTTGAGACCAACTGTGGTGCTCCAGTTAAGAACAGACAGCACATACTGGGAATCAGTACCCCACCATGTGGTGCACTTGCCCATTAAGCTATCAAGGGAGCCCTAGACGATAATGTCCTAACTAACAAACACTGGTTCCCACACTTGTCTTAGTACAGCATACATTTCTAGAATAACATGAATATAGTCTTCATACTAATCTTCTTACTCAAACTTCAATTCACTAAGCACCAGCAATTCACAGCAATCAACTTTAGATTTTTAAGAAATTAAATAAAAAAACTAGGGAAAAATTTGGTTGCTTTGTGCCTCCTGTTAGGGCGCTAATGGGGCGCAAAGCAACTAGCGCCCGGGCGCGACGATGTTTGCATCGCTCGCGAAATTGATCAGACATTTTGCGGCGGCGCTAAACACTACCGCCACGATCTCCTGCGCCCGCAGATCGTGACGTCAGTCGAGCGTGCAACGCCCTGGACCGGATATTGAGTGGCGCCCCCTGCTGCTGGCAACGACAGGTTGAGGGGAGCGTTTTGCAGTCGGGAAGGGACTGGGGGAGCGCTATTTAAAGGCGGCCGCTTCCTGCCTTTTTTTGTCGGCGACATTTCTGCACCACGCATTCTGAGAGAGACACTCTTCTGGAGAGATTCAACGCCGTGTGAAGGAGTTTTGGGTACTGAGCAGCACTTGGCAGGTTTATTTTGATTTGACCTTCCTTGCATCGATTTAGAAGAGACTATGGGGGCTGCACTCCGAGCTCTTTCCCTGGGCTTCTCTATTGTTTTCCAGCAGATTTGATGTACAGGTCTCTCCAGGCCAAGATTCAAGGCTGCAATGAGCAGGGTGTGGATGGAGAGCAAGATCGACCCGCCCCTTTAAGAACTGGCCAGTACCAGTGTGTCTGTGTTCCATTGCTGACTGACATCACGTGAGCTTCGCCAGCGCTCTGAGGTAGCGCCTTGCTCTTCGGTGTTAGCGCCTGATTTAGCGCTCCAATCACCTCCAGGGGCGATAGAAGCCAAGTTTGCAGTCGGAGGTGATAATTAGCACCAGGCGCTAAACTTTGCACCTGGCCGATGATTGCGCCCCAAACGGGGAGATACCGAATTTCTCCCCCCTGCTGTTCTATTTTCAGCATTTGAAAGAATAAGAGCACTTATCACAAGTAACACTAGGCCACAGTTCAAGCCTGTGCGCTGAACTACAGACAACTATCAACTATAGAAACAAATGGCTAATGTAGGATTTAAAAAATGCTGTGCACTATTTTCAGCCTATTCCTTTGCATTTACACAGTTGAAAAGCCTCCACACCATCTTCTGGATTTCACTGTGCTTCACATGTCTACTGCCTTTTCCATTGACAGTACAGTACTTCACAGCAGGGACTCATTAAACAGTCATTACAATTTATGCATATACAGTCGATTTAGTTTCAGTAACCTTAAACTGTGATCGTAACAGTGACAATGTAAATGCAATTATGCCAACAACTGTGATGGAAGTGTACAGATACCAATTTGAAGCCTGTACCTATTGTGATGCTGCTGAAGTACTTTCAAGCCAAATTTTCAGTAAACCTTCCCTCCCCTAGTTGCATTTCTTTTGCAATCAAAATGAAAGCCGTTAGCATTGGAAAATGGAACACTAAGTCACAGAGCATGCCTGTGCCCTGAACTACAATCAACTATCAAGTATAGAAACAAGTAAGGTTTTAAAAATAAATACTGTGCACTATTTTCAGCCTATTCCATCGCATTTACATTCCCGTGTTGGGCATCATTGCCAGCATCAAGTACTACCAGGACAGCTGTCAGATAGACACCATAAACTACCGACAGCCAAGCCTGATCCAGTGCTCATCAGACACCGACATGTGCGCACTTCCAGCGGGGAACGTTGGATAACCATCAGGAGCAAGAACCTTGGACAATTTTTCACCTCCCCCGACAGGTCAGTTGTAGCAACCCTACTGTCACCCAGCTAACCAAGCATGAAACAACCCTGGGACTTTCTAGTCCATAATGGCTCAACTACTCACTGCCTTAAATGACTTAGCCATTGGTTGTACGTCCATACAGTTTCTAACCACAAGGGGAATACCTTAATTGCCACTACTGGAGGCAGAATCACCAATATTGTGCACTGCCATAAAAAATTTACCAACTTCCAAAAATAAAATTATAATGTTCCATTAAAGAGATCCATTTAATATTGCAGCCCATTTATCATAATCAAAGCTGCAGGTTTATAGTGGCTGAATAAGTTTAATTCCATTTCTATTACATGGGATTCTGAGATTTTTGCAGGCATTTTGGGGATTAAATTCTGCAATTCTACCTGTTTATAAATAAGGGTCTTTGATTTATTGAAGACTGATTTTTTTTTTACATTATGTGCAATTATGGGTTTGCCAAGCCTTTTAAACTATGTTTTGAAAGTTGCATTATATGAATCTGTTCATTTTTTGCAGGGGGGGGGGGTAGAGAAGGGGACAGCAAGCCAATGGTTCCCCTTTATCCACCCTGCTAGTTACATCCTTAAAAAACTCTAATAAATTTGTCAAACATGATTTCCCTTTCATAAAACCATGCTGACTCTGCCTAATCATATGATGATTTTCTGATTCGGCAGAGTCAACATAGTTTTATAAAAGGGAAACTGTGTTTGACAAATTTATTAGAGTTATTTGAGGATGTAACTAGCAGGCTAGATAAAGGGGAACTATTGGATGTAGTACACAAGAACATACAAGAACGTAAAAAATAGGAGCAGGAGTAGGCCATATGGCATTTCGAGCCTGCTTTGCCATTCAATAAGATCATGGCTGATCTTCAACCTCCACTCCACTTTCCCGCCCGATCCCCATTCCCCTAGTCCAAAATCTATGTATCTCAGCCTTGAGTAGATTCAACGACCAAGCATCCACAGCCCTTTGGGGTAGAGAATTCCAAAGATTCACAATCCTCCGTGAAGAAATTCCTCCTCATCTCAGTCTTAAATGGCCGACCCCTTATCATGAGACTATGACCCCTAGTTCAAGACTCTCCAGCCAGGGAAAACAACCTCTCAGCATCTACCCTGTCAATTCCCTTCAGTATCTTATATGTTTCAATGAGATCACCTCTCATTCTTCTAAACTCCAGAGAAAAGAGGCCCAATCTACTCAATCTCTCCTCATAAGACAACCCTCTCATCCCAGGGATCAATCTAGTGAACCTTCGTTGCCCCGCCTCTACTGTTCAAAATATGTTTGATCCTCATTAGTTATCTTCAGATACTGGCCCTCTGGGGCCTGTTTTCACAAACAAAAGGTTGCACTACATACAAATTGTGTTCAATGGTCACTTGTCTTCATACAATTAATACCCATTGTGGAAGTGGTTATGAACATAGAAACATAGAAGATAGGAGCAGGAGTAGGCCATTCAATGCGATCATGGCTGATCATCCAAATTCAGTACCCTGTCCCTGCTTTCTCCCCATACCTTGATCCCCTTAGCCTTAAGAAATATATCTAACTCCTTCTTGAAAATATTTAATGAATTGGCCTCAACTGCCTTCTGTGGTAGAGAATTCCACAGGTTCACCACTCTCTGGGTGAAGAAATTCCTCCTCATCTCAGTCCTAAATGGCTTACCCCTTATCCTTAGACTGTGACCCCTGGTTCTGGACTCCCCTGCCATCGGGAACAGCCTTCCTGCATCTAGTCTGTCTAGTCCTGTTTGAAACTTATAAAATTCTATGAGATCCCCTCTCATTCTTCTAAACTCTAGCGAATATAAGCCTAATCGACCCAATCTCTCTTCATATGTCATTCCTGCCATCCCAGGCTCTAAGTAGTTACGCGGACTTCAACTCATTTGGAGAACATACGGAAGCGATTTAGACACATAGGCCCCGGTATTAGATTTAAGGTGGAGAGGGTGGGGGAGGGGGCTATTTTGTGGTCGGGAAACCCGGAAGAACGGGTTTCCCTCAGGTCCTGCCGAATTTAACAGCTCGGAGATAAATAGAAGAGTCGGGTGAGATCGGAGGCCGTAGCCAGGGAGCGCAGAGCAAGGAGGGATGCAGACATCATGGCTTGTAGGAGGGGGTGGGGAAAAGAGATTGTGGCTTCAGGGGTGGGGGGGGGGGGGGCGGAAAGGAAATGTTGGTGGAGGTCTTATGCAGGTAAGCTGGATCCAGCAGGAAAGTGGAAAGGCACTTAGCTGCTTGATTCAGCAGGTCTCGCCTCGCTTTGGCTGCCGGGTTAAATTTAAAGTGGAGATTAAATCTGAGGCACACAGCCTCATTATAATATTTATAAATGACAAACCGGTCTCCTGGTAGTGGGTTGGTTGCCTGCCCCTTGACCCGCTTCCGTTAAGATGGGCACGTTCAAGGCGGGTTGGGTTCCGGTTTGAGATTTTTAACATCCCACGCAATCCAAACCCACTTGTTTTTTGGGGGTTAAAATTCCCCTCATAATTGCTGCCTGCAGTTTTGCCCTCAGAGATGTGATGGGGTCTCACAAGGACATGCCTCTAGCAGGGTCAACAACTTCTATTTGTACAGTCCTTAAACGTAGAAAATGCCCTAAGGTGCTTCACTAAGAAACAAATGTCTAACAGCCATGAACGAGTTAGAAGAGTTAATCGAAAGCAAGCTGGAGACTTTTAAAGGCAGGGAGAGAAGCAGCAACTCAGGGTGGTTCAGGGAGGACATTTCAGAGAGTAGAAGGCTCTTCCCAATGTTCAATTGGCAGAAGCATGTATGGAGAAGCATAGGTTTAGCCAGTTAGCTCTTATGCCAGTGGCAGTTCTGTGCAATCACAAACTGATTAGAAGCAAAGTATCTAAAAGTACAGAGTTAGCACTTCCAATGGCCCCTCTGGCACGGATACAGATAGAGCAGAAGTAGCTACAGATAGAGGTAGAATATCTAATGAATCTCATACAGATGGCCAGTTGCCCGAGCGGACACTCGCCACTTCTAGTCCCCAGCTAGGAGAACAATAAGAATTAAACTACCACACGCACTAAACGATATCAACATTTGTTTGCTTTGAACATAATGTTGTAGTCTGTCATTTCTTTATTCTGCAGGTAACACAATCAGTTCTATTAAAGGGAACTACAGATTTAACTTCTTCGGAAAAATACACAGGAAAAGCAACTACCAATGCCGTCATTGAAAAGAAAGAAAGTAACAGCATCCAATACTGTTTTCACTGGGGCTGGAAAAAGAACAAAAAACAAGCTTAAATGTTGAAGTGAATGGTGACCATCAGTGCCACCAGTAGTGCAGTATTGTGGTCTTCATAGACCAGGTGACAACCTCAACTATAGCCTTCCTGCCTTGCCTGTATCACACTATGCACTGACTCTCCACCATATGTAGGCAACTATTGGTGCAGTGAACCTAGGGTAGTTTGTTGTATAAGCAGGTGTGCTCCTCAGCCATTTGCAATCTTGGGCCATCCTTTCCTGTAGCAGGAAACAGACAATAATGGGCCACTGCACCCAGTCAGGTTGAAAGATCCTCTGTACAGTTCATTGTGGCAAGGGTGCTGACAGATGCAATTCTTGCACTTCTTTCTTAGAACTTACCATGCCCTATTAAGGAAAAGTCTATGCACTTTAATATAGTCCTTCAACAAGCGCTTCATAAGTCTTTTTTTCCCCCAAATGATCAAACATTTTTACTCCCACCAACTCAAGGTGTGAGGAAAACAAACTACAAATCAGAAAATTACTTTATTGCTTTTCCTTTGCAGTTTACTCACATCTACTCATGTTAAACTTTACACATGAAGAAAAATGCACCAATAGATTTTTAAACAAAGCAAAAATCCACATTAATAGTTCGGAGTTGTAATAACAAGTGGGCTATTCTGTACTGGTTTCAATGAGCGGGGAATAGTTGGATCTTCAGTTAACTGCTGATAGGGTTAGATGAAGAGGGGTGGGTGGAGGCTCATGTGGAGCATAGACCAATTGGGACAAAGGCCTGTTTCTGTGCTGTACATTTTATGTAATTCTATTGAAAATGAACAGTTAAAAATGAAAGAACTTGCATTTATATAGCACCTTTCAAATTCTATGGGCATCCCCAATTACTTTTGAAGTGCAGTTGCTGTTGTTTTGTAGACAAACACGGCAGCAAAAGCAAGGTCCCACTAACTGCAATGAGATGAAGTGACCAGTTGATGTAGTTTAGTGAGGTCGATTGAGGAATGACAGGCCAGGACAGTGGGTGAAAGAGTACCATGGAATCTTTAACCACCACCAAAACAGACACATCTCATCTGAGAGATAATGGGCCAGATTTTGCTCTCCAAATAATGGTGAGGCTAATGGCTCTCGTCGTTATTGATGCGCAAATGGTATAGCAACTTCAGACGAGGGGCAGATGCACGGTTAAACACGAATATCCTAAGGTTGTTGTCCGAGTTGCGCCGCTCCACTATTAGCTTTGTGAAAATGGGATCTCACTGTCTGCCTCATCATTAAAATGCATTGAATGGCGTGAAGTTGCTGTTTTTATGCGGTAGATATGAACTAAGCTCGCCACAGAAAGTTAAGTTTTGTAATTTCAAGTCCAAGTACAGGTAGACTATCCCTTATCTGCACTTCCGAAAACCGAAAGCTTTTTCGTGGAGCGTAAGTCGTGCGCACGACATGACCAGAGTGGCGCAAAACATGACCCGACGCGGCCGATGCTCGACCCACGCAGGTGTGAGGCGTCAGTTGTGTCTCAGCGCTGTCACACGTGCGCCTGCTGCTCTCTGATATTTGTTGTTTTTTTGGCGATTTGTGAAAATGTTAAAAAGAACTGCAGATACCCCTATGGGTAACAGTGAGAAGCAGAGAAGGAAGCATCTCTCATTATTGATATTGCAGAAAGTGGAGTTATTGTAGAAGCTTGATCGTGGTGTCTGTGCGACGTCTTACTGAAGAATATGCTGTGGGAACTACCACCGTATATGACTCAAAGAAACAAAGACAAGTTGTTGAAGTTTTACACTAACAGTGATGACCATAAACTAATGAAAAGTAGGAAAACATTGCATAGGGCAAAAAATGAAGATCTTGACCGTGTGCTGATTGAGTGGATTCGACAACGAAGAGGTGAACGTGTGCCACTGACTGGTTTGATGGTCATGAAACAAGCTAGAATATACCATGAAGAACTGAACATTGAAGTTGAGTGTGAATATTCAGAAGGTTGGCTGCATAAATTTAAGAAGCGTCATGGTATAAAATATCTGAAAATCTGTGGTGAAAAAGCTTCTGCTGATCATGAAGCAGCTGAAAATTACATCGACGAATTTGCCAAAATAATATGATGAAAACCTCGGTCCTGAACAAATTTACAATGCTGATGAAACAGCTCTGTTCTGGCGCTACGTTCCTAGAAAAACATTAACAACGACTGATGAGAGTGCACCAGCAGGTTTTAAGGACGCTAAGACAGGTTGATTGTTCTTGGGTGTGCCAATGCTGCAGGCACACACAAGTTAAAGTTGGTAGTGATTGGAAAAAGCCAACATCCGAGATGTTTGAAAGGTGTATGCAATTTACCTGTGCATTATTATGCGAGCAAGAAAGCATGGGTAACCAGAGGAATATTTTCTCACTGGTTCAATAACCACTTCGTACCAGCGATACAAGCTCATTGCAGGCAAGTTGGACTGGAAGAAAACTGCAAAATTTTACTGTTCCTGGACAACTGCTCCGCACATCCCCCTCCTGAACTTCTTGTGAAAAGTAATGTTTTCGGCATTAACTTTCCCCCTAATGTGACATCTTTAATACAGCCTTGTGACCAAGGAATTTTACGCTCCATGAAGAGCAAGTATAAAGACTTTTTTTGAACTGTATGCTTGATGCAATCAACAGAGGCATAGGAATCCAAAGCTTCCTGAAAGAGTTCAATGTTAAGGATGCCATTTACGCAGTTGCTAATGCTTGGAACGATGTTGATAAACCAACATTAATAAATGCTTGGCACAGACTTTGGCCTACAACGATGTTTGATGAAGATGGACCTGCAGATGAAGATTTTGAAGGATTTCCTGTCAGTCAGGAGAAGATGATGATATCAAACCTCCTTACTTACACCAAAGGTTTATCATCCGAAAGTGTAAATAAGTTAGAGGAAGCTGACATCGAAGAAGTGCTGAACATTGACAATGATGCACCTGTTGTGCATTCGTTGAGTGATGGGGAAATTGCTGAAATGGTGTTAAATAAAGACAAGCATGAGGATAGTAGTGATGATGATGATGATGACATTGTGAACACAGGTGAAAAAATCCCCATAGACGATATGGTGACAATGTGTGATCAGTTAATTGCTGGCCTTGAACAACATGCATTTATCAGTGAGCAAGAGATTATGCAAGTTTACTCAATTAAAGAGAGACTGCTTAGACAGAAACCAATGTTAATGAGACAGATGACACTGGAAGAAATCTTTAAAAAGGCCGTCTGTCGTAGTGCTGCTTCATCACTTGAGAATCCTGTTCCTGGCCCATCTTCAGATGTCTGACTCCAACCTGATGACGACGATGACAACACTGATGTACCCTCTTCTCCAAGATCCTCAAGCCAGATGTAATGTACCTTTACTGCATGTATATGTACAGGTATTTAGCTTAGTTTGCACCTGTATATGTTTGAAGTTTTACTGAATGTTTTCCTTACAAATAAACTGCACTAGAGTATTTATGGTCTACATTTCTCCCATTATTTAATTTACCAAATTATTACTGTACAAATAAACTGTAATACTATTTATAGGCTTTATTTATCCCACTCAGTGTGAATATTCATAAGGTTCGCTGCAGAAATATTAATGTGTTTGCTTACAGGGTGCTGCCCCGTAATACCCTTCCGAAATCTGAAAAATTCCGAATTCCAAAACACAGCTGGTCCCAAGGTTTTCGGATAAGGGATAGTCTACCTGTACTCATTTAACAATGCGGTAAGTGTTAATTACTGCCAATCAACCTCTAGCACTGAAAATTAACTATCAGTGTGAAGTTCCATTCCTGCGGCTTTTAATTGCTGGAGATTTTAAAAATGTAATACTGTAAAGTAATTTTTTTAACTTTTAGTTTGTCTCTTTTCTCTCTCGCTCTCCCTTAATCCCACCTTCCTTTCCCTCTATTTCTATTCCTGTACCCGATTTGACATTGGCCTAGAATTTGCGGTTGTAATGATCACGAAACTGTCAGCGTTCGCCGTCATTACTGTGAAACTGACAGCAACTTCTGGTGCCCACGCATGCGCATTTAAACGTGGAAATCCAGAAGTTGCGGTCAGTGATTCCCCACTCCTCCATAAGGTGCGTTGTTGAAGTCCTCGTAGATGGAAATCTTAGAAAGCATTTGAATTGAAGTGAACTTTCACTTTTTATGCTCTAATCTCGCTGTAAAAATCCCTGAAAAAGTTAAGCCTTGTTGAATGAGGTGTAACTGGGTTTTTAACGGCGTACTAAGTCATAATTACTGCTGAACAACCTTGCTAGCCCTGAAAAACAAATGTTATATTTGTGGAATGCCAAATTTCTCCATTATGATACAAATTTCATAGATTTTTAAAGTAATTAAAAAAACATTTTTAAGTGAGTTTATGATATTTCAGTTTCTACCTTAATCCCATGTGTATGTCCCAATCTTTATTTCATTCTCTGTTAAATAATTAAAAAGTGAAGAATAATCAATGCTTTTTACTTCATGGTTTGCTGTCTGTGAGAATTCTGCAATGTGATTGGCTGGTTAGCCTGCTTGATGACATTACTGTTGCTGGACGCCAGAGATCCCCTATCGGTGGCGCCAGAATGAAATTAACGTCGGGAAAAGTAAAAGCCATGCCACAGAGATCACAATCTTTGCGGGCAGCTTTCTGAGGTCAGCGGTGAGCGCCGTTACTTTGCCGCTAACTGCAAAATCTGGGCCATTGAATTCACCCATTCTAATTTACACTTCCTCCTCAGTCCTTGTGCTGTTAATTTCCCAATCCTTCAATCTGATTGGTTAAGGAAATACACAGTTGCTTTCCCTGCTCACTCAGGTCCCAGATGCCCTTTTTCCCCTTCGCAGTGCCGTCATCAGCTAGCACTTTCAGCAACTTGCTATGCAAAAAATTAAAACACCTAAATGTGCATGGGGAAGTCTAACTAATCACAGAATGCCAGATGCCGTTAGATGCCCTGCTACAACAAAATCTGGCCCAACATCTTTGACAATGCAGCACTCCTACAGTACTGAACTGAAGTGCCAGCCTAAATTTATGTGGTCAAGTCATGAAATGGGACTTGAATCCACAACCTTCTGACTCAGAGGCAAGTGTACTACCACACACTGCTTATTATTAGGCAATCAAAAAAACTTGAGAACTTAGAAAACCAGAGCAACAACAACTTGCATTCATGTAGCACATTTAATGTAGTAAAACGTCCCAAGGCACTTCACAGGAGTGTTATAAAATAAAATTTGACACAGAGTCACATAAGAGATATTAGGACAGATGGTCAAAAGCTTGTTCATAGAGGTAGATTTTAAAGAGCATCTCAAAAGAGAGTTAAGAGAGGTGGAGAGGTTTAGGGAGGGAATTCCAGACCTTAGGGCGTAGGCAGTGGAAGGCACAGTGCCAACGGTGGTGTGCTAAAATTCGGGGATGCGCAAGAAGCCAGAACTGGAGGAGGTCAGAGAGATAGGGAGGGGTGAGGCCATGGAGGGATTTGAAAACGAGGATGAGAATTTTAAAATAAAATCGAGGCATTGCCAGACCGGGAGCAGTAGTGTTGAAGCAAATTGACTGACACCCCTGTATTATTCTAATCCAACTTGAGCTATGAATCCTCTAATGTTCTCTTTGCTGGTTTTTTCCCTCCACCTTCCATAAACTCCAACTCTTCCAAAACTCAGCTGCCATATTCTGCCCTGCACGAAGCCCGACTAGCTCATCATGCCCAATCTTGCTCCCAGTGATCCATTAAATTTAAAACCCTTGCCCTGGTCTTTAAATCCTTTCATAGTGTTGCCCTGCCCTATCTCTGTAACCTTCCTCTAGGCTTACAAGTTTCTGACTCTAGCCTCTTGTGTAACTGGCCTTCCCTTCGCTTCACCATTGGTGGCAGAGTCTTCTGCCATCTCAGTCTTACTATTTGAAACTCCCTCCCTACATCCTTCCTTCTCCTCTTCACCTTAGTGGGGGGTTGTCTTGTTTAAAAAGTTAATTAAAAACCCTTTTTGAAGTACACTGCTTACAGTGTTTGCTTATGTGCCAATTTTTTGTGTTTGCAAAAACATAGGTGAGGCAATGTCATCAGTTGTAGGCAAGGTTATGGCCAACCGAGGTAGAACACTAGTACGATAGCAAAATACTGCAGATGTTGGAAATCCGAAATAACAACAGAAAATGCTGGAAAAACTCAGCAAGTCAGGCAACATCCGTGGAGAGAAATTTGAGTTGACGTTTCGGGTTTGACCCTTCTTCAAAACTGGAGAGAAAAGGAACTAGATCGAAGGCAGGGCTGCGATCGGACAAAAGAATTAAAGAACCAAAAGAAGTAAAAGAGATTAGAAGCTAGACGAGATGGTAATAGGCTGTGATTAGGTGTAAAGTGTACTGGCAGGGCAAAAGATAGCTGCCAGGTGTGAGAGAGAAACAAAAGGAAAGGGGGGGGGGGGGGGAAAGGAAAGGAGTGGAAAAATATAAGTGAAAATGAAATAGGGGCCGAGGTTATGATCTGAAATTGTTGAACTCGATATTGAGACCGGAAGGCTGCAGACTGCCTAATCGGAAGATGAGGTGCTGTTCCTCGAGTTTACGTTGAGCTTCCGTGGAACAGTACAAGAGGCCAAGGACGGTGAGGCGGGAGGTAGAACACAAACTGTTAACATTTAGGTGCATATTGTTTAAACCTGTAGTGCTGCATAATGTTTTTCTATTGCAAAAAGCAGAATTAAACAATTAATTTTGAAGCTATTCTGCTTTTCTGCCTGCTGTTAAAAAACTGAAGTGCAGATAATTTATACTAGTGGAACATACTTGTTGACCTCAGGCTCGGTGTATCATGGGAGTCAGTTTAAAGAACTGAGAAAACCATTTTCTGCTCATAGTTTTTTTTTAAACAAAACAATGGCTATGTCTGGCACCATCGTGGTGACACTATTTGATATAGTTAAGCTGCAACACTTCAGATACCCAATTTACACTACAGAACCATTGACACTGTAGGGCAAAATTCAGAGCACGAACAGCAGCTGAAAAACTACATGCAGAGAATGTTTTGAAGTAGCACCAGTTTAGCAGAAACATGCAGATAAAAGGAAGGCTTCCTTGTCATCATGGATATATTCCAATTAACATCCCTTTTATAATACAACATTGCTGCCCAAGGCCCTATATCAGTGATTTAATAAATAAAGGAAGAGTCGCACCACCTGGGGAAACCAAAACCATTCTCTTGGTCCTGCCATCAGGCGAAACCAGGCTGTTAGCAACTTCGCTATCCTATTTGACCAAGCTGACCTTCACAAAAATCGCCTACCTCCACCTCTAACATCGCCCATCTCCGCCCTGCCTCAGCCCATCTGGCCTATTACCCACTCCCTTCACTGCACCATTGGTGGCCGTGCCTGCAGCCATCTAGGCGCGAAGCTCTGGGATTTCCTCCTGAAACCTCTCCTCCTCCCTTACCTCCTGAAACCTCTCCTCCTCCCTTACGTCCCGAAACCTCTCCTCCTCCCTTACCTCCCGAAACCTCTCTCATTGATTAGGCTTTCAGTCACCCTTCCCCTTCTCTAGCTCGATCCCAATTTTTACCTTATTACGTTCCCGTGAAGCATCCTGGGATGTTTCCTACGTTGAATTTGCTGATACAATAACCCAAGTTTAAGTGAGAGTTGGATAAGTACCTGCTTACAAATTTGATAGTGGAGTGATATTGTGGGATATATTCCCAGACACTCGAGCAGCCAGATGGACGAAAATGGACTTTTCTGATCCTGTACATTCCTCAGCTCCACTAGTGCTGGCAGCCTTCCATACCAGACTGACAATGCTATTTTTGTTTATTAGCATAGGCAGTGAGTGTTGGAAAGATATTTGATTGTGGTGGCGGGGGGGGGGAAACGGGAAAGAGAGAAGCGGGTATTGCAGTGGAACCCAACTCTGTCCTCATCCAACATCCACATATATACTCTTTCCAGTACTGGGTAACTGGACAGTGATCAACAATGGAAACACTTGGCTGATTTTAACTATCTCTAGCTTGGGAATTGATGCCAACAGTAGTATTCCAATGCCATGATCACCCTAGCTAGAATCAGCTAACTTAACACAAACCAGAAATGGAACCTGGTATCTTCTTGGTCCTTAGACTTCACATACCATATGGTACATTTATGCACTGTGCCAGAGAAACTTCTATTTTTCCTGTTATGCTGAACAAGCCTCAGTGCATTGACTTGTACTGTAATCACAAGACCTGTGGGAAAGAATTTAAAAAAACATTTGTGGGGAAATAAAACAATGATGCTACTGTTCAACAGCACAATTTCACACATTTAAGCAAATGGTAGCATAGTGGTAATGTTACTGGGCTAGTAATCCAGAGGCCTGGACTAATGTTCCAGAGACACAAGTTCAAATCCCACCACAGCAGCTGGGGAATTTAAATTCAATTAAATAAATCTGGAATAAAAAGCCAGCATCAGTAATGGTGACCATGAAACGATCGGATTGTTGTAAAACCCCATCTGGTTCACTAATATCCTTTCAGGAAGGAAATCTGCTGTCCTTACCTGGTCTGGCCTATATGCGACTCCAGACCCACAGCAATGTGGCCGACTCTTAACTGCCCTCTGAAATGGCCTAGCAAGCCACTCAGTTGTAACTAACCGTTACGAAACATAGTAAGAATGAAATTGGATGGACCACTCAGCACCGGCTACGGACACGACAACGGCACACCCAGCCCAGTTGACCCTGCAAAGTCCTCCTCACCAACATCTGGGGACTTGTGCCAAAATTGGGAGAGCTGTCCCAAAGACTAGTCATACTCACAGAATCAAACCTTTCAGCCAATGTCCCAAACTCCTCCATCACCATCCCTGGGTATGTCCTGTCCCACCGGCAGGACAGACCCACCAGGGGTGGTGGCACAGTGGTATACAGTCGGGAAGGAGTGGCCCTGGGAGTCCTCAACATTGACTCCGGACCCCATGAAGTCTCATGGCTTCAGGTCAAGCATGGGCAAGGAAACCTCCTGCTGATTACCACCTACTGCCCTCCCTCAGCTGATGATTCCGTACTCCTCCATGTTGAACACCACTTGGAAGAAGCACTGAGAGTAGCAAGGGCACAGAATGTACTCTGGGTGGGGGACTTCAACATCCATCACCAAGAGAGGCTCGGTAGCCCCACTACTGACCGAGCTGGCCGAGTCCTGAAGGACATAACTGCCAGTCTGGGCCTGCGACAGGTGGTGAGAGAACCAAAACGAGGGAAAAGCCTACTTGACCTCGGTCTCACCAATGTATCTGTCGCAGATGCATCTGTCCATGACAGTATTGGCAGCAGCAGTAACCACCGCACAGTCATTGTGGAGACGAAGTCCCAACTTCACACCGAGGACACCCTCCATCGTTTTGTGTGGCACGATCCCAGTGCTAAATGGGATAGATTCAGAACAGATCTAGCAGCTCAAAACTGAGCATCCAGGAGGTGCTGTGGGCCATCAACAGCAGCAGAATTGTATTCCACCACAATCTGTAACCTCATGGCCTGGCATTTCCCTCACTACCATTATCACCAAGCCAGGGGACCAACCCTGGTTCAATAAGGAATGAAGAGTATGCCAGGAGCAGCACCAGGCATACCTAAAAATGAGGTGCCAACCTCGGAAAGCTGAAACACAGGACTACATGCATGCTATAAAGAGGAAGCAGCACGCTATAGACAGGGCTAAGTGATCCCACAATCAACGGATCAGATCAAAGCTCTGCAGTCCTGCCACATCCAATTGTGAATGGTGGTGGACCATTAAACAACTAATGGGAGGAGGAGGCTCCATGAATATCCCCATCCTCAATGATGGTGGAGCCCAGCACGTGAGTGCAAAAGACAAGGCTGAAGCGTTTGCAACCGTCTTCAGCCAGAAGTGCCAAGTGGATGATCCATATTGGCCTACTCCCGAGGTCCCCACCATCACAGAAGCCAGTCTTCAGCCAATTTGATTCACTCCATGTTATATCAAGAAACGGCAGAATGCACTGGATACAGCAAAGGCTATGGGCCCCAACAACATCCCGGCTATCGCGCTGAAGACTTGTGCTCCAAGAACTAGCCACGCCTCTAGTCAAGCTGTTCCAGTACGGCTACAACACTGGCATCCATCCGACAATATGCAAAACTGCCCAGGTATGTCCCGTCTACAAAAAGGACAAATCTAACCCAGCCAATTACCGACCCATCAGTCCACTCTCAATCATCAGCAAAGTGATGGACGGTGTCATCAACAGTGCTATCAAGCACCACTTACTCACCAATAACCTGCTCACCGATGCCCAGTTTGGGTTCCACCAAGACCACTCGGCTCCCGACCTCATTACAGCCTTGGTCCAAACATGGACAAAAGGAGCTAAATTCCACAGGCGAGGCGAGAGTGACTGCCCTTGATATCAAGGCGGCATTTGACCGAGTGTGGCATCAAGGAGCTCTAGTAAAACTGAAGTCAATGGGAATCAGGGGGAAAACGCTCCACTGGTTGGAGTCATACCTAGCACAAAGGAAGATGGTTGTGGTGGTTCAAGGTCATTCATCACAGCCCCAGGACATTGCTGCAGGAGTTCCTCAGGGCAGTGTCCTAGGCCCAATCATCTTCAGCTGCTTCATCAATGACCTTCCCTCCAACATAAGGTCAGAAATGGGGATGTTCGCTGATGACTGCAGTGTTCAGCGCCATTCACAACTCCTCAGATAATGAAGCAGTCCATGTCCATCAACACTCAAGAAGCTCGACACCATCCAGGACAAAGCAGCCCGCTTGATTGGCACACTATCCACCACCTTAAACATTCACTCCCTCCACCACCGGCGTACCGTGGCTGTAGTGTGTACCATCTACAAGATGCACTGCAGCAACTCGCCAAGGCTTCTTCGGCAGCACCTCCCAAACCCGCGACCTCTCCACCTAGAAGTACAAGGGTAGCAGGCGCATGGGAACACCACCACCTCCAAGTTCCGCTCCAAGTCACACACCATCCTGACTTAGAAGTATATCGCCGATCCTTCACTGTCACTGGATCAAAATCCTGGAAATCCCTACCTAACAGCACTGTGGGAGTACCTTCACCACACGGACTGCAGCGGTTCAAGGCGGCGGCTCACCACCACTTTCTCATGGGCAATAAATGCTAGCCTCGCCAGCGACGCCCACATCCCATAAAACTAATTTTTAAAATCTAATATATTGGCTCTGATGACTACAACAAATCAGCATTTTCTCAATTTTACTCCGAGAAATAAGAAATGGCACTGCTCCCAGTTTCAAAACAATAAACACTCCTCAAATTCATTAGCTCACTTTTGGCCAGATATACCCTTGTACCATCCAAATATGCTGTAACAAAGGAAAATTCTTGTATATGGCTGTGATACTGGCAGAGTACCACTTTTTGTTAGTTATTCTGCTATTTGAACTGGTCGATAAGAGAGATTACAACCAATGTTCCCGTTAAGCTGCGCGGCTACGCAGCGGTCTAAATGGATTTTAAACAGAAAACCCGTGCATGCGCGGAAATTTGAATGGGCCACAGAGCCCGTTAAAGGGACCGTGCACCCAAAAGAAATTAGCGGGAACATTGATTACAACAGATCCTGTTAAGAGCAGTGTTGTCCAATACATTAGCCAGATGTGGCTAATTGGTAATCCAGATATAGTTAATTGCATTATCAGTGTCTGTAAAAGATCCCAAGGCACTATGCAAAGAGCAGGGGAGTTCTCTCGTTGTCCTGGCCAACAGTTATCCGCCAACCAACACCTAAAATCAGATAATCTGGTCATTTATTTCATTGCTGCTTGTGGGATCTTACTGTGCCCAAATTGGCTGCCGCGTTTTCTACACTAAAAAAATGACTACACTTCAAAAGAACTTAATTGACTAAAGAGATTTGGGGCGTCCTAAGAGGTGCTATATAAATGCCAGGTCTTTCTGTCTTTAAATAAAAAATGAGTAATAGACACTGTCGTTGAGCATGTACTCTCAATACTCATTCACACGGTGTATGTATGTGTGCTTTAACCTTTTTGTGCATTTTTCCAAGATCAGGGTATTTTGAAGACAAACAAGGAGGTGACAAAGTGAAAAGGCTGAGGGAGGGAGATCTGGAGGCGGGGTACAGTGCTGAAGGAACAACTGCCAATGGTAGAATGGCAAACAAGAAAGCTGGTGCTAGAGGAGGGAAGGTTGCATAGAGAAGTACAGCTGTACGTTTGAACACAACAACTGGCTGAACATAACCCAGCAATAGAGAGTCTCGACTTTAAGGTTAAAGTCTGATAATTTGAATTTTGGTTTTGAGTATTTAATAGAATATGCAAATCCAAACCGCCCATTGAGATAATCTGACTTTAACATACGTGTCTGTTACTCAGTACATAGAATGAGCTACCTCCATTTTTAAAGGAATTAAGAAACATATTTAGTCAAACAGGTTAAAGACCTGGGCTAGAAAAATGGTAGCCCCCGAAAACGGGTGCAGTGATCGCAATGAGATAAGAACCCGCACCCGTTTGGAGGACTGCAGGCAGCATGTATTATTCGTGCTGTGTGCTACTTTGCATAATTGTAGCGTTCAGCCAAGCGCTGAACACGCTGCGGAGTGGCTCAACACTCTGCAGGGGGCCCAGGTTCATGCGAGGCTAGCTCCTCTTAAAGGGGAGGTGCCTTCTGCCTGCAACAGGTGATGAAAGTGATTGTGAAGGCTGCTATCAGATGGTTCAACAGGCCAGAGAAAGGGCTCCAAGATTCTCTTTCCACAGGGGGCCAGGAGGCAACAGAGTGTGCAGTGGGAACAGATAGCCAATATGGTCAATGCCAGCAGTACAGCCACGAGGACCTGGACTTAGTGCAGGAAGAAGTTTAATGACCTCACATGCGTGGTCAAGGTCAGTGAATTCATCTTCAGATTCCACATCCCACCATCTGCACTACTAGCCTCACACACTGCTCAATGTGCCACACCCCCATCACTCACGTAGCAACAATCTCTACCAAACACGACTCACACCTGACATTCATAGCTTCACCTCACCCGCACACACTTACCACTGCCGCAAACCTCACACCCACATCTCACAGCTTGAACACACAGTCAGCTATTCAACCATGACAGACACATCACCTAAACACATGACACCACACTCACTGACACACTTCCCTTTCTCTTGCAGGTAAAGGTGCCGCGTAACAGACAAAAGCAGACCTTAACCAGCGAGCGACAGGCTCGCCTGCATCACCTCACCCTCTTGGAGGAGACGGTGCTGGCCATTCATGGCAGGTGCATGGCTGAACTCGTGGCCAGCGGCGGAGCTGAATGAACACAAGATGCTGGTCTCCTCGTACTCACATCCCACTTTCCCCACAATCTCTTCAGATTTACAATCTGCACATGGTATAAGCATGCAGCTATTGCTTCCACCACCCTTCCCCCCCACCCCATAACTCTGCCCTTGTGCCTTACTCATTTCAGACACCCAAGAATTGCAGCCTGCCCAGCCAGTGGTCGAAGAAGAGGGAGAGGAGAGTCCAGAAGAAACACCGTCACTTGATTTCACACTTCCAGCCACCAGCTCAAATACTGACACTACGTGTACTTTAGAGGATAGGTTAGACACGGGATCTGCACATGGCGAGGCAGAGGGAAAGGTTAGCTCAACTGCCAGCTCCCCAGAGGGTGAGGTCACACACTAGTTCTGCTGCACAGGACTCAGATGAAGACCTTGATGGGGCAGCCTACAGAAGAACGTTGATGGGTATCCGCTTCCGCCTCCTGCTCTTCCTCCTGCTCCTGAGCTGGTGGCTGTAGTCCTGGTGGCAAGGGCTGTTCCCTCATGATGGCCAGGTTGTGAAGGATACAGCAGACCACGACGAATCGGGACACACGCTCCAGTGAGTACTGTAGGGCTCCTTCAAGTATTTATCCAATTCCCTTTTGAAGGCTATTATTGAATCTGTATCTACCACCGTATCAACCAGTACATTCCAAATCCTAACCACTCGTTGCATAAAAAGGTTTTTCCTCATGTCGCCTCTGGTTCTTTTGCCAATCACCTTAAATCTGTGCCCTCTGGTTATCGACCCTTCAGCCACTAGGAACCATTAAAAATTTTTTTTTACTCTATCTGAATTCTTCATGATTTTAAACACCTCTATCAAATCTCCTCTTAACTTTCTCTGCTCTAAGGAGAACAAACCCAGTTTCTCCAGTCTATCCACATGACTGTAATCCCTCATCCCTGGAACCATTCTAGTAAATCTCTTCTGTACTCGCTCCGATGCCTTCACGTCCTTCCTAAAGTGTGGCACCCAGAATTGGACACAATACTCCTGCTGGGGCCAAACTAGTGTTTTATATAGGTTTAGCATAACTTCCTGGCTTCTGTACTCTATGCCTCTATTTATAAAGCACAGGAACCCATATGCTTTATGAACAGCTTTATTCACTGCTTTGTTAACCTGTCCTGCCACCATCAAAGACCTGTACTCAAACACCCCCAGGTCTCGCCCCTCCTGCACCCACACCCCCCGCCCCCAAAACTGCACCACCCAGCACGCACTGTCTCTCCTCATTCTTCCCATCAAAATGCATCACCTCACGCTCCTCTGCGCTGAATTCCATCTATCACGTGTCTGCCCATTCCACCACCCTGCCCATGATGTCCTGACGTCTACCACCATGTTCCTCACCATTAACTACACTTCCAAGTTTCACATCATCTGCAAACTTCGAAACTGTGCCCTGCACACCCAAGTCCAATTCACCATATACAACAATGGCTTCAATTACATAGAATATACAGCAACGGAAACAGGCCATTTGGCCCAACCAGTTTATGCTCCACTCGAGCCTCCTCCCATCCTCCTTCGTCTAATTCTAAGAGCATAACCCTCTATTCCCTTCCCGCTCATAAGCTTATCTAGCCTCACCTTAAAGGCAGCTATACTATTCGCCTCAACAACTCTCTGTGGTAGCGAGTTCCACGTTCTCACCACTCTCTGGGTAAAGAAGTGTCTTCTGAATTCTCTATTTGATTTCTTGGTGACTATATTATATTGATTGCCTCTAGTATTGCTCTTCCCCACAAGTGGAAACACTCTCTCAGTAATACTCTATTAAAACCTTTCATAATTTTAATGACCTCCATCAGATCACCCCTCAGCCTTCTCTTTTCAAGAGAAAAGAGACCTAGCCTGTTCATCCTTTCTACTATACATTAGCATGGATTGAGAATTGGTTAATGGACAAAAAACAAACCGAGTAGGAATAAACGGGACTTTTTCGGGTTGGCAGGTTGTAACTAGCAGAGTACCGCAATGATCAGTGCTTGGGCCTCAGCTATTTACAATCTATATTAATGACTTAGATGAAGGGACTGAGTGTAACGTATCCAAGTTTGCTGATGATACAAAGTTAGGTGGGAAAGTAAGCTGTGAGAAAGACGCAAAGAGGCTGCAGAGAGATATATACAGGTTAACTGAGTGGGCAAGAACATGGCAAATGGAATACAATGTGGGAAAGTGTGAAGTTATCCACTGGCAGGAAAAACAAAAAAGCAGAATATGTTTTGAATGGTGAGAGACTGAAATGTTTGCATGGAGAAGGACCCGGGTGTCCTTGTACATGAATCACAGAAAGTTAACATGAAGGTACAGCAAGCAATTAGGAAAGCAAATGGTCTGTTAGCTTTTGTTACAAAGGGATTAGAGTACAAGAGCAAAGAAGTCTTACTACAATTATGCGGGGCATTGGTGAGGCCACACCTGGTGTACTGTGTACAGTTTTGGTCTCCTTACCGAAGGAAAGACATACTTGCCTTAAAGGAAGTGCAACGAAGGTTCACTAGACTGGTTCCTGGGATTGGGGGGGGGGGGGGGGGGGGATTGTCCTATGAGGTGAGATTGAGTAGACTAGGCCTATATTCCTTCGAGTTTAGAAGAATGAGAGGTGATCTCATTGAAACATATAAAATTCTTAAGGGGCTTGACAGGGTTAATGCTGAAAAAATGCTTCCCCTGGCTGGGGAATCCAGAACACGGGGTCACGGTCTCAGAATAAGGGGTCAGCCATTTAGGACTGAGAGGAGGAGAAATTTCTTCACTCAAAGGGTTGTGAATCTTTGGCATTCTCTACCCGAGAGCTGTGGATGCTCAGTTGTTGAGTATATTCAAAACAGATCGATAAATTTTGGGGAATTAAGGGATATGGGGATAGTGCAGGAAGGTGGAGTTAAGGTAGATGATCAGCCATGATCTTGTTGAGTGGTGGAGCAGGCCAGAAGGGCCAAATGGCCTACTCCAGCTCCTACTTCTTATGTTCTTACCCAATAGATATAACCACACATTTCTGGTATCATCCTTGTAAATCTTTTTGCACCCTATCCAGTGCCTATATATCCTTTTTTTTTATAATATGGCGACCAGAACTGTACACAGTACTCCAAGTATGGTCTAACCACAGTTATGAAGAGAAAAAGATTGGGGAAGTCAAGCGTAGGTCCCTTGCAGTCAGAATCTGGGGAATTTATAATGGGGAACAAAGAAATGGCAGACCAATTAAATACATACTTTGGTTCTGTCTTCACAAAGGAGGACACAAATAACCTTCCAGAGATGTCGGGAACATAGGGTCTAATGAGAGGGAGGAACTGAATGAAATCAGTATTTGTAGGGAAATGGTGTTAGGGAAATTGACGTGCTTGAAGGACGATAAATCCCCAGGGCCTGAATCTACATCCTAGGGTACTTAAGGAAGTGGCCCTAGAAATAGTAGATGCATTGTTGGTCATCTTCCAAAATTCTATAGATTCTGGAACAGTTCCCATGGATTGGAGGGTAGCTAATGTAACCCCACTATTTAAAAAAGGTGGTAGAGAGAAAACGGGGAATTATAGACCGCCAAGCCTGACATCAGTAGTGGGGAAAATGCTAGAGTCCATTATAAAAGATGTAATAGCAGAGTACTAGGAAAACAGTGACAGGATCGGACAAAGTCAACATGGATTTACAAAAAGTAAATCATGCTTGACTAATTGACTGGAATTTTTTGAGGGTGTAACTGGTAGGATAAGGGAGAACCAGTGGATGCGGTGCATTTGGACTTTCAGAAGGCTTTCGATAAGGTCCCGCATAAGAGATTAGCGTGCAAAGTTAAAGCACATGGGATTGGGGGTAAGGTACTGACTTGGATAGAGAACCGGTTGGCAGACAGGAAGCAAAGAGTTGGAATAAACGGGTCTTTTTCCAAGTGGCAGGCAGTGACGAGTGGGGTACCGCAGGGATTGGTGCTAGAACCCCAGCTATCACAATATATATTAATGATCTAGACGAGAGAACTAGATGTAATATCTTCAAGTTTGCAGACGACACAAAGCTGGGTGGGCGTGTGTGCTGTGAGGAGGATGCAGAGAAACTCCAGTATGATTTGGACAGGTTGGGTGATTATACTGCATCTGCCATGCATCTGCCCAATGTGGATAAATGCAAGGTTATCCACTTTGGTGGCAAAAACAGGAAGGCAATTGTCTGAACGGCAATAGATTGGGAAAAGGGGATGTGCAACGAGACCTGGGTGTCCTTGTGCACCAGTCGCTGAAGGTAAGCAGCAGGCGGCTAAGAAGGCAAATGGTACGTTGGCCTTCATAGCGAGAGGATTCGAGTACAGGAGCAAGGATGTCTTGCTGCAGTTGTACAGGGCCTTGGTGAGACCACACCTGGAGTATTGTGTGCAGTTTTGGTTACCTTATCTGAGGAAGGATGTTCTTGCCATGGAGGGAGTGCAGCGAAGATTCACCAGACCGATACCTGGGATGGCAGGAATGACGTATGGAGAGGGATTGGGTCGATTTAGAAAAATATGAGAGGGGATCTCATTGAAACATAAAATTCTAACAGAACTAGACAGACTAGATGCAGGAAGGATGTTCCCGATGGCAGGGGAGTCCAGAACCAGGGGTCACAGTCTAAGGATAAGGTGTAAGCCATTTAGGACTTAGATGAGGAGGAATTTCTTCACCCAGAGTGGTGAACCTGTGGAATTCTCAGTTGAAGCCAATTCATTAAATATATTCAAGAAGGATTTAGATATATTTCTTAAGGCTAAAGGGATCAAGGGATATGGGGAGAAAGCAGGGACAGGGTACTGAATTTGGATGATCAGCCATGATGTCATTAAATGGTAGAGCAGGCTTGAGGGGCCGAATGGCCTACTCCTGCTCCTATGTTTCTATGGATACAAGTTTAGCATAACTTCTCTACTTTTCAATTCAATTCCCCTAGAAATAAATCCTAGTGCTTGGTTTGCTTTTGTATGGCCTTATTAACCTGCATCACTACTTTTAGTAATTTGTGTATTTGTACTCCCAGATCTCTTTGCACTGCTACACCATATAGATTCTTATTTCCCAAGTAATGTGACTTCCTTATTTTTCTTACCAAAATGTAATATATCACACTTATCTGTGTTGAAATTAATTTGCCACATTCTGCAAGTTTATTAATGTCTTCTTGTAATTTGTTGCAGGGCTTCTCAGTATTTACTACCCCCACCCCCCAATTTGGTGTCATCTGCAAATTTAGAAATTGTGCTTTTTGATTCCAAAGTCTAAATCGTTAATGTAAATTGTGAACAACTGCCAGCAGGTGAGGCAGCCTCTATTTAGAATGGACTTGCAGAGTCTCTATTTAAATTAACATAACAAAAAGGCAGTTCAGGTTGGAGTTTATGTCCTGATACGGCTCCCAAGTTGAAACCTGGAGGGTGTGTAGATTCTCACTGCTTGTGCCTTACGTCAGGTATAGTATAACTTGAACATGGCGGAACACCATAGTTAAAATGCCCAGATGGTCCAATGAACATTTCATCCTGTGAACTTCAAGTATTAAAAATTAGCTGCCCGGGAACAGTGCTTCGAGTATGCATACAAGAGCCTCTTTATTGCTGAGATCAGTGCAAGGCACAGCTGGGAGCTTAACTTGGGACCCACAGCTGCATATCACATCCTAAAGATACTGATCAAGACTTGTAATGTAACAGCAGCCTTAATGACAGAGCTTAATAAGCTGAATGATCTTTGCATACATCATCACCCTCAGAGACCATTTATTTGGTCTCTCAGACTGCAATATTAATAAATTGACCATTTTGGGGCAAAGCATTGTAGTGAATCAAGGACTAAATAGCTAAATGCACTTGACTGAAGAGAAAATGCACATTCACATGCAAGTACTAACTCAGAATTATAAGCCACGTCTTGCCTGCAAGTTTGAGGCAGGTAATACACAAGCTTACATGGAGAGTCAATTACATGATCCATGAGCTGTCCACAAAAAAAGTTAATTTTGAAGATATTAAGTGATACAGTGAACAATTTTATGAAATACTTCCTACTGTGACATGAAAAATGTTGTTTCTTCTAAAAAAATCTGAAAGTATGATACTCCAACTATTTTAACATTAGAGCACAAATATACACTAACACAAAGACCGAAATTATTGTCATGAAATACAAACTTAAGCATTTACATGTTACTAGTATACGTTAAAATAAATTTATGTCACAGCTATCGTCAAAAGATACAACTAACAGTTTCTAATTTACATAAATGGCCTGGATTCAAAAAACTCAATGCAAAGTGGTCAAATTTGCAGAAAGTACTAAACTGAAGTGGAATCGGAAGAGGCAGCTGAACAATTACAGAATGAGTTGGACGAGATATGCAAGTGGGCAGAACAATAGCAGATGAAATTTAATGTAGACAAGTGTAAAGTCTTGCACATAGGAAGAAAAAAAACTAACATGCATAATCCATGAATGGTGTTGAACTAGCTAAGGATGAAGCTGACAGACTTGAGAAACAAAAGCAAAATACTGCAGATGTTGGAAATCTGAACTAAAAATAGAAAATGCTGGAAATACTCAGCAGGTCAGACAGCATCCGTGGAGAGAGAAACAGAGTTAACGTTGCAGGTCGATGATCTTTCTTCAGAACTGCGCTTAGTCTTATTTAGGGTTGAATCTATGTCCAACCAATGCAAAGCAAAATAAGCAAAGCCAAGAAGATGTTGGACTACATAGCCAAAATAGAATATATTAGAGGAGGTAGTGATCAAACTTTGTAGTGGTCTTATTAGATCCCACCTTGACTACTGCATCCAGTTCTGGTTGCCAAGAAACAAGAGGCATTCAAGTGCTTGAGGCAGTGCAGAGAAGAGCCACAAGGCTGTTTGGTACTGTCAAGAGTCTGACATATAGAATTATACATCGTATTTACAGCATAGAAACAGTCCACTTGGCCCTACGCTGGTGTTAATGCTCCACACGAGCCCCATGAGGAAAAACTGGAGAAACTTGGGCTTTTCAGCCTAGAAAGCTTTCTGAGAGGTGATCTTATAGAGATTACTAGATTGTTAAGGATATAGAAAAAAATTTAACAATGTTAACTTTAATTAAACTGTGGCAGTACAACAAGGGGACAAAGGTTCAAGCTCGCTGAAACTAGGACTGTTATTACTGTAGTAAACTCTCACACAAAGATTAATCAATGCATGGAATAGACTTCAAAATAGAGTAAAGAAAGGTAGACTTGCATTGATATAGTGCCTTCCCAGAGCACTTTACAGCCAATGAAGTACTTTTGAAGTGGAGGTAAAATCCCTGGCATCATTTAAGAAACAACTGGATGCTACGATGTGGTGATATTAGGATCTCTCTGCTTGGATGAACTAAGATGCCCCAAATGGCCATCATCATCTATAATTATCTTGTGATCAGACCACCCTTTAGAACAGGGGTTCTCAACCTTTTTGCTTCCGAGGCCCCCCTTTCGTGTTATAAAAATTCCATGTAGCCCCTGTAATACAACACAAGTATTTTATCTGTATAAAAATTAGTTATACAATTAAAGATATATATTTTATTATTTTTGTTTTACTTACTTAATGTGAAACTTGTTGTTGGTGTTGAGCAACAATTCTGTCAAAACATGGAGGCACAAGCACAGTGCTCACTACAGGCTCGTTTTGTGTACACTCGGTTGGACTGTACTAAAATTCCAGGTCCACATCCTCCATTTCGGAAACAGAACTTCCCTTTTATTTCAATACCAAACCCCAACACGGAGGTGAAAGCTAGTGACTTGAATTAATAGCACCAGTGATGGTGGAGGCGGATGGCACGAGAGAAATTGAGAAATAAACAGGGTCGTGAGCGACTTTACCCACTCTCATCACTATAAATCCTTTAGTGACAAAGACAGCCCCCGTCTTTCCTCCTCCGCAAGGACCGCAACGCTCTCACAGGTAGCTGGCGGTAGGGCAGCAGGCGCATGGGAACACCACCACCCCCAAGTTCCCCTCCAAGTCACACACCATCCTGCCTTAGAAGTATATCGCCGATCCTTCATCGTCGCTGGGTCAAAATCCTGGAACTCCTGACCTAACAGCACTGTGGGGGTACCTTCACCACACGGCCTGCAGCGATTCAAGAAGGCAGCTCACCACCACCTTCTCAAGGGCAATTATGGATGGGCAATAAATGCTGGCCTTGCCAGCGACGCCCACATCCCATAAATGAATTTTTTAAAAGCTCAAAAAGGACATGAGCGCCCAGACTAGGCCTATCTATCTGTCAGAGAAGCACATGGCCAGGAATATAAAGCTCAGAGTCTGAGGTACGAGGAAAATCGTGATAACGCCTTCAGCTATTTTATAAACTCAGATTGAAGGAGTGTCACACTCGATCCCGATTATTACGGCCCTGCCACAGGCCTAGAGACTGGAAAGTCTCTTTCTCTCTACCCCCTTTTTCACTCCTCCAAGGCCACTTCATACGCGCGCACTCTCTCCACTGACAGCGCCCCCTCCCAGTCTCAAACACCAGTTTAAAAACAGGAAAAAAAAAGTCTCATTTCAAATGCTTCCAACCGACACAGGGCAGCTCTACACGAGGGGAAAGAAAAGGGTCGAAAGAAAGGCTCATGCTACCTCGGCCCATGCAAAGCTGGACTAACTTGCGGATTTCCCAGCCCCCAACTCAGGTTTTACTCCTCTGGAAGAGAAGTTATAACTCCCACTATTTTATTTAATAGTTAAAAGCAGCGATTGGTTTATGAACTTGGAAGCGAATAGGGCTGGATCAAAAAAAAAAGCTTACTCAGATAAGTTTTGGCGGACCACTTGAAATCGTGCACCCCCAGTTGCGAACCCCTGCTTTAGAACACTTGGTTTGTGGTCTTGATTGAATCTCCGTCTCAATCAACAGATGAAGCTTCGATCAAAGGAACTCTTGGTAAGGAGCTACTTGGTTTACTTCAGGTCTTATTCTGCAATATCATATGTACTTAAATCTATGCACGAGGTGTTTTACATATACACACATGCCTCAGTAATTATTTATTGAGAGGTTCTGAGGTCGTGAAAGGTGCTATATAAATGCAAGTCTTTCTGTATAGAAAGATGTTACTCTTTGGAATTTGTACAAAAAGTATTATAGATTGCTGAAAGAGGCTTTGACAAACTGAATACAAAATATAATTCAGTGTTTTCATTCATGTGCCCAGTTAGTCAGAATCAAACCCATTTCCTTGATGTAGGTCTCTAGACTTATTCACTTTTTAATTTCTTTACTACTAAATTTTCTACTTGATCAAACCATCCTACATTCTCAACTTTTTCCAATCAATCTATTCATTCTGCCCTAAATTATTTTTCACAGACTACCACTGCATCTCATTTTACCAAACTAGACCAAAACAGAGTGAAACTACTGGAGAAAAGACACATCCTAAAACGTGCACTTCCTAAATCAATAGATATTTGTTGGCAAGGGCATCAAGGGATATGGAGCAAAGGCAGGTAAAATGGAGTTGAGGTACAGATCAACCATGACCTGACTGAATGGAGGAACAAGCTTGAGGGGCTGAATGGCTTACTCCTGCTCCTAAAGCCAACTCCAACAGATAATCTAAAGTTAAATATTGCAAAATGTTATTGTTTTCAGTGTTATTCTAACTGTAACCATAAATAATGCACAAAGACATAGGATTTGCTAAATAGTACTCAATTCAATAAACCATAATCTGATTGTGACATCATAATGTACTAAGCAGCAATGTTGTATATCTTGTCAAATATTAGAATAACTTCTATATCTGCCAAGCCAGCAAATATTAAAGACCAACAATCATTTAAGCTAACTTCTACCATATTAAAACAGATCCACAAGAGGTGGTTAACAGTAGAAAGTGCTGTATTACAGTTTCCAACATCCTCAATCACAAAACAGCCTAATAAAGCTAAAAAGGAGAGTTTACATTTAAGAAAATGCATACAAAATGTATGGAAAGGATATGACAGAGGGTGAAAGGAGAATCTGCAAACATTCTAGGGTATATGTATTTTGCATATATTGCAAGCTAGGAGTGCAGATGAAATGGGTTTGCTTCCCATATTGCGAGGAAGCACGAAAGATAAATTTGGATGTAAACTAAAGTCATCCGCAGGTTAATGGCGTGTATTTCCTTCCAACTAACTGAATAGCAGTATTAACAGAAATTGTGAAGCACGTTGCTCACTTCCTCAGCCACAGAATGTGTGTAACCTGTTGAGCAAGATATACAGGGTGAAAAAGGGGAATAGATTTCATAAGGTTATTGTAAAAAAAACTATATATACACCATTCATTTCACATAAATGTTTTATTCCAATTTGAGTATTGGTCACCGCCAGTGCACTTTGAGTCACTGACCAATGACCGTGTGCTGAAAGAATGAAACAAAACACACATTAGGCCCATTACACCCAATCCTTCCACGGATCACCTATTTGCTCGCTGGTAGACTCGACTGTTCCCAAGTATTTAGTAAAACCCAAGATTCAGATTAGCTAAGGACTGATATTCGTATATCTTACAATTTATAGTAAAAAAGTACAGAAAAACACGCATCTTCTGCAGACGGATCTAGGAAGATACGAAATAGAAAATCAAAATACATCTAAAGCGAGGAAGAGGGATTGCGCTATTTCAGAAGCTTGCTGTATATTTCCAGCAACGTCCGCTTTCATTTCACACTTTCACCATTACCAACAATATCTTTTCTTTTTATATCTGCAATGATGTGACGAGGGAAGGTTCGGGGGTCTGCGGTGCTACTGCGACATTAACTCCAAGTGGCACAAGCCGCAGCCTAGGCCGGACACTCGCTGACTGTAAAAGCCGCAGCTTTACCTGGGCCGTTAGGCCTTGTTCCTCGTCATCCTGGCCGCTCAGAACTCGCCGCAGTTTCTCCATTGATCTTTAACCAGAGAGAAAAACACCCGAAAATGAAACTGGCGACAAGCCCAGCACCAACGCGGAAACACGGGCACCACTGCTATTACCGTCCCCGTACTGCTGTGTTCCTCGTCCAAACCCCGGACGGCATAGTATGTGACACAGGAGAGGGAGCATGACCTCGTTGCCAGGCAGTGTTACCATGGAAACCAGAGACCAGATGATAATTGCTTAATGGAAAACAGCACAGGGAGGGTGAAAGGGAGAACTTCATTTTGAAGCTTTACAGTAAAAGGTCTCGGTTAAACAATGTGTGACAGGGTTCCATGGGAAAGTGGCAAGTTGGATCCAAAATTGGCTCAATGGCAGGAAACAAAGGGGAATGGTTGACAGGTATTTTTGTGACTGGAAGGCTGTTTCCAGTGGGGTTCTGTTGGGCTCAGTACTAGGCCCCTTGCTTTTGGTGGTATATATCAATGATTTAGACTTCAATGTAGGGGGAATGCTTAAGAAGTTTGCAGATGATACAAAAATTGGCCGTGTGGTTGATAGTGAGGAAGAAAGCTGTAGACTGCAGGAAGATATCAATGGACTGGTCAGGTGGGCAGAAAAGTGGCAAATTGAATTCAATCTGGAGAACTGTGAGGCAATGCATATGGGGAGGGCTAACAAGGCAAGGAAATACACAATAAATGGTAGGATACTGAGAAGTGTAGAGGAACAGAGGGACCTTGGAGTGCATATCCACAGATCCCTGAAGGTAGCAGGACAGGTAGATAAGGTGGTTAAGAAGGCATACAGGATACTTTCCTTTATTAGCCGAGGCATAGAATATAAGAGTAGGGAAGTTATGCTTGAACACTAGTTAGGCCACAGCTGGAGTACTGCTCTCTTAGGCAATCCCTCGGAACGGAGGATGACTTGCTTCCACATTAAAAATGGGTTCGTAGGTGACTGATGAGTCCAATGCGGGACCTACAGTCTCTGTCACAGGTGGGGCAGACGGCGGGTGGGTGGGGTGCTTGGGTTGATGTGCGCTCCTTGCGCTTGTCTTCCGCTTGCTCCCGGCGAAGAGACTCGAGGTGTTCGGCGCCTTCCCAGATGCTTCTCCTCCACTTTGTGCGGTCTTGGGCCAGGGATTCCCAGGTGTCGGTGGGGATGTTACACTTTTTCAAGGAGGCT
Source organism: Somniosus microcephalus (assembly GCF_052327205.1). Classification (NCBI taxonomy): domain Eukaryota; kingdom Metazoa; phylum Chordata; class Chondrichthyes; order Squaliformes; family Somniosidae; genus Somniosus; species Somniosus microcephalus. The sequence goes on from NC_140989.1 coordinate 108,484,699, forward strand.
TTGAGGGTGTCCTTGAAGCATTTCCTCTGCCCACCTGGGGCTCTCTTACCGTGCCGGAGCTCTGAGTAGAGCGCTTGTTTTGGGAGTCTCGTATCGGGCATGCAGACAATGTGACCCGTCCATCGGAGCTGATTGAGCGTGGTCAAAGCTTCGATGCTGGGGATGTTGGCCTGAGCAAGAACACTGACGTTGGTGCGCCTATCCTGCCAATGGATTTGCAGGATCTTGCGGAGGCAGCATTGGTGGTACCTCTCCAGTGCTTTGAGGTGCCTGCTGTACATGGTCCATGTCTCTGAGGCATACAGCACGGGGGCTATCACTACTGCTCTGTAGACCATGAGCTTAGTGCCGGGTTTGAGGTCCTGGTCTTCAAACACTCTCTTCCTCAGGCGACTGAAGGCTGCACTGGCACACTGAAGGCGGTATTGGACTTCGTTGTCGACGTCTGCCCTTGTTGACAGTAGGCTCCTGAGGTATGGAAAGTGGTCCATGTTGTCCAAGGCCTTGTTGTGGATTTTGATAATTGGGGGGCAGTACTGTGTGGCGGGGGCAGGTTGGTAGAGGACCTTTGTCTTACGGATGTTTAGTGTATGGCCCATGCTCTCGTACGTTTCGGTGAAGGTGTTGACGATGGTTTGGAGTTCGACCTCCGAGTGAGCGCAGACGCAAGCATTGTCTGCATACTGTAATACAGTATACAGTTCTGGTCACCACATTACAGGAAAGATGTGATTGCACTAGAGCGGGTACAGAGGAGATTTACGAGGGTGTTGCCAGGACTGGAAAATTTTGGCTATGAGGAAAAGTTGGATAGGCTGGGGGTATTTTCTTTGGAACAGAGGAGGCTGAAGGGAGATTTAATTGAGGTGTATAAAATTATGAGGGGCCTAGATAGCGTGGATAGGAAGGATCTATTTCCCTTAGCAGAGAGGTCAATAACCAGGGAGCATAGATTTAAAGTAACTGGTAGAAGGATTAGATGGGAGTTGAGGAGAACTTTTTTTGCCCAGAGGGTGGTGGGGGTCTGGAACTCACTGCCTGAAAGGGTGGTAGAGGCAGAAACCCTCATTGCATTTAACAAGTACTTGGATATGCACTTGAAGTGCTGTAACCTACAATGCTATGGACCAAGAGCTGAAAAGTGGAATTAGGTTGGATAGCTCTTTTTCAGCCGGCACAGACACAATCGGCTGAATGGTCTTCTGTGCCGTAAATTTCTATAATTTTATGAATGGATTTTGCAGTTGGGGTGAAGGAACGGTGCTCACCGTTCACCTCACTGGTAACTGTGCACAGGTTTTTGCAGGTTTTAGAGCGCAGACTAATCCAGTGTCTGTTCCAGCACAGCGCCCTCTACAGGGGATCTGTGGCATCTGTGAGCAAGCCATGAACAGTGAGGCTCTTCAACCAATCAGATTGAAGAATCCTCACTGAGTCAGGCATAGAGTATAAAGCAGGAAATGTAAATTAGATTTAAATGATGTACAGAAAGCAGACTAAAGATTGGGAAATACAGATGGAATTAAGGAAGAGAAATAAAAGAAACAGACAGAAAAAAAATTATTAAAATTTTTATTAAAAAATCACACTAATTTTCTTCTGAGGCAATGAGACTCCACACTTGTCAAATTAAATTTTCAGGGCCAGAGAGGTTGTTCAGCAGTAATTATCACTTATCACGTCGTTTCGTTAAAAGTTCACTTACTCCTGAATGCACCAGCCCCAGCCTTTTCAGTTTTTTTGTGCGGAACTAGTCGGCAAGTACCCCAAGTTCATGCCGTTGCGTTCATTTCAATGCTGAGTCTATCGGCGAGGACCGTAACAGCACACCCTATGGAGGAGCGGGGTATCTCTGACAGCAACTTCTGAATTTGCGTTTTTAATTGCGTATGTGTGGACGCCAGAAGTTGCTATCTGATTTACCCTGTTATAACGGTGAATGCTGTTAGCCTCACCCTTATTGTTGCCGCAAAATCCGGCCCATAATTGGACTGAAATTCAACTGGCATTGCACTGCCGAGCTGGCATTTCGCCCACTGATCCTCTCCAGAAGTGACCGGGCAGTAAATTGCATTCATTTAAACCTCCATTGGGAATAATCTGTATAACATGAAAGTGGTGGAGGGGATGTAAATTTCAATTCCCTAAAAGAAAACAATAAAGGTGACACTGGTTGGATTGCCCCAGTGTCACCAACAGAAAGACAGCTGCACAGGTGCCCCATCTTAAGGAGGCGTCCCTAGCAATGTTTCCTTTTCTCCAGGGGTCCCGCGCAGCCGGCTCGCCAGCTTTTAAATAGAAAAACTGCACATTTGCTTTATTTTGAATGGGCCACGCAGCCTGTTAATCAGGCCGCGCGGCCCCTTAAAAAATTACAGGAAACATTGGCCACTAGTATGATAATTTGAACAGAAACTTTAATTAACTAAAATAAACTTATAATTCTAAATCATAACATTATTATTATTTATGTCTATTAGACACTCTATACTCAGAATCCCCGAGCGCAGCACTGGGCACCATCCAGGCATAGACAAAACCATGGAAGAGAGGCAGGCAACCAGAGCACCCTCCCTGTGGGTCGCTCTCATATTGGAACTGTGAATTGCTGTTTTAACAGGCCCAGGAGGAGACCCTCTGATCTGCTCGGCTCCCTCCCCACCAGGTACCCAAAGATTAAAGTGTGTGGCTAAAATTCAACCACAACGTTAACTATCAGCAAAGTGTGAAATTTGTTTACTAGTGTAATGCCTTTCAAATCAAAGTCCTTAAAGCCAGCAATGAACTCAGGTCTCAGCAGTGGCTCAGTGGTAGCTCTCTTGCATCTGAATCCGAAGGTTGTGGGTTCAAGTCCCACTCCATGAGACTTGAGTACATAATCTAGGCTGATGCTTGAGTGTACAACTGAGGGAGTGCTGCACTGTCAGGTGCCATCTTTCAGATGAGACGTTAAACTAAGGTCCTGCCTACTCTCTTGGGCGACTTAAAAGATCACATGTCACTACTCAAAGAAGAACAGGGAGTTCTCCTAGTATCCTGGCCAATATTTATCCCTCAACCAACACCTTAAAACAGATTACCTGGTCTTTACCACATTTCTGTTTATGGGACCTTGCTAAGTGCATATTGGCTCCCAAATTTCCTACATTTCAACAGTGACTACATGTCAAAAATACCTAACTTGTTGCGTGACAGCTACTGGCATGTAAAGACATTCAACTACAGGAGACCCAACCTTACAAGTTATATGCAATAACATTTGCAAATACGGGCAATGTGGTGTATGTGCCTTTAAGAGCCCCTGTGTACTGTAATGCCGGTAGTGGCCACTCGGGCTATATAAGCCTGTATAGTGTCTTGTATCTGTTAGTTCACCTCCAGACTTTGTCCAGTAAACACCTGTTAAACCAACTCCTGCATTCCGTGTCTCCATTAACACACGGATACAACAGTGGCGACGAATTGGAAACGGACTTACCTGCAATTCGGCAGCACCTCAAGGAGATCGATTCCTCAGACGAACGTCGAAGAGAAAAAAAAAAACTTTGGTTTCACCAGCTAGCCGGGCTGGTGGCAGGTACTGCAATAATCCTTCCTGGGCGGCGGGCTGGGGCTCGATCGGCTGGCTCTGCAGCGGGGCCGAGCAGCGAAGGCGCAGGCAAACAGAGACGAAGGGTGGAGCACTCGGGAGACGGCCAGCTCTGCAAAGCAGGTCGGCGTTCGGACCAAGCAAAGGGAGGGAAAAGTCCCAGAGAGTCCGGCGGGAACGAGTCTCCGACTATTAAAAATATCTGTATAAATAAAAACCGCGGAGAACAGTGTTGTCAGCAGCAACAGTGGCGGGAAAGCGTGGGAGGCGCCATTTTTTTTTCTCGGCAAGGAAGAAAGGAAAGCGCGGGAGGCGCCATTTTTTTTCCAGGATGCCTAAGACTGGCAATATTACTGCTTTTGATAATGATGTAGAGGATTGGACCACATATGTGGAAAGAGTGGAGGTATATTGCACAGCGAGTGAAATAGAGGATGATAAAAAGGCATCGATACTTCTAAATCTAATGGGCGCAAAGACATACGGGCTGTTACGAAATTTAATCACTCCAGCCAAACCGATGGACAAGAATTTTAAGGAAATTGTTGATACCCTACAGGAGCACTTAAACCCAACACCGCTGCTGATAGCAGAACGATTCAAATTCTTCAGGAGGAATCAGCACAAGAATGAAAATAACGCTGATTACCTCACCGAATTAAGGAAGCTATCAAAACACTGCCAATTCGGAGCAGGACTAGCAGATTCTCTTCAAGACAAATTCGTCTGCGGTCTCCTAAGTGAAGGAACACAGAAAAGGCTACTTTCTGAGAAAGATTTAACACTGGACAAGGCTTTCAGTATCGCTGTATCATACGAAGCAGCAGCGAGAGGAGCTGCAGAGGTACAGCAAAAGCCACAGGACTTTGACACCCATGAAATGACACAGGGTTTCGAGAGATGTTATCGCTGCAGCAGATCCACCCATGACCAGAGGGACTGCTGGTTCAAGGACAAAGCATGCAGGCAATGCGGAAAGATGGGACACATTGCACGTGTATGCCGATCTGGAAACAAAAAATCCACTGACAGAAAAAAAAATCAATAAAGAAAAGTACAGAAAGGTACAAATGATGACGGACAGTAGCTCCGAAGACCAGAAGAGCGATAGCGACTCCGGAAACAAGAGACTAAGCTGTCTCAAATTACATAATGTAATTGCCAAAGAAGATTACCAGACCATTTGGGTTACCCTCACGATAGCGGGGTCCCCAGTTAAAATGGAGCTAGATACAGGATCAGCTCTGACTGTCATAAGTCGACAGGATTACGAGCGGCTATTTCCGCATATACCCTTGAAAGACACATCTATTATCTTGAAAACATATACGGGGCAGAAAGTATACCCCAGAGGCAAAATAAGGGTGCCTGTTGTATACAACGGCAAGGAAATACAGAAGTTGTATTTGTAGTGTATGTGCCTTTAAGAGCCCCATGTGTACTGTAATGCCGGTAATGGCCACTCGGGCTATATAAGCCTGTATATTGTGTTGTATCAGTTAGTTCCCCTCCAGACTTTGTTTAGTAAACACCTGTGAAACCAACTCCTGTCTTCAGTGTCTCTATCAACACACGAACACAACAGTGGCGACGAATTGGAAACGGACTTACCTGCAATTCGGCAGCACCTCAAGGACATCGATTCCTCTGGCGTCCAAAGTTGAAGAAAAATCAAGAAAAAGAAAAAGCTGTGGTTTCACCAGCTAGCCAAGCTGGTGGCAGGTACTGCAATAATCCTTCCTGGGCATCGGGCTGGGGCTCCAGCGGCTGGCTCTGCAGCTAGGCCAAGCAGCGAAAGCGGAGGCAAGCAGTAACAGATGGGGAGGGAGCACTCGGGAGACGGCCGGCGCTGCAAGCAGGTCGGCGTTCAGACCTAGAGAGTCCAGCGGGAACGAGTCTCCAACTGTAAATAAATAAATTAAAAGAACGGAAACCGCGGGAAACAGCGTTGTCATTGGCAGCAGCGGCGGGGAAGCGCGGGAAGCGCCATATCTGTTCTGCAGAAAAGAAAGAAAAGCGCGGGAAGCGCCATTTTTTTTCTAGGATGCCTAAGTCTGGCAATATTGATTCTTTTGATAACGAGATAGAGGATTGGACCACATATGTGGAAAGAGTGGAGGTATATTGCACTGCAAATGGAATAGAAGATGAAAAAAAAGCTTCAGTACTGCTAAATCTAATGGGCGCAAAGACATACGGGCTGTTACGAAATTTAATCACTCCAGCCAAACCAAAGGACAAGAATTTTAAAGAAATTGTTGATACCCTACAGGAGCACTTAAACCCAACACCGCTGCTGATAGCGGAACGATTCAAATTCTTCAAGAGAAATCAACACAAGAATGAAAGTAATGCTGATTACCTCACCGAATTAAGAAAGATATCAAAACACTGCCAATTCGGGGCAGGACTAGCAGATTATCTTCGAGACAAATTCGTCTGCGGTCTCCTAAGTGAAGGAACACAGAAAAGGCTGCTTTCTGAAAAAGATTTAACACTGGACAAGGCTTTCAGTGTGGCTGTATCATACGAAGCAGCCGCAAGAGGAGCTGCAGAGATACAATAAAAGACACAGGACTTCGGCACCCATGAAATGACACAGGGTTCCGAGAGATGTTATCGCTGCGGCAGATCCACCCATGACCAGGGGGACTGCTGGTTCAAGGACAAAGCATGCAGGCAATGCGGAAAGATTGGACACATTGCACAGGTATGCCGATCTGGACAAAAAAAATCCACGGACAGGAAAAAAAAATTTATAAAGAAAAGTACAGAAAGGTACAAATGATGACGGACAGTAGCTCCGCAGACCAGAAGAGCGATAGCGACTCCGAAAACAAGAGACTAAGCTGTCTCAAATTACATAATGTAATTGCCAAAGATGATTACCAGACCATTTGGGTTACCCTCACGATAGCAGGGTCCCCAGTTAAAATGGAGCTAGATACAGGATCAGCTCTGACTGTCATAAATCGATGGGATTACGAGCGGCTATTTCCGCATATACCTTTAAAAGACACATCCATTATCTTGAAAACATATACGGGGCAGAAAGTATACCCCAAAGGAAAAATAAGGGTGCCTGTTGTATACAACGGCAAGGAAATACAGAAGTTGTATTTATACATTCTACAAGATGGTGGTCCACCGCTGTTGGGACGTGAATGGATCAGGAAAATACGTTTAGACTGGCACTCCATTCAGGCACTGACGGTGACCAGTAAGAAAAAAAACGATGATGACGTCATACCTGAATGATTAAAAGACATCTTGGCCAACGCCAAAGAAGTGTTTCAAGAGAAACTAGGAACCTTGAAAGGCATCACTGCCTCAATTAAAGTGGAAGATGCAGCAATTCCCAAGTTTTTTAAGGCAAGACCGGTGCCATACGCAATTCGTCCAGCAGTCGAGGCAGAGCTGGAGAATTTGGAAAAGGCAGGCGTATTATCCAAAATAGATTGGAGCGAGTGGGCAACACCCATCATCCCAGTCATGAAGAAAGCATTGAATAATGATAAATCTGAAGAACAGAGAAAAATTTGCATCTGTGGAGACTTCAAGGTGACTGTAAACCCGGTCCTTCACACGGTACAGTATCCTCTTCCGAGGATAGAAGATATTTTCGCCTCACTATCCGGAGGGAAACATTTCACCAAAATTGACTTGGCACAGGCATATCTACAGATGGAGGTTGAAGAGGTCTCTAAAAAATATCTCACGATAAATACACACAAAGGTCTGTACCAGTACAATCGACTGGTTTTCGGAGTAGCATCCGCTCCAGCTATCTGGCAAAGAGCTATGGAGCAAGTCCTCCAAGGGATTCCGGGGACTCAATGCTACCTAGACGACATCCTTGTAACAGGGGAAAATGACAACGAGCACCTTGCCAATTTGGAGCGGGTGCTCACTAGGCTGAGAGAACGGGGCCTACGAGCAAATCGCCCCAAGGGCGAATTTTTCCAAAATCAAATATCATATTGTGGCCACATAATTAATAAGGAAGGGTTGCATAAGTCACCTGAAAAAATTGAAGCGGTCATAAAAGCCCCAGCACCTGAAAATGTTTCACAATTAAGGTCGTTCCTGGGATTAATAAATTACTATCATAAATTTTTACCAAACTTATCAACTCTTCTACACCCTCTTAATGAACTGCTACAAACAGGAGTAATTTGGAAATGGAGCGAAGACTGTAAACGTGCCTTCCATAAATGCAAAGACTTAATCACGTCCAAAGAAGTTTTGGCTCATTACAACCCATCACTGCCAATCAGACTGGCGTGCGATGCATCCCCTTACGGCATAGGAGCAGTATTATCGCATAAATTCCCTGATGGCTCAGAGCGGCCGATAGCTTTTGCATCACGCTCATTGAACTCAGCTGAGCGTAACTATGCCCAAATCGACAGGGAAGCACTCAGCCTGGTATGGGGAGTGAAGAAATTCAACCATTACCTACACGGACAAAAATTTACCTTGTTGACTGACCATCAACCCCTCATCTCCATATTCAACCCTAAAAAGGGTGTTCCCATTATGACAGCGCAAAGGCTACAGAGGTGGTCCCTTTTTCTAGGGGCACACCAATACAACATAGAATACAAAGGATCAAAACAGCATGGGAATGCTGACGGGTTATCGCGCCTTCCGTTGCCAACGGTAGAAGAAGCACCTACCGTAGATTCAGTAGAGATTTTCCACTCTACCATAGTCGAATGTCTACCAGTAACAAATTCTGCCATTGAAAGGGAAACTAGAAATGACCCGACTCTCTCACGAGTCTACGATTTAACAGTGAAGGGATGGCCAGCACATGGCGAACCACTGTTGCCAGCATTCTCGCAAAGAAGAGAACAGCTGTCAGTGTGCCGAGGAACCTTGATGTGTGGATCCAGAGTGGTGATTCCACCCAAACTCCAGGATAAAGTTCTAAAGGAGCGTCACGAGGGGCATCTGGGTGGAGTGAAAATGAAGAACCTAGCCAGGGCGTTTGTATGGTGGCCAGGTATCGATGGAGACATCGAAGAAATGACCAAGAGCTGCCTAGGATGCCAGAAGGTCCAAAACGCTCCACCACAAGCCCCTCTACATCCATGGGAGTGGCCCTCATCTCCCTGGAAAAGGGTACACATCGACTTTGCTGGTCCATTTATGGACTCAATGTTCTTAATCACGGTTGATGCACACTCCAAGTGGCCGGAGGTAATAAAGATGTCCTCCACCACCACGGAAAAAACCATCACAGTATTAAGGACCATATTTGCCAGGAATGGGCTGCCGGAACAGATCTGTTCTGACAATGGACCGCAATTTGTGTCTGAAGAGTTCAGGAAGTTCTTAAAAAACAATGGGGTTAAGCACTACATGTCCGTCCCATACCATCCCGCCACCAATGGATTGGCTGAAAGGTTTGTCCAGACCTTCAAGAAGGCCATAAAGGCCATGGGTAATGAAGACATAAAACTTCAGCACAAGGTGGATAACTTCTTGTTCGCATACAGGAATGCAACACATATGGTTACAAACCAAACTCCCGCCATGATGTTCTTCAATGGAAGCCTAAGATGCCGGCTGGATTTGATCAAGCCAAACATCAGAAGGGACGTGGAGAACCGGCAATTTCAAGGCATGAATGAAAGGCCAACTAGAACCTTCCAGATAGGTCAACAAGCTTTGGCCCGGGACTACCGTACCGAGAAATGGCAGCCTGGAACTATCTGCACATGACCAGGACCACTGATGTATACCGTGGACATCGGAGAAAGCATAATAAGGCGCCATGCTGACCAAATCATAGAGTCATCCGAAAAGGGACAACCTACACCACAACTCTATACGCCTAACGATGAAGTAGAGATACCCATATCTACCTCCGATCCAGCGATACTGGAACCCGATGAACCCGACACTGGCATTCAAGCCGAATCAGCCTTGCCAAAAGAACCTACTACACCACCAGAAACTACTACACCACCGAGGCGTTATCCGGACCGAGTCAGGAAGCCTCCAGAGAGACTGACTTATAATTAATTAACTACAGCAATGTATAGATTATTTTTCTTGTAACATGTAATTAATGATTACTTAAAATATTATGTACTGGTTGGCTAAAAGGGGAGGAATTGCAGTGTATGTGCCTTTAAGAGCCCCATGTGTACTGTAATGCCGGTAATGGCCACTCGGGCTATATAAGCCTGTATATTGTGTTGTATCAGTTAGTTCCCCTCCAGACTTTGTTTAGTAAACACCTGTGAAACCAACTCCTGTCTTCAGTGTCTCCATCAACACACGGACACAACAGTATTTATATGTTCTGCAAAATGGTGGTCCACCGCTGTTGGGACGTGAATGGATCAGAAAGATACGTTTAGACTGGCACTCCATTCAGGCACTGACGGTGACCAATAAGAAAAAAAATGATGATGACATCATACCTGAATGATTAAAAGACATCTTGGCCAACGCCAAAGAAGTGTTCCAACAGGAACTAGGAACCTTGAAAGGCGTCACCGCCTCAATAAAGGTGGAAGATGCGGCAATTCCCAAGTTTTTTAAGGCAAGGCCGGTGCCATACGCAATTCGTCCAGCAGTCGAGGCAGAGCTGGAGAATTTGGAAAAGACAGGCGTGTTATCCAAGATAGATTGGAGCGAGTGGGCAACACCCATCGTCCCGGTCATCATGAAAACGTTGAATAATGATAAACCTGAAGAACAGAGAAAAATTCGCATCTGTGGGGACTTCAAGGTGACTGTAAACCCAGTCCTTCAGATGGTACAGTATCCTCTTCCGAGGATAGAAGATATTTTTGCCTCACTATCCGGAGGGAAACGTTTCACAAAAATTGACTTGGCACAGGCATATCTACAGATGGAGGTTGAGGAGGCCTCTAAAAAGTATCTCACAATAAACACACACAAAGGCCTGTATCAGTACAATCGACTGGTTTTCGGAGTAGCATCAGCTCCAGCTACCTGGCAAAGAGCTATGGAACAAGTCCTGGAAGGGATTCCTGGGACTCAATGCTACCTAGATGACATCCTTGTAACAGGAGAAAATGACAACGAACACCTTGCCAATTTGGAGAAGGTGCTCACTAGGCTGAGAGAACGGGGCCTACGAGCAAACCGCCCCAAGTGCGAATTTTTCCAGAAACAAATATCATATTGTGGCCACATAATTAACGAAGAAGGGTTCTGTTGTGTATGTAATAGGTATGTTACTTTAAACCTATGGCCAGGGCAGCACTACTTTGTAGGGCGTAGTGATACCGTAGTACCACTCCTGGCCATAGGGGTATAAATAGTCCTGTGGGTATTGATCTCCCCTCAGTTCCCACCTGTTGGTATTAAGTAAAGACCTACGTTGAATCTTCCAAGCTGTCTCTTCATTATTGGATTAAATATAGACACATATTTTACACTGGCGACAAGTAAGGTTCGAACTCACCAGTACACGGTGCAACAAAGGAACGGCAGCAGTACGGCGAGAGAAGGAGAGAGGCTTCTTACCAGCCTGCCTGCAGAGTCCAGCGTCGACCGAAGGAGGCCGCCCAGCACTCCGGGTTCGGGAGGAGCGGCAGCAACGGAGTGAGAGAGAGAGGTTTCCAGCGGAGGCTGCAGCAGCTGAGAGAAGAGGCTGAACGGGCGCTCCAGCCACGGGGCAAAAGTCCACCTAGGGCCAGGTAAACTGAAATCCTTCCCGGGGAACGGGAGCTGCAAGGGCCAGAACGGGCAGGCGATCTGGGGAACAAACGGAGCCACGAGGACTAGCAAGCCACGAGAGGGGAAGGTCTTTGTTAATAGCGGCGGTGGCAATAACGGGAGCTGCAAGGGCCAAAAATAACGAAGCTGGAGAGAGGTCGTTAGCAGCAGCAGGAGAAAAGGCGGGAAAAACGCCATCTAGTGGACAAAGGGGAAAAGTTTTTTTTTCTCTTCAGTTTAAAATAAAAAAAACAAAAACGCCATCTAGTGGAGAAAGGCGGGAAAAGCTCTTCAGCAGTTTAAAATGTCTAAAGAAGGCTGGTTGTCAGAATTTGTTGAGGACACAGAAGAGTGGGATGCCTATGTCGAAAGGCATGAACTTTATTGCATAGTACATGATGTAAGAAAAAGGAGTCTCACACATCAAGTAACTTTAAAGTAAGCTTTAAGCAACTTATAAACACACTATATACAAGAGAGGTCTTCACCATGCCCCTGGTAGAAGCCTCTTACAATACTGAATAGTTCAGTATTTATACCAGTCCAACAGGAAGTGACATATGACAGGAAGTGATGTATGTACCAAGTTCATAGTTCACAGTTCACAGGAAGTGATGACATAACTTCCCGGAAGTTATTATTATCACATTCTTCCCTCCTGCAGGATTAGAAGGCTGTGGTCTTCCTTTTGTTCCGCAGCCGCCGAACGAGGAAGAGTCGCACCCGTTTGGGTTCCCGTCATAGAGGGTCGCTGGTCCGCTTACATGCGGTTGGCCATTGGTCAGAGTCTGTGTGGCCTGGATTACCCTGTGCAGGGTCGGGGAGATCATGGCTTCGTCAACGAGCCCCAATAGGTTCAAAGTCGGTCTGCCTCTGTTCAGAGGGAGGTGCAGAGCTGGTCTGTGGCGGATCAGTACTTTCGTGCGCGGTACTGGGAGGGTCGCAACTTTGAGTACGGGGTTCTACCGGTACCAAGCTAGTTGGTGTCTGATCAGGATCCTGGAGAGGGGTACCCGATAGGTCCCAAGAGTTTCCTGGTGAAATGCCATCACCCGATGTCCCACTAGGTCCTGGTGGGCAGGGAGCCAGATCCCGTAATGATACGGTAGATTCTCGGCCGTCGGAATATCGTATGTTTGCATAGGTGGGGTTGGCATCGGTTAGTTCGACCTCGTCTATGAGAGGGTCATTTTTAGACGTCCGAACGTATCTTCGGAGTAATACAGGTCCAGGAGTAGTTAGCCATGACTGGAGTGATGTCCCATGAGATGAGCGACGCTGGAATCCAAAGAACCGCTCATGAGGTGTAGTATTTGTGGCTGTAGAAAGCAGGGACCGTATAAAGTGCAATACATCCGGAAGCACTGCTTCCCATTGCTGGTCTGGTAGGCCCCCAGATCTTAAAGCGAGACGTACGGAATTCCAGATGATACCGTTATACCTCTGTACCTGCCCATTTCCGATGGGATGGTATGGTGTTGTTTTGCTTGTAGCAATTCCCCGTTCTGAGAGGTAGTCCTTGAGTTCCCTTGACATAAAGGATGGACCCCGATCTGAGTGAATATAAGCCGGCATGCCACAGAGAGAAAATACCTGCTCAAGACAGCAGATTACTGTGGACGCCAGCATATTGGAGCAGGGGAAGGCAAACGGAAAACGTGAATATTCATCAATCATGGTGAGCAAATATGTGTTCCGAGTTGAAGAGGGCACTGGGCCCTTAAAATCGATGCTAAGTCATTGCATCGGTTGGGTTGCATGTATGAGTATACCATCTGAGGGGCGGAAGAACTGAGGTTTTAATTCTGCACAAAGCCGGCATTCTGAGCATATTTTCTTTACATCTCCAGTAGAAAAAGGGAGATTCCGTGATTGTATGAAATGTAGCATGCGCGTAACGCCAGGATGACACAATCCATTGTGGACATCCATGAGAGTAGAGGACGACATAGTGGAGCAGAATGCCCGTGTGAGGGTGTCCGGGGCCACATTCTCCTTGCCAGGCCGATAGTGAATGTTATAACCAAAAGAGGCCAGTTCCATCCTCCAAAGTTGTATTTTATTATTCTTAATTTTGGTTCGTTTTCGATTATCGAGCATGAAGGCGACTGATCGTTGGTCCGTGATTAATGTAAAGTGCTGGCGAGCTAGAAAATGGTTCCACTTCCGTACTGCCTCTATGATGGCTGTGGCTTCCTTCGCAACCGGAGGATAATGTAGCTCGGCACCTTGTAAGGTCCTGGACATAAATGCTACAGGACGACCTTCCTGATTCAGAGTAGCCGAGATCGCCACCTCCGAGGCATCACATTCGACTATGAAAGGGAGATTCTCATCGATGGAGTGAAGAGCCGCTTTCTCCAACTGTTTTTTGAGAAGGTTAAAGGCTGCAACAGCCGCTGTTCCCAATGGAAATGATCTAGCATGCAGCAAGGGTTGGATTTTGTCCGAAAAATGAGGAATCCATTTAGCGTAGTATGCAAACAGACCGAGAGCCCGACGTAAAGAAGTCGGATTCTTAGGTGACGGGAGCTCTTGGAGCGGGCGAAGTCTTTCTGGGTCTGGCTTAATGATACCATTGCCTACGCAGTAGCCAAGGATGTTGATGGTCGGTTGCGACTCAACAGATTTGGATTCATTCAAGGTTAGGTCACGGCGATGGAGGGCATCCCGAAATTTTTGGAGGTTGGCGTCGTGTTCCTGTTGATCGTGACCTGCAATAGTAATGTTATCAAGATAGGGAAAAGTGTCCCTTAGATTTTCCTGTTTAACCAGGCCATCCATTGCCCGTTGGAAGACAGCCACTCCATTAGTAACCCCGAATGGGAGGCGACGAAATTGGTACAGCCGTCCATTAGCCTCAAAGGCCGTGTACTGCTTATCTGAGACTTTCAAGGGTACCTGATGATAGGCACTTTTTAAGTCGTAAGTTGAGAACACTTTGTATTCGGCCAGTTTATTAACCATATCATCAATGCGTGGCAATGGGTAGGCATCCAAGTTGGTATATTGATTGATGGTTTGCGAATAATCAATGCATAGTCGTTGTTTGTGAGGTTTTAGAGGGTTCTTGACAATGACGACTTGAGCCCGCCAGGGCGATGAACATGGTTCGATGATATCCTCTGCTAGAAGTCGAGAGATTTCAGCCACAATAAAAGATTGGTCTTCCTGATTAAAGCGCCGCGATTTCGTTATTATTGGTTTGCATCGAGGCGGAATACTGGCAAATAATGAGGGTTCATCCAGTGAAGCTGCTGATAATGCACAAAACGGTAATTTAGACGGTATATTAGAAATAGTAAGACCAGGTTTGGATCCGCCGAACTCAATAGTGAGTTTCTTATGCTGTTTCTGGAAATCCAGCCCTAAGAGGAGATCACTACATAAGTCCTTGAGTACCGAAAGTCGGGTGGAGGGATACATGCGACCATTAAGCGTCATATCAACAATACAAAAGCCGGAGATTCTGGTATTAAGTGATGACTGAGCCATCGCAATTGCCTGGTCCGATGGGAAGACATGTAATTTCAACTTCGCAACAATCTGTTCTTTAATGAAACTATCAGTACTTCCTGAGTCAATTAAGGCATCTAAGGTATGCCCTTTAATTGAAACTTTTGTAGCTGCATGAGACAGGTTCTGTGGGCAAGCAGCTGTAATTGGTGTCGTTGCACAGAGAGTGGCTAAAACTCTCGGTGTGCTTCTTCGGGAGAGAGCTCGAGAGGAAGCTTGATAGGTCCTAGCTGGAGCATCTTGATAGGCCCTAATTGGGGCAGTTCGTTAGGCCTTAGCTGGATTGGCCCTCGTAGAGGCCCTTGATAGGCAAACTTTAGCAAAGTGTCCTTTTTTTTTGCAATAACTGCAGATTGCATTGCGAGCAGGGCAGGTTTTCCTAGGGTGAAAAGCATCTCCACAAAAGAAGCATTCCTTCCTAGATTGCCAAGAGGCTGCTAAAGTGGGGTCATCCTCCTCTTCCTCATCAGAATTATCAGAATTAGATTCCCCCATGATAGGGTTCACCCGAGACCGCTTGAATTGTTTGGTTGCAGTTACAGCAGCAGATCGAGATCTGGGCAGCTGATAGAGGTCTGCATTTCTCTTTGCCAAATCCAGAGAACAAGCTAGGTCAAAAGCTTTTTGTAGCTCAAGTGTTTTACTTTCTAGTAGACGCTGGCGTATAAATGGAGAGGCAATCCCGCAGATGAAAGCATCACGAATCATTTCTTCGCAGTACAGCTCAACTGAGGCTGCCTGAAAGTTACAATCTATGCTGAGCCTGCGAAGTTCTTGAAGGAATTTGTTAATCGATTCCCCTGGCCCTTGTCGGGCTGTGGCCAGTAGATGTCTAGCATAGACCTCATTTGGAGTCTTGGCATACAGTTTCTTAAGTGCCCGAATCACCTCATCGTAATTATCCCATTCATCAACATATTCAAACACTTTTGGGGTCACATAGTTGATAAGTATCCTCAGTCTAGTAGGAGCATCCGCTTTACATTCATCAAGAAAATTCTCAAAAGTACGGTACCAATGCTTCCATACCCTGCCAGCTGCTGGTGTGTTCGGGTCCAAGTCCAGACGAATAGGTCTAAGGATTCGCTCCATGATGGGTGGTTCCCTGGATCCTTAACTCCGAGTTTGTCCGAAGGTCTAGTATTTGTGAGTGTAAATACTAAGTTGCTTAAATTGATGTAAGAAAAAGGAGTCTCACACATCAAGTAACTTTAAAGTAAGCTTTAAGCAACTTATAAACACACTATATACACAAGAGAGGTCTTTACCATGCCTCTGGTAGAAGCCTCTTACAATACTGAATAGTTCAGTATTTATACCAGTCCAACAGGAAGTGACATATGACAGGAAGTGATGTATGTACCAAGTTCATAGTTCATAGTTCACAGTTCACAGGAAGTGATGACATAACTTCCCGGAAGTTATTATTATTATCACAGTACACAAGGTGAAAGATGACGAAAAGGCAGCAACCTTGTTAAATTTTATTGGGGCAAAAACATACGGTCTGCTGAGGAATCTTCTTACTCCAGAAAAGCCAGCAGACAAAACGTATGCCCAAATTGTTGATACGTTAAGGGAACATTTAAACCCTAAGACACCATTTATAGCGGAAAGGTACCGCTTCTACAGACGCGACCAAAGGAATGATGAGTCGCAGGCAGCCTATTTGGCTGAGCTCAGAAGGTTGTCCAAACATTGCCAGTTTGGAGCCTTTTTGGCGGACGCGATCAGAGACAGATTTGTCTGTGGCATGTTAAATGAGAGTACACGAAAACGGTTGCTAGCCAAGAAACAGCTCAGCCTAGATCAGGCGATTGAAATAGCATCGTACCATGAAGCAGCAGCACAGGGTGCTGCTCAAATGCGACAAAACACAACCTGCTATGACACCCATGAGGTGACATTTCACAAAGGTAAATGCTACCGTTGTGGCAAAACCACCCACGACCAAAGTAATTGTTGGTTTCGTGATAAAATATGCCGGCAGTGTGGGAAAAAGGGGCATATAGTGAAAGTTTGTCAGTCGGGTACGAAACCCAATAGTGGGGGCAGTCCGAGCAGTACCAAGGCAAGGACAAAAATACATAAGATGTCTGACAGTAGCTCAGACGAGTCACAGGAAGGCACAAAAGCAGAGCCTAAAGGTCTGGGATGTCTCAAGTTATATGGTGTAGACAAAACGGAGGAGCACAGCACAATGTGGGTTAAAATGAAGGTAGCAGGCGTCGAAGTTAATATGGAGCTGGACACGGGTTCAGCCCTATCAGTAATTAATGAACAAGATTATAACAGGCTGTTCAAACGCATTCCCTTAAAGGATACGGAAATTAAATTAAAAACATATACGGGACAAAAAGTTTACCCGAAGGGAAAAATGCAAGTAACAGCTAAATACAACGGCAGAAAAGTGCCAGGACTTTATTTATATGTCCTACCAAACGGTGGACCACCACTTTTGGGTAGGGAATGGATAAGAAAAATCCATTTCGACTGGAAGTCGATACACGAGTTAAAAGTAGAGACCACCAAGGATGATACAACCATTACAAGCAGGCTGTCGAAAATATTGGCAAAAATGCCAGAGGTGTTCCAACAAGGGCTGGGGACCTTAAAGGACATTAGAGCAAAAATAACTATTGCTCAAGACGCAAACCCCAAGTTTTGTAAGGCCAGACCGGTGCCTTACGCCATTCGGCCAGCTGTGGAAGCAGAACTGGATGCCTTAGAGAGTGCAGGTGTCCTTACAAAGATTGAGTGGAGTGAGTGGGCCACGCCCATCATCCCAGTTATAAAGAAATCTGCAAATAACACACCGGGGGAACCAAAGAAGGTTCGCATTTGCGGGGATTTTAAGATGACTATTAACCCAGTCCTGCACACGGTACAGTATCCGCTGCCGCGGATAGAGGACATATTCACATCATTAGCTGGGGGTAGACACTTTACGAAGATTGACCTTTGTCAAGCTTATTTACAGATGGAGGTGGAACAGGACTCGAAAAAGCTCCTAACGATTAATACACACAAGGGATTGTACCAGTACAATCGCCTGGTATTTGGTGTGGCGTCCGCCCCGGCAATATGGCAGAGGACCATGGAACAGGTCCTACAGGGCATTCCAGGAATGCAGTGCTACCTGGATGACATCCTGGTGACAGGACAAATGGATAACGACCACCTCGCTAACCTGGAGCGAGTACTTCTGCGGTTGCAACAATACGGACTCAGGGCGAACAAGCAGAAATGTGAGTTTTTCCAGGAACGTATCTCATACTGTGGTCACATTATAGATAAGGAAGGCCTGCATAAGTCCCCGGAAAAGATCGAGGCAGTAGTGAAGGCCCCGGCCCCTGAGAATGTATCTCAGTTACGATCATTCTTAGGCCTTATAAACTATTACCATAAGTTCCTCCCGAACTTATCGTCCATTTTACATCCACTAAATTCCTTGCTGCAAAAGGGAGTCTCCTGGAATTGGGATGAAGCGTGTGAGGCTGCTTTTAAAAAGGGTAAACAACTCATTACATCAAAGGAACTGCTCGCACACTTTGACCCAAAAATGCCAATGAGGTTGGCATGTGATGCCTCCCCGTACAGTATAGGGGCAGTGTTGTCACACAAATTTCCCAACGGGACGGAGAGGCCAATAGCATTTGCCTCAAGGTCGTTAACTACAGCCGAAAAAAACTATGCGCAAATCGACAGGGAGGCCCTCAGTCTGGTGTGGGGTGTAAAAAAAATTCCACTACTACCTGCATGGGCAACGTTTCACACTACTGACGGATCATCAACCGTTGGTGTCGATATTTAATCCAACAAAAGGGGTGCCCCTGATGACGGCCCAAAGGCTACAGAGATGGTCACTGTTCTTAGGAGCACACCAGTACCTTATCGAATATAAGGGTACCAAACAGCATGGCAATGTGGATGGCTTGTCGCGGCTACCCTTGCCTGCCGAGATCGAAGAGATAGTACAGGACCCCGTGGAAATATATCATACGGCTGTTATGGAACACTTGCCCATCACCAGCCAATGTATCGAGCGGGAAACACGGAACGACCCGACATTGGCAAGGGTTTACGAGTTAACCGTGAAAGGCTGGCCGGCGCAGGGTGACGCATCATTGCCGGCGTTTTCAGCAAGGAAGGACCAGTTGTCCGTCTGCCGGGGCACATTGATGTGCGGAGCCAGGGTGGTGGTCCCTCAAAAATTACAACATAAAGTGTTGCAGGACTTACACGAAGGTCGTCTGGGGGGTGTCAAAATGAAAAGCCTCGCCAGAGCCTACGTCTGGTGGCCCGGCATTGAGAGGGACATTGAGGAAGTAGCAAAAGCGTGCCAAGGGTGCCAGATGGTACAGAACGTACCACCACAAGCCCCGCTACATCTGTGGGAGTGGCCCTCAACGCCGTGGCAAAGGATCCACGTGGACTTCGCTGGCCCCTTCCTGGATGCGATGTTCCTTATTGTAGTGGACGCCCATTCAAAATGGCCGGAGGTCATAAAGATGTCATCAACGACAGCCGAAAAGACGGTCGCAGTCTTAAGGACCATTTTTGCCCGAAACGGGGTGCCCGAGCAAGTCTGTTCGGACAATGGGCCACAATCTGTGGCAGAAGAATTTCCAGCATTCCTAAAAAGGAATGGAGTGCGACATTATACGTCCGCACCATATCATCCGGCTACAAATGGGCTGGCAGAGCGCTTTGTACAGACTTTTAAAAAGGCCATCAAGGCGATGGGGGAGGAAAGGTTGCCACAACAACACAAGGTGGACAACTTCCTATTCGCATACCGTAATGCTGCACATACGGTGACCAACCAGGCCCCCGCCATCATGTTCTTTAATAGAAGGTTAAGGTCTCGCCTTGAATTGCTCAGACCAAACATTTGGAGAGATGTGGAAAACCGAGTATTTCGTAGGGCTCCTGACAGACAGACACGGAGCTTCGAGGTGGGGCAGCAAGTGTTGGCCCGTGATTATCGGAATGAAAAGTGGCGGTCTGGTACGATAAAGGCCCGCCAGGGACCCTTGATGTACACAGTGGAGACAGGGGAAGGCATAATCAGACGACATGCTGATCAACTTGTGGAGTCCAGAAACCCAACTGATTCACTACCTCAAACGTCTCAGCACATTGTTACAGCGGAATCACAGCCCAGCTCGTCGTTACAGAGGTCTCAGGATTGCGAGGAGTTCAGCACTCCAGTGATCTCCACGGCACAGGATGTGCCATCAGACACCGACGAGTCCAGCGATGAAGGGGT
Organism: Somniosus microcephalus; assembly: GCF_052327205.1. Taxonomy (NCBI): domain Eukaryota; kingdom Metazoa; phylum Chordata; class Chondrichthyes; order Squaliformes; family Somniosidae; genus Somniosus; species Somniosus microcephalus. The sequence goes on from NC_140989.1 coordinate 108,504,780, forward strand.
GACGGAAGTACCGCCGCCTACACCGAGACTGACTAGAGAAAGACGTTATCCTAGTCGAGATAGGAGGCCTCCTCAGAGACTGAATCTATAACATGTTTCTGTTTATATATATATATAAGTAGACAACTCTTGATGTAAATATGTTATGTATATTGTGTTACCAAATGTTATTAGCCCTAGTTATGGGGCAGCTATTGACTTAATTGCACGGGTACATTTTAATTAAAAGGGGAGGAATGTTGTGTATGTAATAGGTATGTTACTTTAAACCTATGGCCAGGGCAGCACTACTTTGTAGGGCGTAGTGATACCGTAGTACCACTCCTGGCCATAGGGGTATAAATAGTACTGTGGGTACTGATCTCGCCTCAGTTCCCGCCTGTTGGTATTAAGTAAAGACCTACGTTGAATCTTCCAAGCTGTCTCTTCATTATTGGATTAAGTATAGACACATATTTTACAGGTTCCATAAGTCACCTGAGAAAATTGAAGCGGTCATAAAAGCACCAGCACCTGAAAATGTCTCACAATTAAGGTCGTTCCTGGGATTGATAAATTACTATCATAAATTTTTACTGAACTTGTCAACTGTTCTGCACCCTCTTAACGAACTGCTACAAACGGGAGTAATTTGGGAATGGAGCGAGGACTGTAAACGTGCCTTCCGTAAATGTAAAGGCTTGATCACGTCCAAGGAAGTTTTGGCTCATTACAACCCATCACTGCCAATCAGACTGACGTGCGATGCATCCCCTTACGGCGTAGGAGCGGTATTATCGCATAGATTCCCTGATGGCTCAGAGCGGCCGATAGCTTTTGCATCACGCTCATTGAACTCAGCTGAGCGTAACTATGCCCAGATCGACAGGGAAGCACTCAGCCTGGTATGGGGAGTGAAGGAATTCAACCATTACCTACACGGACAAAAATTTACCTTGTTGACTGACCATCAACCCCTCGTCTCCATATTCAACCCTAAAAAGGGCGTTCCCATTATGACAGCACAAAGACTACAGAGGTGGTCCCTTTTCCTAGGGGCACACCGATATGACATAGAATACAAAGGATCAAAACAGCATGGAAATGCTGACGGTTCATCGCATCTACCGTTGCCAACGGTAGAAGAGGCACCTACAGTGGACCCAGTGGAAATGTTCCACTCTACCATAGTAGAATGTCTACCAGTAACAAATTCTGCCATTGAAAAGGAAACGAGAAATGACCCGACTCTCTCACGAGTCTACGATTGAATGGTGAAGGGATGGCCAGCATATGGCAAACCACTGTTGCCAGCATTTTCGCAAAGAAGGAAACAGCTGTCAGTGTGCCGAGGAACCTTGATGTGTGGATCCAGAGTGGTGATTCCACCCAAACTCCAGGATAAAGTGCTAAAGGAGCTTCACGAGGGGCATCTGGGTGGAGTGAAAATGAAGAACCTAGCCAGAGCGTTTGTGTGGTGGCCAGGTATCGATGGAGACATCGAAGAAATGACCAAGGGCTGTCTAGGATGCCAGAAGGTCCAAAACGCCCCACCACAAGCCCCTCTACATCCATGGGAGTGGCCCTCATCTCCATGGGAAAGGGTACACATCGACTTTGCTGGTCCATTTATGGACTCAATGCTCTTAATCGCGGTTGACGCACACTCCAAGTGGCCGGAGGTAATAAAGATGTCCTCCACCACCATGGAAAAAACCATCACAGTATTAAGGACCATATTTGCCAGGAATGGGCTGCCTGAACAGATCTGTTCTGATAATGGACCACAATTTGTGTCCGAAGAATTCAGGAAGTTCTTAAAAAAACAATGGGGTTAAGCACTACACATCCGCCCCATACCATCCCGCCACCAATGGATTGGCTGAAAGGTTTATCCAGACCTTCAAGAAGGCCATAAAGGCTATGGGTAATGAAAGCATTAATCTACAGCATAAGGTGGATAACTTCTTGTTTGCCTACAGGAATGCAACACATGTGGTTACAAACCAAACTCCCGCCATGATGTTTTTCAATAGAAGACTAAGATGCCGGCTGGATTTGATCAAGCCAAACATCAGAAGGGACGTAGAGAACCGGCAATTTCAAGGCATGAATGAAAGGTGAACTAGAACCTTCCAGATAGGTCAACAAGTTTTGGCCCGGGACTACCATACCGAGAAATGGCAGCCTGGAACTATTTGCACACGACTAGGACCACTGATGTATACCGTGGACATTGGGGAAAGCATAATAAGGCGCCATGCTGACCAGATCATAGAGTCATCCGAAAAGGGACAACCTACACCACCACTCTATATGCCTAATGATGAATCAGAGATACCCATAGTATCTACCTCCGATCCGGTGATACTGGGACCAGATGAACCCGACACTGGCATTCAAGCCGAATCGACCTTGCCAAAAGAACCTACTACACCACCGATAACTACTACACCACCGAAAACTACTACACCACCGAGGCGTTATCCGGACCGAGTCAGGAAGCCTCCAGAGAGACTGACTTATAATTAATTAACTGCAGCAAATGTGTAGATTATTGTTCTTGTACACATGTTAATTACAATTACTTAAAAATGTTATGTACTGGTTGTCTAAAAGGGGAGGAATTGTGGTGTATGTGCCTTTAAGAGCCCCTGTGTACTGTAATGCCGGTAGTGGCCACTCGGGCTATATAAGCCTGTATAGTGTCTTGTATCTGTTAGTTCACCTCCAGACTTTGTCCAGTAAACACCTGTTAAACCAACTCCTGCATTCCGTGTCTCCATTAACACATGGATACAACAGGCAAGTGTTGTGATCAGATGTCACGTGATCAAACTTCCAGAAAGCTATCCAATAAGAGTTGACAACCCTATTTTAGAGGTATACAAGATTGTTAAGGGTATAGAAAAATATACCAGCATATTAATTTAAATTAAAATGGGACAATAACAAGGGAACACAGGTTCAAAATAATAAAAGATAATTTTATAACAGTGAACAGTAAATTCTTATTCACACAGAGTGATCAATCTATGGCATAGACTTAAAAATAGAATAGTGGAGGCAATAACAAAACACAACAACAACCTGCACTTATATAGGACGTTTAATATCTCAAAGCACCTCACAGGAGCTTAATCAGGCAAAAATTGACACTGAGCCAAAGAAAGAGATATTAGGTGGGGTGACTAAAAGTTTGTTCAAAGAGATAGTCTTAAGAAGTGTCTTAAAGGAGGAGAAAGGGGGGAGAGGCAGAGAGGTTTAGGAAGGAAATTACAGAGCTTAGGACCTGGACAGATTAAGGCACGGCCACCAATGATGGGGCGAAGGGAATGGGGGATACACAATAGGCCAGAGTTAGAGGAATGTCAAGTGGAGGAGGTTAGAGATTGGGAGGGGTGAGATTATGGAGAGATTTGAACTTGAGGATGAGAATAAAATCAAGGCATTGTTGGAGGAGCCAATGTAGGCCAGTGAGCACACAGTTGATGGGTGAGCAGGACCTGCTGTGGGTTAGGTTATGGGCAGCAGATTTTTGAATGAGTTGAAGTTTATGGAGGTAGAATGTGGGAGGGTGGCCAGGAGAGCATTGAAATAGTTGAGTCTGGAGGTAACAAAGGCACGGATGAGAGTTTCAGCAGCAGATGGACTATGGCAGGGGCAGAGGTGGGCAATGGTATGGAGCTGGAAGTAGGTATTCTTTGTGATGGAGAGGATATGGGGCCAGAAGCTCAGGTCAGGATCCAATAGGACGCAGAGGTTGCAAACAGTCTGGTTTAGTCTAAGACAGTGGCCACGGAGTTTGTGGTAGAGGGCGAAGACAATGCCTTTGGTCTTCCCAATGTTTAATTGGAGGAAATTGCAGCTCATCCAGAACTGGATGTTGGACAAATAGGCTGATAATGCAGAGGTATTGGAGGGGTCGAGAGAGATGTTGGTGAGGTATAGCTGAGTGTCGGCAGCATACAAGTGATGTCATACCTTCGGATGATGTTGCTAAGGGGAAGCATGTGGATGAGAAATAGAAGGGGAACTAAGGATAGACACTTGCGAAACTCCAGCAGTAACGGTGTAGGGGAGGAAAGAGAAGCCATTGCAGGAGATTCTGTGGATTCTGGTAAGAGTGGAACTGGGCAAGGACAGTTCCACTCAGCTGGACAATGGAGGAGAAGCGTTGGAGGAGGATGGCGTGGTGGAATATGTCAAAGGCCTGGAATCATTTAAGAAATAATTAAATACTAGAATGTGGGGATGTTAGGACTTTTCTGGATGGAACTGCACACCAGTGCCACAAAGCGTTTAATGAGCTGACGAGGTCAAGCAAGATAACAGACCAGCCGTTCTCCTTTTTCTTCCTTGGGCACCAACACACTCAGAATTATTAGCCATACAAATTACCCTTAACACTACATAGTGGTTAAGGGGTGCATTAATTCTGTGTCTTGCAATATGTGTTTGCATCTCTCTGAATGGGAATTGCTTATATACCTGGGGCTAAAAATTAGGTTGCGTAGCGCCCGATGTTTGAGCGCTAAGGGTGCCGAATTGGGTACAAGATGGTGACAAAGCAGCACGTGCACACTTCTGGTTTATTTTCGTTGTCATTGCTGGAGTTAACGCCCTGTCTTAACCTCACACAACTGAACATGCATTCAGCAGGAGGAAGGACCCCCCACCAACACTACTTAAAGGGGTCATCACCAACTTTCAGGTAACTTGCTTTTTGATTTTGACTGGCTCTGTGTAAGTTTGTAGAAGTCTTTGGTGCTTTCCACAGTTGTTTGAAATTAGTGAGGTGACGGGGAGTGGTGCTGCAAGTGGAGAAGGCCATGGTTCTGACTTCAAGGGTTCTGGTCAGACCACTTCCTCCCAGTCATGGTTACCCAATCTTTAGTTCCTTTTGTCTTTGATCCATATTCTCTCCTTCTTCCCCTGTATGGTGCTCACACACTTTCTCTCACTTTCATCTCTGTATTTATTTGTCTCAGACTCTTTCTCTAATTCTGTCTTGGGATGAGAAGCCAATGGAGATAGACAAGGACTCGGGTAATGGATGTGCAGAAATTTGTGCAGGATAGGATGTAGATGGGAACGTTAACACAATGTTAGATATTTCAGAGTTTTGATTCCAATGATTGTTGGGAGTACAACAAAAGGTGGAGGAAATATGTTGGATTGCCCAATGTACATATACCAGGTTTCGAAATTGCTTATTGCATGCTTTAATAACCCTAATTCAACAAGAAAGGGTTGACTCTGCATTTGAATTTCAAGTGATAGAAGGGTGGCCTTTCTGCACTTTGAATGGGAAATGATACTCAGTGGGACATCCACCTGACTACCAAATACCTTTGCTGCCAAAACTGCCAGGTATGCATCCAATTAGTTAATTTGTGTGAGTTCTTGCCTGTGCAGTGGCCAACCTCTGGGCACATGCACTTTATAAAGGTTTCCATGTTGCAGCTATTTAAAGGGCTGCAGTAGCCACTTAAAGGCAAATGCTGATTTAAAGTGAAGTTCCCATTTAGCAGGAACAAACAGTTGGTGGAGCACAAAACTGAGTATCTGGGTAAATGGTGGAGGAGCATAGCAGAAACAAATCTCACTTTATTGATGCAGCAAAATAGGTGTTACTGCAGGAAGTGAGTGGTAGGAGTGTTCGCTCAGTTTGCCATTCCAAAACGCCTTCTGCCCAGGAGAGTTGTGCAATAGGCCTGGGATAAGATGGCAACTAGAGTAAATGCCATCTGCACCATCCTGGGGACATGGGAGCAAATGAGGAAGAACTTTATAACCCTGGAGTAAGTTTCCTTATAATATGTAGATGGAAAAAGTATGAAGGCCACAAAGTATTTCCTATGACTGTGCTCAGGCAACCTCCCAGTTCTATAAATACTTACCAAGCATGGTCATACTATGGCAGGGCACACACTTGAGTCACAACTTACAACTAGAATTCTTGTTGCAAACATTTTAAAAGAGGTCCACACAAAAAAATGCTGTTAACACTTTCTAGCTGCATGATGCTTCTCCCTTTACTCACACACATACTGGATTACAGGATGAGCATTCAGCTATCATTCTATGTGCTCTTAAAACTTCCAACATCTCAGCAACACTTCTCTCCTTGCAGGACATGATGGCACATACTAAAGCAACAACACTGCACAGGAGGAGGCCTCAGAAAATTTAGCCTAATGACTGTTTGAAATTACCACTCTACAAATCATAGGAATGGAAAGCACATAAAGAAGGGTGAAGGGTGAAGCTGAAGACTAGTATCATCCTGCTGTTTCTTCTTTCCTCTTCACTCACTTTCACCCAGAAGTACTCACAAGTACAAAGTCACAATACATAGTATATTGGGAAGTCCATGCCTAATGGAAAGTATTGGAATTTTTTTTTTATTCGTTCATGGGATGTGGGCGTCACTGGCAAGGCCAGCATTTATTGCCCATCCCTAGTTGCCCTTGAGAAGGTGGTGGAGAGCCGCCTCTTGAACTGCTGCAGTCCATGTAGTGAAGGTACTCCCACAGTACTGTTAGGGAGAAAGTTCCACGATTTTGACCCAGCAACGATGAAGGAACGGCGATATATTTCCAAGTCACGATGGTGTGTGACTTGGAGGGGAACTTGCTGGTGGTGGTGTTCCCATGTGCCTGCTGCCCTTGTTCTTCTAGGTGGTAGAGGTCACGGGTTTGGGAGGTGCTGTCGAAGAAGCCTTGGCGAGTTGCTGCAGTGCATCTTGTAGATGGTACACACTGCAGCCACGGTACGCCGGTGGTGGAGGGAGTAAATGTTTAAGGTGGTGGATGGAGTGCCAATCAAGCAGGCTGCTTTGTCCTGGATGGTGTTGAGCTTCTTGAGTGTTGTTGGAGCTGCACTCATCCAGGCAAGTGGAGAGTATTCCATCACACTCCTTACTTGTGCCTTGTAGATGGTGGACAGGCTTTGGGGAGTTAGGAGGTGAGACACTCGCTGCAGAATTCCCAGCCTCTGGCCGGCTCTTGTTGCTACACTATTTATGTGCTCTGTAAAATAAAGTAAGGGAAGCATTATAGAGAAATTGGGATAAAGGAACTCGACTTAATCAGTGTCGATCAGTTTTAGACAAGAGAATAGCACATGGGGTTCAGGTTACACCATATCCTGTGACCAAAGTAGGTGTGTATAATAAAAGTATAAATGAGGAATGTAACATACTCTCATAGTCTTCTCAAGACTATGAACTGCCTGGTGGTGAGGTGTAAACCCTTAGTTTCTGATGGATCTCCTACTTGTGAGTATATAGATGTAGTGCTTGCATGAACTACTCAGTGTTCTGTCATTAGCTGATAAAAGTCTGTCAGATATATCACTATCTCATCTGGAATCTGTTAATGAAATAAAGGATATGAAATAGGGACTAGAGTGCTGGTCCCCTGCCTCTCAAAATCCAACACCCAAAAGACCCTGGCAGAAGATGAAGTGGCCATGAAGAAGTTAGCACCTCATATTGGCATTAGGTTCATTGCATATGCAAATTAGGGGCCTAATGACTGTTTCAGGCCCTTTTGCAAAATTGGATTGCAAATGCCTGCAACATATGCCATGCATGCTGCAGTTAGTTTCTTCAGATGCTTAGCAGCCAAACCAACAGCCTTTAAAGGGACTGCTGGAGGGTGCCACCAAAATGGTTTAAATTTTTTTACTTACCTTATTGCGAAGTCAGGAGGAGCAAGTGTGCTCCTCCTGGCTCCACATACAAATCCATAGGCCACTGCCGGCCACTGCTTGCCCCTCAACCTGTTTGCGTCCCTCCTGGACTCTCCCGGGAACCTTGGCCAGCATCTGAGCCAGCTGATCTTGCTGCCCCCTGCAACCGGCGAGTTGCCTCTGGTGCCACAAGTTTCTAGGCCATTAACTCTCAGGACTGCTACTTAAGAAGCCTCAAGGTCCAACCTTCATCAAAATATGAAGGGTCATAAGACAAATTTTAATTTTGGTTCCTTCTTCCACAGATGCTGCCTGACCTGCTGAGTGTTTCCAGTATTTTCTATTTTTGTTCTATGGATTTTCAGTCCCTGCACTTCTGCTGTCCTGACACACTCTCAGCCAGAATGAATCAATTTCTATAATTGAACCTAACATTAATCCTGTGTATACTGTGACGAGCAAGATAGAAATCAATAACATAATCCATAGACAGAAGTCAACGACACAGCAAAACATGCTTCATTTTTTAGAAGTATATAAGTTAGTAGACACTACAGAAAAAACAAACACTACTTTGAACTAAACCATGACGGTAGGTCAAGGGGGACAACTTCAAAGAGGCAAAGGGCAAATTTAGGACTAATTTGAGGATAATCAACATGTGGGGTAATGGGGGCACAGACCTTTAAATTAAGAAACTGTTGTGATTAGAGACTATGGCTATTTTTGGATGTATGAATTAGGATGGGCTAAATGACCTTTTTAAACTGTCTATCTAAATATGATATTGTTGAAGGATCTGATATAAGTCAATTGGTGATACAATGCAGAAACAGAAGTGTATAAAATGTCTGCTTCGCACCACCAAGTGACTGAAACTGGGAACAACAACATTACAACATGAAACATAATTCAACGTAGAGATCAGATAGTGCATCACAGTGACAGGAACTAACTGCTGCAATAAGGCTGCGCTTCGGTTACAGGTAGTGGCTTTAGAGCAACGTGAGGTCACAGACTCAGAGTTATATGGCTGGGTTTGTGTTCTCCTCCAGTCTAGAAAATAAAATGTTTGCCAAGAGCAGTGGCAGAGTCGTGCATTTTATTATTTTAATGATACAGTAGCAGTAGGAAATAGACGAATCTCAGGAAAATTGTATTCTGTTCACTCATATTTCATAAAATAAAGCAGTTTGTTCGTTTACATCTGTGTTTCATCTCATTAGAGTATTTTTCAGTCTGCCTTCTGCAAGGATAGGATAACGCATGTTGTAGCACATGTGAGATCACAGTGTCCAGTACTCAAGGGTTCTATGTTCCGACCCCCAGGTCATGCTATTCTTTAACGAGATATCAGGCAGTAAAGGTGCACTTTGGATCACTTATCGAAGTGACCTGAGAGAACAGTTAATGTAAGATCTGTGAAATCTGAAACATTGGGCCGGAACTTGTGGTCGAAGGTGAACCTCCGGAGTAAGCGTCTGACCCGAAAAAAAAATCCAAACCTACCTGCTGGCTCCCGGGCTTTGGAGACTTCAGGTCCTGGGCCTGCAGGTGTATGCCTGTGTAAAGGCCCACAGATCCCAGGGATGCAGGTGGTTTGGAAGCATCGCTGGGATCTGTGGGCCTTTACACGGTGGCATAGTGGTTAGCACTGTTGCCTCACAGCGCCAGGGACCCGGGTTCGAATCCGGCCTTGGGTGACTGTCTGTGTGGAGTTTGCACATTCTCCCCGTGTTTGCGTGGGTTTCCTCCGGGTGCTCCGGTTTCCTCCCACAGTCCAAAGATGTGCGGGTTAGGTTGATTGGCTATGATAAGTTGACCCTTAGTGTTAGGGGGATTAAATATGTGGGGTTATGGGGATAGGGTGGGATATGTGTTGGTGTAGGGGTTACGGGGATCGGGTGGGATATGTGTTGGTGCAGGCTCGATGAGCCGAAATGGCCTCTATCTGCACTGTGGGGTTTCTGTGATTTCTGTGTTTCTGTGATCATGTGGGCCAGGTTCTCCTATCAGAAAGGAGGATTCCTCATATGTTAATAGTGATTCCATTTACAAACTAAGGCCTAGAAATTCAGTTGCTTGCGCCACCAGTTTGCGCCCAAAGAGGCCACTCAGAGGCTTTAGCGCCACTGGCCACAACCACCGCGATATTTAGCGGGGCGCTAATGGCGGCGTTAGCCTGTAGCGCTGCGCCGCCACCGATGACGTCATCAGTGTGCGCAGCGCCCCGCTATCGCCCCGAACGCCATATTAGGTCGCGCCCGCCTCTTCCGCGCTGGCCGCAAATAGCGACTGGTACACAGGGGCCAACCTGTGGCGGTAGTGGAGCGAGTTAAGGTGGAGGTGCGGCCGGCCGCTTTTTCGGCGGCCGCCTGCCCGCACCTCCGTCCCCGGCCTCCTACACCCCCCCCCCGCGGCATTGCCGGCTGTTTCCCGAGAGCCCGGCACTTCTCCTTGGTGCCGGGCTCATTTGCCGGCACTCGCGAGCGGGGATTGCGCTGTTGCAGCCACCTCCCCCTTAACAGTGGGAGGAAGGCCTGCAGTACCGCTGCGTGCCGTGCTGCAGCGGGTGGCGCTGCGGCACTTTGCGCGCCGATATTCAGTTTCAGCGCCCCAAGCAGGGCGCGGGAAGCCTCGTTTAGCGGCCGGCTTCCATTTGGGGCGCAGAAACTGAATATCCCGATGGCGCAAGTGGCTCCGCGCGCAGCGGTAATTCCGGCGCCCAGGCGAGCTTGGCGCCCCAAACTGAATTTTTAGCCCTAAATCCCTATTAGCATATGATGAATCCCCAAATAATAATAATTTACACAACTGCAATAAAAATAAATGTTCCCATTTTCAAATTTAAGTAAAAGTCCCTTTAATGAACTATTTACAATAAAAATTAAATTTTTTGAAAAATAATTTTAAACATTTTAATTCAGGCCAAAAATTACATAAATAAACTTTAAATGTTTGTGGATGATCTTTTATTTTTAACTTTTAAATGTAACATTTATATTAACCCTTACGCTGGTGAAAGCAGGCATAAGGGTTTCATGGGCATTTGCTGGGCAGTACTTGGGCAAATAGCCCAATTCTGCACCAGCAAAAGTGATTCTTGGGTTAGTTCGTATGATCTGTCAAGGCCAACCTTGACAGATCGCAAGTTCCAGGTTTTCGTGCATACGCTGTGCGTACGCTGTCATCGGCCCCACAAAATCCAGACCATTGTTGACAGTAGGAGTGGGATCTGAATTGTACTTGAGGAGTGTGGGTATTTTAAAATATTTAAAATTTTAAAATGAACTTTGAAGTTATTATAGTGATATTTAGAAATGTTGACAAGATCAATAGACGCAGATAAAGAAATTGAGCCAGTTCATTTGACTGTACAGGATGGAAGACTTCAGGCAATCCCAAAGCGCTTTACAGCCAACGAAGTACTTTTTAAGTGTAGTCACTAATGTAGGAAATGTGGCAGCCAACTTGCACACAGCAAGATTCCACAAACAGCAATGTGATAATGACCATGTAATCTGTTTTAGTGTTGTTAATTGAGAGATAAATGTTGGCCTGGAAACCAGGGCGAACTCCCCTGCGCTTCTTTGAAATTGTGCTGTGGAATCTTTTACATCCACCTGAGAGGGCAGATGCGGCCCCAGTTTAACATCTCATTCAAAAGATGGCACCTCCGACATTCCCTCAGCACTGCACTGGAGTATCAGCCTGGATTATATGCTCAAGTCTCTGAAGTGGGACTTGAACCCACTACGTTCTGACTCAGGCGAGAGTGCTACTACTGAGCCACGGCCGACACCTCTAGAAATACAAAGAGAGGGTGTTCCAGTTAGAAATACTGACTGTAAAAGCTTTTATAGATATGTGAAGAGAAAAAGATTGGTGAAGTCAAGCGTAGGTCCCTTGCAGTCAGAATCGGGGGAATTTATAATGGGGAACAAAGAAATGGCTTACCAACTAAATACATATTTTGGTTCTGTCTTCACAAAGGAGGACACAAATAACCTCCCAGAGATGCCGGGGAACATAGGGTCTGATGAAAGGGTGGAACTGAAAGAAATCAGTATTTGTAGGGAAATGGTGTTAGGAAAATTGATGGGACTGAAGGCCGATAAATCCCCAGGGCCTGATAATCTACATCCCAGGGTGCTTAAGGAAGTGGCCCTAGAAATAGTAGATGCATTGCTGGTCGTCTTCCAGAACTCGATAGACTCTGGAACGGTACCCATGGATTGGCCGGTAGCTAATGTTACCCCACTATTCAAAAAAGGTGGTAGAGAAAAGGCGGGGAATTATAGGCCGGTAAGCTTGACATCGGTAGTGGGGAAAATGCTAGAGTCCATTATAAAAGATGTAATAGCAGAGCACTTGGAAAGCAGTGACTGGATCAGACAAAGTCAACATGGATTTACAAAAGGTAAATCATGCTTGACTAATCTAGTGGAATTTTTTGAGGATGTAACTGGTAAAATAGATAAGGGAGAACCAGTGGATGTGGTGTATTTGGACTTTCAGAAGGCTTTCGATAAGGTCCCGCATAAGAGATTAGCGTGCAAAATTAAGGCACATGGGATTGGGGGCAAGGTATTGACTTGGATAGAGAACTGGTTGGTGGACAGAAAGCAAAGAGTTGGAATAAACGGGTTGTTTTCCGAGTGGCAGGCAGTGACTAGTGGGGTACCGCAATGATCGGTCCTAGGACCTCAGCTGTTCACAATATATATTAATGATCTGGACGAGGGAATTGGATGTAATATCTCCAAATTTGCAGACGACACAAAGCTGGGTGGGAGGGTATGCTGTGAGGAGGATGTCGTGAAACTCCAGTACGATTTGGACAGGTTGGGTGATTGGGCAGAAACATGGCAAATGCACTCTAATGTGGATAAATGTGAGGTTATCCACTTTGGTGGCAAAAACAGGAAGGCAGATTATTATTTGAATGGCAATAGATTGGGAGAAGGGGAAGTGCAAAGAGACCTGGGTGTTCTTGTGCACCAGTCACTGAAGGTAAGCATGCAGGTGCAGCAGGTGGTTAAGAAGGCAAATGGTATGTTGGCCTTCGTAGCAAGAGGGTTCAAGTACAAGAACAAGGATGTCTTGCTGCAGTTGTACAGGGCCTTGGTGAGACCACACCTTGAGTATTGTGTGCAGTTTTGGTCGCCTTACCTGAGGAAGGACGTTCTTGCCATGGAAGGAGTGCAGCGAAGATTCACCAGGCTGATACCTGGGATGGCAGGAATGACGTATGAGGAGAGATTGTGTCGATTGGACTTATACTCACTGGAGTTTAGAAGATTGAGAGGGGATCTCATCGAAACCTATAAAATTCTGTCAGGCCTGGACAGACTAGATGCAGGAAGGATGTTTCTGATGGCTGGGGAGTCCAGAACCAGGGGTCATAGTCTAAGGATAAGGGGTAAGCCATTTAGGACTGAAATGAGGAGGAATTTCTTCACCCAGAGAGTGGTGAACCTGTGGAATTCTCTGCCACAGAGGGCAGTGGAGGCCAGTTCATTAAGTATATTCAAGAAAGAGTTGGATATATTTCTTAAGGCTAAAGGGATCAAGGGATATGGGGAGAAGGCAGGGACAGGGTACTGAATTTGGATGATCAGCCATGATCTCATTGAATGGCGGAGCAGGCTCAAAGGGCTGAATGGCCTACTCCTGCTCCTATCTTCTATGTTTCTATGTAAACTGGAGGATGTAAAAGAGTGAGAATGAGAACAACAGAAGTTGGAGGAAGAGAAAAAATGAGAGACAGGAAGAAGACCAATGCAGACTGCATGAAGACAGATAACAACACAAATTCAAGACCAATGAGGTGGAGGAATTGTACCACATAAAGCCAAGGTGGAAGCAAAAAAAATCGATGTAACATCAGGAAGTTCCATCCAGTGATATGATTAATGGAAACAATAGCCTGAGGACAGCACTCAGAAGGTAACAAGGGGTCACTGAATGCACAAGTAAAGGCAGCTTTATATTAAACTAGCTGGAGTGCCCAGCGGTGCAGAGGGTTTTTTGAGGGCATGTTGTTATGAAAAAAGTACAAATAATTTTTATATATATATAAATGAGTTTGTCTGTCTGTGTGGGAAGGAGCGAGAGAGAGGGAAAGAGAGAGGGGGAAGGAGAGAGAAAGAAAGGGGGAAGGAGAGAGAGAGAAAGGGGGAAGGAGAGAGAGAGAGAGGGAAGGAGAGAGGGAAGGAGAGTGAGACAGAGAAAGAAGGAGAGAGAGACAGAGAGAGGGAAGGAGAGAGAGAGAGACAGAGAGAGAGGGAAGGAGAGAGAGAGACAAAGAGAGAGGGGGAAAGAGAGAGAGAGAGAGAGGGAAGGAGAGAGAGAGAGAGAGAGGGAAGGAGAGAGAGAGAGAGGGAAGGAGAGAGAGAGAGAAGGAGAGAGAGAGAGAGAGGGAAGGAGAGAGAGACAGAGAGGGAAGGAGAGAGAGATGGAGAGAGAGACAGAGAGGGAAGGAGAGAGAGAGGGAAGGAGAGAGAGAGAGAGGGAAGGAGAGAGAGAGAGGGAAGGAGAGAGAGGGAAGGAGAGAGTGATGGAAGGAGAGAGAGAGGGAAGGAGAGAGAGAGAGGGAAGTAGAGAGAGAGAGGGAAGGAGAGAGAGAGAGAGAGAGAGAGAGAGAGGAGAGAGAGAGAGAGAGAGAGGGAAGGAGAGAGAGAGAGAGAGAGAGGGGAACATCGATGTAACATCAGGAAGTTCCATCCAGTGATATGATTACTTAGCCATCCGTGGCTAAGTAAAGAAATTAAGGATAGTATCCGACTAAAAACAAATCTAGTGGGAGGATAGAGGATTGGGAAAACTTTAAAAGACAGCAAAAAATAACAAAAAGATTGATTAAGAAAGGGAAGATAGATTATGAAAGTAAATTAGCAAAAAATATAAAAACAGATAGTAAGAGTTTTTATAGTTATATAAAAAGAAAAAGGGTGGCTAAAGTAAATGTTGGTCCCTTAGAGGATGAGACCGGGAAATTAATGGTGGGAAATATGGAGATGGCAAAAACACTGAATGAATATTTTGCATCAGTCTTTACAGTAGAAGACACTAAGAATATCCCAACACTGGACAAACAGGGGGCTAAAGGGGGGGAGGAGCTAAACACGATCAAAATCACTAAGGAAGTGGTACTCGGTAAAATAATGGGACTCAAGGCGGATAAATCACCTGGACCTGATGGCTTACATCCTAGGGTCTTGAGGGAAGTGGCGGTAGGGATTGTGGATGCATTGGTAATAATTTTCCAAAACTCCCTGGACTCAGCAAAGGTCCCGGCAGACTGGAAAACTGCTAATGTAACGCCCTTATTTAAAAAGGGCAGTAGACAGAAGGCTGGAAACTATAGACCGGTTAGCCTAACATCTGTGGTAGGTAAAATTTTGGAGTCCATTATTAAGGAGACAGTAACAGGACATTTGGATAATCATAATTTAATAGGACAAAGTCAGCATGGTTTTATGAAGGGGAAGTCATGTTTGACAAATTTGCTGGAGTTCTTTGAGGAAGTAACGTATAGGGTGGATAAAGGGGAATCAGTGGACGTAGTGTATTTAGACTTCCAAAAGGCATTTGACAAGGTGCCACACAAAAGATTATTGCTTAAGATAAAAAATCACAGGATTGGGGGTAATATTCTGGCATGGATAGAGGATTGGCTATCTAACAGAAGGCAGAGAGTTGGGATAAATGGTTCATTCTCAGACTGGCAATCAGTAACTAGTGGTGTTCCGCAGGGGTCGGTGCTGGGTCCCCAACTCTTTACAATCTATATTAACGATTTGGAGGAGGGGACCGAGTGTAACATATCAAAGTTTGCAGATGATACTAAGATGGGAGGGAAAGTAGTGAGTGAGGAGGACATAAAAAACCTGCAAGGAGACATCGACAGGCTAAGTAAGTGGGCAGAGATTTGGCAGATGGAATACAATACTGGAAAGTGTGAGGTTATGCACTTTGGCAGGAAAAATCGTAGAGCAAGTTATTATCTTAATGGCAAGAAACTGGAAAGTACTGAAGTACAAAGGGATCTGGGGGTCCTGGTGCACGAAACTCAAAAGGTTAGTATGCAGGTGCAGCAAGTGATTAAGAAGGCCAATGGAATGTTGGCTTTCATTGCTAGGGGGATAGAATATAAAAATAGGGAGGTATTGCTTCAGTTGTACAAGGTATTGGTGAGACCGCACCTGGAATATTGCGTACAGTTTTGGTGTCCATACTTAAGAAAGGACATACTTGCTCTCGAGTCAGTACAAAGAAGGTTCACTCGGTTAATCCCGGGGATGAGGGGATGGGCATATGAGGAGAGGTTGAGTAGATTGGGACTCTACTCATTGGAGTTCAGAAGAATGAGAGGCGATCTTATTGAAACATATAAGATTGTGAAGGCGTTGGATCGGGTGGATGCGGGGAAGATGTTCCTGATGACGGGTGAAACTAGAACTAGGGGGCATAGTCTTAGAATAAGGGGCTGCTCTTTCAAAACTGAGATGAGGAGGAACTATTTCACTCAGAGGGTGGTAGGTCCATGGAATATGCTGCCCCAAAAAGCTGTAGAAGCTACATCATGACATAAATTTAAAACAGAAATAGACAGTTTCCTAGAAGTAAAGGGAATTAAGGGTTATGGGGAGCAGGCAGGAATTTGGACATGAGTCTAGGTTCGGGTTGGTCATGGCCCTGTGGGTAGCGGAGCGGGCAGGGGCCATGTAGCCTGATCCTGCTGCTATTTCATGTGTCTAATTCTGTTAGATTCAGGAGATGGTTCTGTGATAGTGGATTGGCGGTTAGGATCAGATCAGCCATGAGCTTATTGAATGGCTGAGCAGGCTCGAGGGGCTGATGGCCTACACCTGCTCCTATTTCTTATGTTCTTATGTTCTAAGGAGAGAGAGAGAGAGAGAGAGGGAAGGAGAGAGAGAGAGAGAGGGAAGGAGAGAGAGAGAGAGAG